>NC_134358.1:407410713-407746995 GCF_048569485.1 Anomaloglossus baeobatrachus
ATGCTCCATCATGCTGTGAGGAGGGCTATGTGGGGGACATTGTACACTGTAAAGACAGGGTAATATACTGTATGTAGGCCCCTTACACTGCATTGAGGGCTGTGTGGGAGTAACAGTTAGGGATAATACTATTTTGAGGTCAGGAAAATTGAGGGGAGAGGGTACAGTAGGGTCATAATACTGTTCGTTTTGAGGATACAGTGGAGAAATTCACCATAGGGGTATCATACAGTGTTTCTGGTGCTTTTCTGGCATCACATTTTATGGGTACAATGAAAGGGGAATCTAGGGGCATCAATAGGAGGAAAATTACTTTGTAAGGTCTGTAAAGGTGTGAGACATGTTCGTATGTGACCAAGCTGAATAGGATTTAATCAATTTATACATTTATTTTGGATGGGAGGGTGCCCAATTAGTACTTCTGCTATGGGGACTCATGATTCTTCTGGTTAGAATGACTATATGTACATAAGAGTTTATAGCTCTGGTAGAGGGATGAAGTAATAGGATATTAAACACTTTGCAAAGCAGTCTGGATCACGAGACCCCACATAAGTTGAATAAGGACTTGTCAGAAGTGTGCTTCTTCGGAGCAGAAGCACTCATAGAAAGTTATGAAAGATGCAGACTGACTTCATTAAAGATTATTTTTAAAGATCAAGTACTTTTATATTGATGATCTATCCTTAGTAGTGGTGTCCAATATCAGATTTTTGGGGGGCTTTTGGAACCTCCATTGATTGGTTGTTTCTGGTGTCAGCAGCATCCGGATGTGATCAAGTGCAGAGCTGCACAGCACAGCTCCATCAACTGTATAGTGGCCATGGCTAGGTACTAGAAGTAAATATGCACTAGTCTACTGTGGCCAATATACAAGTAACGAAACTATGTGGTTATGCTCCATAACTAATCACACTGGAAACAGCTGATCAGCGGGGATGTCGGGTGTCGCACCCCAACTGACGAGATATTGATCTATCCTAAGTATACGCCATCAGTAAAAAAAAAAAACTTTAAAAAAATATTATCAAAGTGGTCCCAAAATTCGCGAATAGTTATAATAGCAAAAATATTTTTCTTTACAAACCCCCGAAACAATGGAGAACAATACTTAGCAGCAAGGTTTGAATTACAAAAATCTCCTAGGAGACACTAATATAAAACTTAACATTTAATAAAGACTGTGCTAAAAAAATGAACAGGGTCACTGGTAATCGTGTTTTTTTAAAAAAAGAGATACACAAATCTAGTGTATGATCACAGCCTCACATAAGCCATCGCCGATGTGTATGATCTATGCAATAACACATAGTCTCTGGCTCCGGCTATTCAGGGATCAACACCCATGTATGTGACACATAAATATTACCCATGTGATAACATGGACAACGAGACCTAAACCTATTTTTTTTACAGCTCAAGAAACCACCCTCATCACCAGGGGGTCTTGCTGAAAAAAGGACAGGTCTCACCAACTTTAGGCGGGCTTCATTCATGCAGTAAACCTGGAATACAAATCCTCATACATCGAATATGCTTGCTTGCTCGGTTTACTCAATTACAGATAAATAACTTCCGACGCGTTTCATTACATTCTTCAGGGAAGTCAGTAATACTAAGGGTATTCCACATTCATAAGGGCAAACAGTCCCAGTGGAAACCCAGTGCCGGACTAAAAATGAAACAAAAGTCACCATAAGTCCACCGCTGAAAAACATCATTAAACCAGAGTATCGAATCCTAAAGGGAACACTCACCAAACAAGTCCTGTAGATCCTGGTGCTAGACCACATTAAATGCCCAATTCCGGACGCACACTGGAACAAACAAATCTCTATAAATCTACCGCTCTTTGAATTATCACAGAAGGAATATAGTCCCACACCGGGAACACTCACCAAACACGTCCTCCATATGTATATTCAATTCAAATGTGCCGCGCTCCAAAACCTTGGGCCGCGCCATTTTATATCACGCGCACATGCGCAGTACACCCCATTCAGGTGTGTGACGCACAGACCGGAACCGCATGATACCGGAAGTTAGTACGTCATCTAAAATAGCCGACCACGTCATTAGATAGTGTCGGCATATACATCCGGTGATGCTCCATCCGGAATGTGGAACGCAAGCCGGAACAAATATCAAGTAGTCGCATCATTGTCCTACTAATGCTTGCGTTCCATACGCTGAAACATAACGATAGTAAATAGGTACAATACCCATTCACGCAAAGATTAAAGTCCAACAATAACAGTATATGGATCTCCTCATATTACAAATACACCAATGATTGCAGTGATATTATGGCGAAAAACACTTTTCCTACAGAAACCGTCATACTTCATATGCTCCAAAACGAAACCAAAACCCAGAAAGGAAAACCCTCTCATCATACATGAACATATAAAGTACCACAAAAATGAACAATATTCGCGAATAGTCGAATAACGGCGAGGTATTTTGGCAAATATTCGTGAAGCCGAATATTTGAGGTATTAGATCATCCCTAGTGATGAGGCCCCAAAATAAAGCCACTAATTAATAAGTTCATAGAAAATGTGAAGGTCTGCCAACACGCTTGGGTTAGTGGTTCTGGTGAAGTCCAGTTTACTTACATAAGTTTAAGATATAATCATAAACAATCCATTTTGTATTGATCCCTAAATTGTCAGAGCTGTACATTTCCTTTTTTTCCAAATAAATAATCTGGAATACAAATAAATAGAAGCAGCATTACAAAAAAATTGAATGGTGAAGGATTGGATGTGCCTGATCCTCACCTCAAATTGTTTAGTTCATATTATTTAACCCTTGTCTGGTACCATGGGGTCAATGTGATTGGAATAACTAGTGATTTTTTTTCAAGGGTTAAAAATGTTCTTCTGGTGGTCAGGACTGGGTGCTCCACTATAGTTTACCATCGTGTGTTATGATACAAGAAATATGTCTGTATCTGCTGCTAACCCTGATTGCATGATGTGTCAAGCTAAAAAACTACATATAGTGTAATGTTCATATAGTTTTCTCAATTTGGAAGTGGAAGAGGCACTTCGGAGAGCAGCTGATTACAAGTAGCTTGTTTTTGCTGGCTACAAGACAAAGTACCGTATGATGCTACAGCACAGCATGCATATATAAACAGGCAATATAGCCACATGTTCATTGAGAGGAAGGGTGCGGTAGCGGCAGCTGTGTATTGTATGCTGAGAGACACCAGTAATGTCGTTGTTATTCCGCTAGTGCAGGAGGGGCACAGACTTATGAATGAGCTGTAAAACTCATGCAGAGTTATTGGCTCTCATTGCTTACAGAACAAATAAGCCAGAGAGGAAGGACTGGAAGCAGGTGAAGTATTACTATAAGTGCTATAAAATGTGTAGTCTAGGAATATGTGCACAAAATGTCCTAATGCCTATTAACATGCTGAGAGATTGAAGTAATGCAGGGAGGAAACAGTAATTATCCAGTTGGAATCTCCTGTTATGTCATTGATTTGTAATAGTCTCATCTGTACGGTTCCCCAAGTGTCACAGGAATAACTGCTGTAAAGACTGATGGAAGGAAAACATGAAGACATTGGAGGCAGATGTTTTTCTCAGCTGTTTTGTTAGGTGAGAAAATTAAAGTATGAAACAAGAAAAAAAACATCTTTTGGTATTATCTTTCTTGAAGGTTAATATTTATTTCCCATTATAGTATAACACTAGTATACCAGGGGAAGCTTGTTAACACCCCAATATTCACTATTTTATCAATACAACTATTCCATTTTGAAATAATATTTGTATTGTTGGGTTATATGTATGATTTTAGCTTTTATTACCATCTGCTTTATGGCTGGTCAGAAGTCCAGAGACACACTACATCTGTTCTCAGACCCCACTAAGATTTTCACATAGCAAATACATCAATGAATAATCTCTCATGCACTATAGTTCATAACATATATATATATATATATATGTATATATATATATATATATGTATATATATATATACATATATATATATATATATATATATATTCAGTACAGACCAAAACTTTGGACACACCTTATCATCTCTAGAACAACTATTAAGAGGAGACTTTGTGCAGCAGGCCTTCATGGTAAAATAGCTGCTAGGAAACCACTGCTAAGGACAGGCAACAAGCAGAAGAGACTTTTTTAGGCTAAAGAACACAAGGAATGGACATTAGACCAGTGGAAATCTGTGCTTTGGTCTGATGAGTCCAAATTTGAGATCTTTGGATCCAACCACCGTGTCTTTGTAGAAAAGGTGAACGGATGGACTCTACATGCCTGGTTCCCACCGTGAAGCATGGAGGAGGAGGTGTGATGGTGTAGGGGTGCATTGCTGGTGACACTGTTGGGGATTTTTTCAAAATTGAAGGCATACCGAACCAGCATGCCTCCCATAGCATCTTGCTGCGGCATGCTATTCCATCCAGTTTGCGTTTAGTTGGACCATCATTTATTTTTCAACAGGACAATGACCCCAAATACACCTCCAGGCTGTGTAAGGGCTATTTTACTAAGAAGGAGAGTGATGGGATGCTACGCCAGATGACCTGGTCTCCAAAGACACCAGACCTGAACCCAATTGAGATGGTTTGGGGTGAGCTGGACCACAGAGTGAAGGCAAAAGGGCAAACAAGTGCTAAGCATCTCTGGGAACTCCTTCAAGACTGTTGGAAAACCAGTTCCCGTGACTACCTCTTGAAGCTCATCAAGAGAATGCCAAGAGTGTGCAAAGTAGTAATGAAAGCAAAAGATGGCTACTTTGAAGAACCTAGAATATAAGACATATTTTCAGTTTGTGTCACACTTTTTTAAGTATTTCATTCCACATGTTTTAATTCATAGTTTTGATGCATTCAATGTGAATCTACAATTTTCGAGTCATGAAAATAAAGAAAACTCTTTGAATGGGGTGTGTCCAAACCTTTGGTCTGTACTATATATATATATATATATATATACTGTATAATACTACCAAGGTTTGCTATTGGTGAATGGTAGTTCCCATGATCTATCTTTTATCTCAGAGATATAGAGGTTGATTTATTAAGACTGACCGGTCATACGCCAGTATTTCTGAAGGGCTCAAAAGAATATGATGCATCAAATTTATTAAAAGGTGCACATAATGAACTGGAGTAGCATTTTTGGGGTAAAAAATATGAACACTTCTGCAGAGTTTGACAGATGTAGCCAAGCCACGTTCCACCCTTGCAACTCCTCAGCTCTGCCCATTTTGGTGGGTCTGCTTCAAATTCATGTCGAATTGCCAAAAGTCAGAACATTATTGCAAAAATGTTATCAATTTTCTAAGTATTTTATCAACAGTTTCCTGGCATCAAAGCTTTGATGAATCCCCTGATAGCCTACTTTTTTAGCTGACTACATGCCATTTTATTTTATAAGGAAATGTTGTAATTACTCCCTATTAGTGATGAGCGAGCACTATCATGTTTGGGTGCTTGGTACTCGAAATGAGCAAGTTGGACGCTACGATGCACTCGAATACGCAGCATAATGGAAATCAATGGATAACTCAAGTATTTTTCTGTGAGATCGTCAGAGAACATGCTTGAGTTTCCTATTGACTTCCATTATTATTGGTAGTAGATTCAAGCCTGTCTGAGCATTCTACCCGCTCGTTACAAGTATCAAGGTCCCAAGCATGGTAGTGCTCACTCATCACTATTTCCCATCTATTCTGTTGTTCTTTTAATCCCTTCACAACCGTGAACGTACCCGTAAGTCCTTAATCATGAAGGGGTGATCACTGTTGGCTGCTGCAGTGAGCCTGCGTAAATCCCCACACATGTCAGCTGATTTGAACAGCAGACATGTGTGCCTCGCAGACACAGGTGGATCCGCGATCCACTTGCGCCTGTTATCCCCTTAAATCATGCTGTCAAAATGTGAGGAGCACAATTTAAATGCCCAGAGTGGATAACGTGCAATTACCCGCTACCATCGGAAGCCCCGTGATTTGCCGATGGTTGTCATGGTAGCACAGGGTCATATGATGACTCCTGTGCTATTATGGCTCGCTTCCTGTAAAAGCCAGCAGAGCGCTGGCTGTTACAAGAAATGAACATTTCTGGTGATCTGAGCTGTGCAGCTCTGATCAACAGAAAAAAATGAGCAATCAGACTGCTGATCCTTATAGTCACCTAGGGGGGACTAGTAAAATAAAACAAAAAGAAAAAAAGTTTAAAAAAAAAAATAAAAAAATAGCCTAAAAGTTCAATTCACCCCCCATTTGTTCAATTGAAACTTGAAGGGTTAAAAAATAAAAAATATACACAGATTTGGTATCACCACATTCAGAAACGCCCGATCTATCGGTAAACGGTGTAGCGGCAAAAAAAACCCAAGCACCAAAATTACATTTTTTGGTAACCGCAAATTTGCCCAAAATGCAATAAAAGGGGACCAAAATGTAGCATCTGCGCAAAAGTAATACCATTAAAAACGTCAACTCAATACACAAAAATTAAGCTGTTACTGAGCGCCAGATCCAAAAAAATGGGAACGCTACGGGTCGTGGAATATGGCGCAAAAAGTGTGCACTTTTTTGGACAAACTGCTGAATTTTGTTTTAACCCCTTAAATAAAAGTAAAACTATACATGTTTGGTGTCTACAAACTCGTACTGTCCTGAGGCATCACACTGACACATCAATTTTACCATATAGTGAAGATGGTGAATAAAATATCCCCAAAACAATCATGCAATCACACTCTTTTTGCAATTTTTCTGCACTTGGAATTTGTTTCCCGATTTTTAGTATACAATATGGTAAAACTTATGGTTTCATTTAAAATTATAACTTGTCCTGCAAAAAACAAGCTCTCATATGGCAAGATTGATGGAAAAATAAAAATGATACAGCTCTCGAAAGAAAGGGAATAAACCCCCCCCCAAAAAACAAAAAACGAAATTGCTCGGGGTGAAGGGGTTAATTACTGACTGCATTATATGTTGCTTAGCTTAGCAAACACATTCCTACCAAAGTTTGAAAAGAAGAACTAGGGAATGGAGGTATGAGGCATGCTACGTGTGACATACTGTATAACCATAAGGCAGAGACACCAGAATATCCCTCATTCTGTGTATGGGATATCACACAAATAGGAGAATCAGATGTAGATAATGCCATATAGCGCAGTACTGAAAGGCTAGGGTCACCAGACAGTATAAAAAAAATCAGTCCGATTTTCATAAAAGTGGTACGAGTTATTTTCTCACTTGTCATCTGTATGAAGTCCATATACAATTGGGGTTTTTTTACGTTAGCAGTAATTAATAATTTACAGAAGCATCTACAGTTTCTTATTCTACAGAATTGCATTGTTTCTATAAAAATAGGATGCTATACTATGGCATCTGATTTTTCATTTCACACCCATAGACTTGGATGCATAAGTCTTGTTCGATTTCAGAGTTATATCATAGCATGCTGCAATTTTTTTCACAGACATTCTGTTAGTGAAAAAAATAGGTCATCTACACTGCACCATTGAATAACATTGGTCTGACTGCTATTCAATAAAAAATCAGATAGCATGCGTCTGATTTTTATGGTGGTGTGAGCAAGCCCTGACAATACGCTTTTGAAAATGTTGCTATGTTCACCTATTAAGTCTATTTGATGTATATACAGTGCCTTGAAAAAGTAGCATGTATTTCTGAAAAGTAAAGGAAACGACACTTGTTTTTATAAATAATTACAAAATTTAAATATGAAAATTGTGATGTGCATATGTATTCAGCCCCCTGAGTGAATAATGTGTAGAACAACCTTTCATATCAATTACTGGTGCAAGTCTTTTGGAGTATGTCTCTACCAGCTTTGCATATCGAGAGTCTGAAATTTTTGCCCATTTTTCTTTGCAAAATAGCACCATGAGATTGGGTGGAGGTATCTGTGATCAGAAATTTTAAGGTCTTGCCACAGATTTTCAATGGGATTTAGGTCTGGACTCTGAATGGGTAATGCAAGCATATGAGTATGCCTTGATCTAAACCATTTTATTGTAGCTCTGGCAGTGTCTTTAGGGTTATTGTCCTGCTGGAAGGTGAATCTACGCTCCAGTCTCAAGTCTTTTGCAGCCTCTTACAAGTTTTGCAACTGGAATGCCATTAATTTAGTTCCTTCCATCCTCCAATCAACTCTGACCAGCTTTTTGGTTCCTACTGAAAAACCATCCCCACAGCATGATGCTGCCACCACCATGTTTGATGGTGGAGATGGTGATATCAGTGTTAGTTTTCCGCCATACATATTATTTTGCATTTAGCCTACAAAGTTAAACTCTGGTCTCATCTGACCAGATCTGACAGATGTGTTTCCTAGATGGTGTTTTGCAAATTGCAAATGGGATTTCTTATGGCTTACTTTCAAATACAGCTATCTTCTTTCCACTCCAAGAAAATCCATATTTGTGTAGTATATGACCGATAGTTGCCTTTCAAATAAATTCTAGATTTTCCCATCTGAGCTGTGGATTCTGCAGCTCCTCCAGAGTGATCATAGGCTTCTTAGCTGCTCTCCCTAACTAGTGCTCCCCTTGCTTAGGATGTCAGTTAAGGTGGACAGTCATGTCATGGTAGGCATGCAGATGTGCCATACTTCTATTTTTGTATGTTGGATTAAACAGTGCTCCATGAGATGTTCAGCGTTTTATGCATTTTGTTTTATAACCTAACCCTGCTTTATTCTTCTTGACAATTTTATCCCTGACCTACCTAGCCTAATCCATTTGTGTGACTTGTGTAGTGTTTTAAAAGATAAACCAGATCCCTTTATGACCCCAAAGTGCTGCTCCAGATGTCAGAAATTTGTTTTGAAGTCGTAATAGCAATATCCACGTGTTGCCAACAGCAGTAATGGCGGGGGCTATAAAAAAAATGAAATAATGAAAAGTAGGCAAGGCAGGAGAAAAACTTATAAAAGAGGACCTGATCCACAAAGTCCCACTCCGATGCTCAAGCCTGTGCACAAATTACAAGATATCTGAAGGTTTGAATAAAGATTATTCTGCAGTGAAGCATTGGATTTCTCAACTAAAATTATCATTTTCAGCAGCATCCTAGCACCATTATGGACCTGCTTCTATCTTATAGGGGAAAAATCTGGCGGTTAGTTCCATTTAATGCACAAGAAAAAGATCAGTTTAAGTGAGGTCAATATCTAATCTGCTTTGACTGCCAGGACCCCCAGCACATAATCATCCCCTTCAAGAGACACCACGACACAATTTTTCATTTGAACAAACATTTTTTATTTAACTTTGTATTAGGAGAGTCAAGGGAAAACAATGCTCTCATCTTTTGGGATAAAATTATGGTCACAGCTCTCCACAAGGGCATTAAACATCAGCCCATATACCAGGGGTTTAGGTAAAGTACCGCCATCCGGCCGTCCGGTGCGGGTATTTCGCCTCCATTTTTCCTTATTTCCAACCCCTTCCGCCTGCTGTGACTTGAAAATACCAATAACCAAAATCCACATTTCCTTAAACCAAAACCAAAACCGAAAACCGAGGGGAGGGTGGGCGGGAAACTGGTCCGGGTCCTGGGTAAGAGTGGCTGGGAACCGCCGCTCCTGCGCAGTAAGCTGCGGGGAAAGGATCCAATGACGCCTCCGGGGGAGTGGCAATGTCGGGGGTCTCTTAAAGGGGGCGAACCTAATTACCACGGGGAAGGGGCCAGCAGTCAGGGGGCAGCATCCACATTCGGGCTGCAGTGCCCCACAGACTGCCAGGACCCCCAGCACATAATCATCCCCTTCAAGAGACACCACGACACAATTTTTCATTTGAACAAACATTTTTTATTTAACTTTGTATTAGGAGAGTCAAGGGAAAACAATGCTCTCATCTTTTGGGATAAAATTATGGTCACAGCTCTCCACAAGGGCATTAAACATCAGCCCATATACCAGGGGTTTAGGTAAAGTACCGCCATCCGGCCGTCCGGTGCGGGTATTTCGCCTCCATTTTTCCTTATTTCCAACCCCTTCCGCCAAGGAGCAGCCAAGTTTCAACGAGCTGCGACCCCACCCAACAGCGACTGAAGCGCTTGTACTACACCCTCACGGATTCCTGCCATGAACACATCCTGCCCGCTATCATTCAAATGCACTCCATCCGCCCGCAGATAAGCCGCATTATCACCCTCCAGCTGGTGATGGCGGACTACCACCCCATTTTTAAAGCGAATGAATTTGGAGATACGCTGATTCAGCGTTCGCCGGGTTCTCTCTATGGCGAGACCTTCCCTAGCGCCATGCCAGACGAGCCGTGGAATAACTTCAGACCAAACAAGCCTCATTTGTGGGAAGAAGCAGGGAAACTTGTCCATATCTGACCGCATGAGGGTCAGTAACTCAGCCAACGGGAAAGAGACCAGGTCGTTACCCCCGGCGTGTAACACCAAAACAACTGGGGAGGAGACCATCCTTGCAATCTTGACCACCTCCGGTAGCACTTGGGGCCACGCCAGGCCCCTGATACCTCTCCAATTAACATCGATGTCGAGTAGACCCAAGGACCGGCCACCAGGTCGAGAGTCCGCTCTCCGAGCTGCCCAGTACACAAATGAATGACCTAGGATCCATACGCTAGGACGGCTTGAATCTGAAAAGAAAACAATGTCAAGCACAGCAAACCAATAAAACAGGTAAATGTTCCTATTCAGAGGCTCGAACTGCGGAGCCCGTTTCTAAGACTAACTCGGGACGTATGTATCTCATGAAGCACTTGGAGTGCCATCTGCCAACCCGCTGGATTTCCGAATCTTGCATGCCGGCGCGTGAAGCCTCAGTGGCGGCCCCAATACGGAAAGAATGAGTGCCAAATTCAGCCGCTGGCAGGCCAAGGGAGACCAAAATGCGTCTCATAAAATTTAAAAACTGACCCGCCAGAAGGGGAGAACCATTCTCGTGTGTGAAAAATTGGGGACCCTCGGCTCTGACCGCCAGGAAAGCCCTGACCAAAGTTCTAGGGCACACTGGGCCGATAATGGAAAACAGGGGAAACCATGTGCCCCTGCCCTCCTGATCAGTCTTAGTTTTACGCAAGCGTACTCGCAGCCCGTCCCCGCATACCAAAACGTCATCCCGTCGCAGCCCACCTGTGGCATCCCGCGCCTTGGGGACTAGTTCACCGACCCGAAGGGCCCCGAAAAAAGCTGTTCCAAAAGCCGCGGCAAACAGGGTGGACTCGTATGAAGTGTTGCACAGGGACTTAGCCCCGTTGATTAGATCGGACAATAGCTTGAACGAAATGGGCCTTCTGTGGTCAACCCTTACGTCGCTCCTCCTCCAGCCCTTCAAGACTTGGTGCACCAAGAAGGACTTTGTAACGTCTGGCCAGTTCCTAAGTTTAAAGTGAAATGCTATGCCCGACAGCCGGTTGCGTGTTACCGCCCCCGATGCCTGTCGGTTGCTCAATGACACCAAATACCTCAGTGTAAGCTGTAATAAGGTTTCGCTCGAAGGAAAAACAGGGATTTCACCCACAGACTCACACCAATCACTCCACGCCTTACCGTAGGCTCTCCAAGTCGATGGGGCCACTGAGGAATGGATCATCGGGAGCAGCTGAGCGGGACATCCCACATCCAGGCTGGACATTCCAAACCTTGAACCTCCGATGACGGATGCAGCTCCCTGAATCTCTGAAATTGAAAACGCGACAGGGCGTCAGCCATGTTGTTACGGCAGCCAGGAACATGCTTTGCTTTGAACCAGGCATTCACAGATAGGCACTTTAACACTAAGAATCTAATAAGGCTGATGACCGGAGGGGAAGAGGCGGACAAGTGGTTGATGGCATGCACCACACTGGCATTGTCACACCAGAAAACAATACGCTTATTACTCAATGCATCTCCCCAGAGTTCAACCGCGACCGCTATGGGGAAAAGCTCAAGCAGGGTGAGGTTGCCGGTCCATGCCCACTGTGCCCAGTGTTCAGGCCATTTTTCAGCACACCACTGTGTGCCAAAAATAACCCCAAATCCGGAGGAGCCTGCGGCGTCCGAAAAAAGCTCGACTTCAGAGTTTGTACATTCCGCATCTTGAAAGTAAGTGTGGCCATTGTAAGTACTCAAAAATTTCTGCCAAACCACTAGGTCGTTCTTCAGCGGGGCTGTTATTCTGATTCTATGGTGCGGCAGCCGTGCGCCCCGGGTGGCCAAGGAAAGACGCCTGGAAAATATCCTGCCCATAGGCATCACTTTGCAGGCGAAGTTGAGGGAGCCCAATAGTGACTGCATTTGTACTAGGGTGACTTTACCGACCAAGATGACCGCCGAAATAAGGTTGGACAAGCCACTGACTTTTTCTGGGGGGAGCCTGAACTCCATTTCATCTGTGTCGATGATTATTCCCAGAAAAGACAGGACAGTAACAGGGCCAATGGTTTTTTCTTTTGAAAGTGGGACCCCGAACAACCCCATCAAAGACTGGAAGCGGTCCAGAACCAGTTGACATAAGGGAGAGGAGGCGGGGCCGACAAACAAGAAATCATCCAGATAGTGGGTTATACCCTCGGAACCTGTCTCCCGGCGAGCAGCCCATTCCAGGAAGGAACTGAACATTTCAAAATACTGACAAGAAATGGAACAGCCCATGGGGAGGCAGGTGTCGAATTAATACTCACCATCCAGCATAGCCCCCAGCAGGTGGTGGCAGTCTGGATGTACGGGCAGGAGGCGGAAAGCCGATTCTATATCGGATTTGGCCAATAGGGCACCCCTGCCGGCCCGCCTGACCAATTCTACCGCCTTATCGAAAGACACATAATGGACCGCCGAGTCCTCCTCGGGTATGCCGTCATTCACAGACCTGCCCTTGGGATAGGACAGATGGTGAATGAGGCGGAACTGCCCATGCTCCTTTTTGGGGACAACCCCCAAAGGTGACACCCGGAGATTGCTGAAGGGGGGGGCCTTAAACGGGCCTCGGAAACGCCCTAAAACAACCTCCTTAAACACTTTTGACCGAATGACTTCAGGATTTTCCCTGGCCGATTTTAGGTTGGGGGATAGCGAGGGGAACTTAGAAAAAAGGAAGGGTATGAAAAACCCAAAAGAAAAACCGAATCTGATTTGGGCTGCTGCCTTCTTATTGGGGTACTTGTTTAACCACGGCCCCATCCTGGTGACGCTCACTGGTGTCCCGGTGTTCCTGGGTTCCGGGCTTTGTACCTTGGGCTTTTTGGGCAGATCTGTTGCATTTTGCGGCAGTGTGGGGTCCACCGCACGCCGAGCATTCGTGCTTGTATTTGCACAGGGTGTGGTACTTGCAGAACCCGTCGTTAAATAACCAACATGTTCCTGGTCGGCGAACGGCCACCGCACCCATGTGAGATCCGGGCACGGCGGCCGCCCCGGAAAAGGGCTGGATAGCCCTCTGAGCCATCATCAAGCGGAGCCAAGAGTCAGTGGCCTTGACTCCCCAACCCAGGTGAGGCTGAAGGTCTAAGCGTCGGCGGAAATCCTCATCGTATTTCCACCACGCAGACCCTCCGTGGGACTTATATGAGCTGTAAATACTGTCCATATAAGTAAACAGTTCTGAGCACCTTTCCGGGTGCCGTTGCCCCATTACACATCCTAAAACGGAAAAAGCCTGTAACCAATTATTTATGGTCTTGGCGACCTTTGGCTTGCGATCGTAAATTTTCTCGCCCAGCCGCCGCTCCCGGTCTATCGAATGCTGGTCAGTCGATATTAAAGACCAAATATCGACGTAGCTGTTGGCCCAAATTAGCTCTTTTACTTGTGCTTCAAGGTGGGAACCCAGGGGAGGGACCCCACAAAAAAGCCCATCTTTGTAAAGATCCGGACAGGAGGGGGTCGGTTTAGGCTCGGGGTGCTGTAACAATTTTGGGTTCAAAAAGATCTTATGACCTTGAGTAGGATCCCTGGACTCGGCCCCGGTGGACCCAACCCCGCTCCAGACCCCCACATAAGGGTACTCACCGTGTGTCGTAGAAACTGTATTCCCCAGCTCCTGGAGATGCTCACCGGACGTCGGACCCACGTCCACTCGATGAACCGCTGTAGCAGTTGATGATCTTCGTCCCCTGTGCGAGGACTCTGGGGATACGTCTGAGGAAGAGGGGGAACGCCAGCGCGAGGACCTAGAACGCCGGCTACGACGCCTAGACCTGGATCTGCCGTGGCGACGGCTGCTGTGGCGTCGCCTGCTGCGCCGACGCGCCCGCTGCTCATCGGATGATGATGATGAATCCCGACCACGATGGCTGCCCGCACCATCCGCAATAGCCGTGGCCGGGGTCCCAGCACGTGACCGTGATATGCTCTGGTAAGCTCCACTAACCACCCCCGCCCTCATCTGTAGGTGGGTATTCTGCAGGACAAGTGGCGAACTAGCACCATCCCCCCTTACATAAGGTGCCCACTGAGTAGGTACGGGTACACTAAGTGGATTCAGCTGAGAAGCTATGCCTGGACCTGGTGGGGCAATACAGAAAGGCTGGCTCGCCTGTGATGGTGGCGGTGTCTGATCAGATGGGGGCCACAGAACCAACTGGCCCTCCACCGTTGCAACATTTGGGGGCCCCTCTCCTCCCCCCCTTTGAACTATAGGAGCAGGATCAGGCAGTGCTCTCAAATCTGCTGATCCACTACTAGAGCCAGAAGAACTCTGGCTTGTATTATTGGCCCCCATGGATACTAAGGGCAGGCCAGATGGGGCAGTACTAAATGCTGGCTGCTGAGGGAAAACAGATCCCTTTCTCACAGCGCAGCTGCTTGCAGCCTGAGCTGGAGTAATTCCAACCTGCGCTGCTCCCCTGTTCCCTGGAGCGTCCCCCGTGATGGCGCTGGCAGCCGCGATAAAGCAGGTGGGCGGGGGCATTAGC
Organism: Anomaloglossus baeobatrachus; assembly: GCF_048569485.1. Lineage (NCBI taxonomy): Eukaryota > Metazoa > Chordata > Amphibia > Anura > Aromobatidae > Anomaloglossus > Anomaloglossus baeobatrachus. The sequence goes on from NC_134358.1 coordinate 407,425,629, forward strand.
AGAGAGCGCGAAGGATTCTTTTTCGCGCTCTTTTTTGAATTTTGCGGCGGGCTCAAACGGGCCGGCGGGCGGGTATGTCTCTTAGACCTCCGCGCGCCGGCGCCGCACGTTTGAACCTCGGCAGAGAGGAAGCTGCCCGCAGGGAAAAGCCCTGTGAGCCATTCGCTGCCCTCCCTGCCGATGCGCTCTCTTACCGCGTCCATCAGCGGGTCCATAGTGCCGGCAGTCCAAACTGGTCCGGGTCCTGGGTAAGAGTGGCTGGGAACCGCCGCTCCTGCGCAGTAAGCTGCGGGGAAAGGATCCAATGACGCCTCCGGGGGAGTGGCAATGTCGGGGGTCTCTAAAAGGGGGCGAACCTAATTACCACGGGGAAGGGGCCAGCAGTCAGGGGGCAGCATCCACATTCGGGCTGCAGTGCCCCACATTACAGAATTTGGTTACTTTGGACCCAAATGTAGAACCTAATCATTTCTGTCTGCAAGGTTATTCAACAACATAATGCTTTATTAAAAATTAGTCTACATTGATGTTCATGATTTTAAGAATAATGTTTGTTATGAAAAGTTATTACAAATGTTCACATATAATAAGCGACAACAGACAGATTGGTGGTCGCGCTATACTGCTCAAATAATATAGTGGTGTGCCCTGTGAAAATGTAGCAGTAAAGTGGTAAAAACTTTACAATCAGAATACCCCTTTTGTAAGGCAAAAAGTACAACAGTAATTACTTAATAGTCATAGATAAGTTAAAATACTGGCCAGAATATATAGACAATTAAGGAATTTCTATTTCTACCTAGGTATTCTAAAAGTAATCCAAAAAGTCTTATTTAAAAGACTATTTTATAATTGATTCCATATGTCTCGCAGGCTGTCTGCAATCAAATTGGTATTTAAAATTATTAAAGATGTCTATTGTCCAAGCAAGAAAGTATGATAACTACTTGCACAATTATGTACTTGACTCCTAAACTGCTATTGCTCTTGTAAGCTTTTCCAGAACCACCTTACGGCTACATTCCACCAGACTGGTATGCACTTCAGAACAGCTGGGCATACAATATGATTTCTTATACTGTCAGCAATGCATTGTGAATAATCAAGGAGTCCCTACATGAAGATACAAAATATGACAAACTAGGGAATTTGGTGGTAGGCGAAGTCTGTATAGCAGAAATTTGAATATAAATTGCTTATTCTAGTCCTAAAGAGACCCCATCACTTGCTAGAAATATGTAACTTTTTACCTGGTGTAAATGCGGCTGTTCTCCTGAATCTGGCATTGTTCCTGCACCTCTCCATTCCCGAGATATGACCCATTTTTCCCTATATGCAAATCTAATCTTTTTAGTCAATTGCATGTGGTCCTCAAGAAGAGTCTCATAGAGAAGAGTTGATAATTGTGAGCACTTTGATAAAAAGATTAGATGTACATATAACGAAGAGGCACTGTTCTTGAATAACAAAGAGCCTCAAGAACAAAATAAAACTGGTACTAGATTTTATAAAACAGAATCATTTACACCAGGTAAAAAAAATATAGAAATGTTTCTGTGAAGTGACAGCTCCTGTCATGTGGTGTTCGGTCCACACTCGCAGGGTGCCTCTAATCTGTCAGACTCTGTTCACATTATCTCGTCTGACAGGTAACCTGAGGTGTCCTAGTAGCTCAGCCTCTGGCGGGCATCGGCTGATTAATTTCCACTGCTTCCCAGCCCTGCAGGAGTAAATTCTTGTGGATTTGTGTGGTGCTCCTAGGAGCAGGTTGCTAATTACCACCAACAGCTGTCTATTTCCTTTTTAAGATATGGGAGCCTGTGTTTCTGAGCTGATTCTGGTCCTCCATGGTACTTCAGTTCTTGATGATCTGTAATTGCTATTTTGAGTGGTGTGGAAGTTTCCCTGTTGTGGGTTTACTTCCTTCCTTTTTCTTTATTCCCCTCTACACGTATTGTCTCTCCTTTGTGTTTCAGTTTTTGTTCTCCCTTGGCCATGTCGTTTCTCTGGGGTTTTGTTACTGTATTTATGCCCTGCCACAAAAGTGGGGGAGAGGGGAGTAACATCAAGCTTAACTCTGAGATAAGGGACAGCTTAGGGTCTCAAGTCTGAGGGAAGAAGTTTATTGTCAGAGCGAAAATCATCACGTACCTTCGCAGATTTTTGGACGACTTGGGATTCCTTGAAGTCGAAACTCCAATGATGAATATTATTCCTGGAGGTGCAGTGGCCAAACCATGCGTCACTCATCAATGAGCTACGTCATTTCATACCCCGTGACAGCTCCTCTTTAAAGGCAACCTGTCACATGGAAAATTCTATTAATCTGCAGATATGGGGTTAATATGCAGGTTAATAACATTCTGAACCTGCACATTAAGCCCTGCTGCGAGGGGAAAATTAGCTTTAACCCTCCCAGCAGCGCAGGGGTTTTAGTCATGGAGGCGGTACCAGCGCGGATTCAGTCACCACTCTGTGTATGGAGAGTGGCGATTTTAGCTGCACCTCCCCCACTGACTGACAGCCGCTCTGCATTAGAGGAAGCTGTCAGTCAGTGCTGAGCACGCAGTATCAGATGCCTCTCTCCATACACAGAGCGGTGACTTAACCCTCGTCGCACACATGATTAAAATCTGAACACTGCCGGGGGGAATAAAGTTATTTTCCTCTTGGCAGCAGGGTTTAATGGTGAAAGCTGGGCAGGTTCTTAATGCTATTAAGCTCAGATTAATCCCATATCTACAGGTTAATAGTTTTTTGAACATAGCAGGTTTCTTTTTGAGTAAACAATAGTGAATCTGTTGAACTATTGCTGGCATCACATTAGATCCACTGGAAAAATGGGTACTAATTTTTGGGGCAGAAATTGTGGTTTGCACAAATTGTTGGGCCTTTTAGAGGATGAAAGTTGTTGTAAATTTAGTAATGAATTACTCCCAAACAGGGATATTTCACCTATGTATTCAGAAAGCAAGGAGGCTGTGGGAAAAAAAGGCGCAAATAGGGTCTTACCCGGTATAGCAGTGTGAGGTGAATGTAAGAAGGGACACTCACCTGATAAGGTTGTGACAGTCACAACCCCTCTAACAGCATAAAAGTAGCGTGGAAGGCAGCAGTCCCGCGAAACAGAGTAGTTACGGACAGCAGGAGAAAAGCAGGTTAAAGTACCGCGCCAAACCACAGGAGTACAAATGGAATTAATAGATCTCTTTTCTTTATTTTCACAGACCTGTGAAAATAAAGAAAAGAGATCTATTAATTCCATTTGTACTCCTGTGGTTTGGCGCGGTACTTTAACCTGCTTTTCTCCTGCTGTCCGTAACACCTATGTATTCAGGAACTTCAGCTAGTTTTATTTCATAATATTTCATTTTAAGAGAATAGCAATAGAAAACATAATATAATATAGTAGATTATATAGGGACACGTTCACATTTGTAATCTAAAGAAAAGTGACAATAAATGTAATAAAATAGGAGTCTTTCAAGCATTAGCAAATAGAGCACAATGACCCTTCTATCACTGGTATTCCTAGAAAGAAGGTCAGCATCAACAGTGAACCAAATCAGATAAGCGTAGATGCAAAGCGCAGCAGATAACAGTGCATGTATAGAGAAACGGGGGATATAAAAGTACAAACAACATAAGTAGGAGCATCATTGGGGTAAAATGGGTGCATACAGACCACGGATCATTATACAAAAATAGATCGGAACACAAAGTAAAGGCTTATTAGGTGACATTAACAAGTCCATTTTCAGTAGACATCTACAGTTTCCTTGGATTCACCATGGCCCTTAAATTCACAGATACGGTAGTACATTAGAAAGGTTTTTTGTCATTCTGCTCTTTCTCATTAAGGGGCAGGATGCCAAGGACCAGTCAAACTGATATAAGAATAACAAAGATAGAATAGGATAATAATTGTCTTGTAAGTTCAAAAGTATAATAATTTTAAATGAAGTAGGAGTAGTATGAAGAAATGGTGCTCAATTTTTGGAAACGAGATGGCATTGAACTCCTTGCTCTAATAGATGGACATTGAGGAGGGGAAATTGTGGCTAGAACCACAAATAACTTAAAAGTCTATTATTGATCATTTTTAATCAGTGATAGGCCATCAATTTTTGATTGGCTGCTGTCCGACACCCGGCACCTCTGCCGATTAGAATTTTTAGCCCTAGCAGCAGCAGGCAATGAGAAATTCACAGTCCCAGAGCTGCTACCGTCAACTGATGGTGGCCGCATACTGCCCATCCGCCTCCCATTCAAATCAATAGGAGGTGGATGTGCAGTACCTGGCCATGGCTGCTATGAGAAGGTGGGGAAGCTCTGGAACTGAGCATTTCTACCTGCCTGTTGTCGCTGCCAGGACCAAAAGCAGCTGATCGGTGGGGTTGCTGGGTGTTGGACCTTAACTGATCAGACATTGATGACCGATCCTAGGGATAGCATATCAAAGTTAAAATAGTTTACTAGTGCTTCTCAGATAGCCACTAGAATATACTTCCTTTCCTCCATGTCAACATTACAGAGCTACTGGACATTAGAGAACTTGCGCTCCTCCACCTTCCATTGGAGGATGCCTCACAGACGCTTAATAGGGTTTAGGTACAGTATAGAGCTACATGCTTGGCCAGTGCAGCACCTATACTTTAAGTTTCTTTAGCAAGGCAGTGGTCATCTTGGAGGTGTGTTTAGGGTTGTTATCATGATGGAATACTGTCCTGCGGTCCAGTTTCTGATGGGAGGAGATCATGCTCTACTTCAATATGTTACAATACATGTTGGCATAGGTTCCCTCAATTAACTGTAGCTCCCTACAACCAATAGCACTCATGCAGCTTCAAACCATGACACTCCCATCACCATGCTTGACTATAGGCAAGATCCATTTGTCTTTGTCCTCCTCACCTGGTTGCCACCAAACACACTTGATATCCTCTGAAACAAATAAGTTTATCTTGGTCTCATCACACCACAGGACATGGTTCCACTAATCCATGTCCTTAGTCTGCTTGTCTTCAGCAAACTGTTGCAGGTTTTTTTGTGCAACAACTTTAGAAGAGGCTTCCTTCTGAAATGATAGTCATGCAGACCTACTTGATGCAGTGTGTGGTATATAGTCTGAGCGCTGATAGTCTGACCCCCCCCCCCACCCCTTTAATCTCTGCAGCTGCAGCAATGCTGGCAGCACTCATATGTCTGTTTTGAAAAGACAACCTTTGGATATGATGCTGAGCACGTGTGCTGCATTTCTTTAGTTGACCATTGCAAGGCCTGCTCTGAGTGAAACCTGTCCTGTTAAACTGCTGTATGGTCTTGGCCACTGTGCTGCCACTCAGTTTCAGGGTGCTGCCAATGTTCTCATAGCCTAGACCATCTTTATGTAGAGCAACTATTTTTTTTCCAGATCCCCAAAGAATTCTATGCCATGATGTATCATGTCGAACTTCCTGTGACCATTATGAGAGCGTTAACTCTCACAATACCTGCATCCCGTTTACACCTGAGACTTTGTAACAGTAATAAGTCACATGACACCTGGGAGGTAAAATGGCTAATTGGTCACAATTTGGTTATTTTCCCTTAGAGGCATACTCACTTTTGCTGCCAGCAGTTTAGACCTTTATGGCTGTGTGTTGAGTTATTTAGAGGGCACACCACATTTACACTGTTATACAAGCTGTACACAGACTACATTACATTGTATAAAAGTGTCAGATCTTCAGTGTTGTTCCATAAACAGATATAATAAAATATTTTCAAATTAGTGTGAATCTGTAGTGATGAGCGAGCACTACCAAATGTTCCAGAAAAAAGCTTGAGTTACCCATTGACTTTTATTATACTCGGGTACTCGAGTTGCACCCATCCAAGCATTTAACTACTCATTACGAGTAACGAGCACCCGAGCATAGTAGTGCTCACTCATCACTTTGTATCAGCAATGGTTGAAGGCAATTATGTACATGACCCCATGCTGTATGAGGGTTCCATCGCAGCCTGCCCTATTGATTTTGCTAGTAATTGTGTTCAGCTTTCATTAGCATTTAGACACTAATCTTTAATAATAACGTTCATTCTGTATATATTGTGTTCACATCAGCTTCTATTAAACATTTAGGGCAAAATAAAATATTCTTCAAGGTAATGCAGTTTTTTCTGCTCCTGGCCACCTAAATGAGAGCAGTTTAAAGAAAAAGGTCACCTAAAAAGTAAAAATTTAACAACATCTGCCTTCCAATTAAATGCTCAAAATGCAAGTTGTTTTTGTAATATAAAAGAGAGGCCTTTCACTATATAACAGGGCTTATTCTTGATTGCATCAACAGTATTCATGACTTCAGGGAATGGGCTCTATCATGGGGGTTCTTACTAACAACGTTGTTTTATACTTTGGTATGACTGTAAAACATATTTTGCAGAAACCACAGCGGCTTTGGTTCTGTTATAGCTTTGCTGTCTCGGCTGCCGTACAAAGGTGTGCTCTGTTTATCATGCAGCATTGCTTATGCCGCAGAAACAACACCGTCACTATTTTGTTGAATAGAAGTAAATATGTGTAAAACATAATTTATAACACTGAGCTTAATTTATCCATAAATGGGGAGCAGTTATTCTTTACCTGTATCGAGCTCTCTACAGATCATTCGCTATTTGTTAGCCAGGGTACTTTATGCCATTCTGGACAAGTTGCTTCAGTGTTCAATGCGTCTATTTATTAAAGCCGTAGTTCCTTTTTTTGCCTTTTTGCTATCAAGCTAATATACAGAGTATATATATATATACTGTATATACCACATATCTTCAATCCTATGACTTGTATCATTTCCTATTACTGTTGAGAAACTCCCAGAATCAGTCTGATTTGTGTCATCATAATTAAACACACTGCGGGATTGTTTCCTAGGAATTTTCAGAGATGTTTAGCTCTAAATCCTGATCTTTTGGTTTGGCTCAGTATACCCAAAATGCCACAGGCATATATTTTAGCATGTTTCATATAACCTCAAAGCCATTAGGCGAAGTGTAGAAAATCCCATGGAAGTTACTGGACAAACAGGCAGCTTTTTCAGGGTTTTTTGCTCTTTATAAGAAAATATTAGGACATATAATCATAGCCAAAAGTGTTGGCATCCTTGAAATTGTTACATAAAATATTTTGTTATATACACGTTTAATTCCTCTGTGTGTATTGGAATAAACAAAAAATAACAGAAAAAAAAATGTAAATTAAATAGAATTTCACACAAAACCCCCAAAAATGGACCGGACAAAATTGTTGGCACCCTCAACTTAATATTTGGTTGCACACTCTTCTGGAATAAATAACTGCAATCAATCACTTCCTATAACCATCAGCAAGCTCCTTACTCCTATAATAGAAAAAAGATTTCTGCCACACATATGAATATAGAGACTTTATTTTATTTTTTGGAATTTTTTCTGCAAAAAGTCAAAACCATCAGTTTGCCAACCTTTCGGCTCAATTATGAGTCTTTGTCAATGCAATGTTTATTTTGAGGTAGACTGGAGCAGGAATAGAAATAGGAAATAGGAATAGGAAAAGCTGGGTACAATAAGTAATAGTGATACCAGGAAATAGGATGAGGCAGTATAAGGCTATGTGCGCACGCTGCGTTTTTTTGACGCTGCGTTTTTGGCCGATAAAAACGCACAAAAACGCACCCGCGGCGAATAAACGCATCAAAAACGCATGCGTTTTTACTGCGATTTGGTGCGTTTTTGGCTGCGTTTTGCTGCGTTTTTGATCTCTGCGTTTTGCTGCGTTTTTCCAATGCATTGCATGGGGGGAAAACGCAGAAAAACGCAGGAAAGAATTAACATGTCCATTTTTTTTTCAAGCTCAAAAATGCAGCTTAAAAAAAAAGTTGTGTGCGGACAGCAAAAATGAAAACTCATAGACTTTGCTGGGGAAGCAAAGTCATGCAGTTTTGAGGCCAAAAACGCACCTGAAAAACGCGCAAAAACGCCACGAAAAACGCACTGTGCACATATAGCCTAAGTCTGTAAGGACTACAGGTGAGTAGAGCAGGTGCCTGGTATAAACAGCCTGGTGGGTCAGGAGCAAGATCCAGAGGATGGGCTGTGAGGCTACAAGGTCACCAGCTGGAATTTTGGACCACTCCTCTTTTGTTAAGTGCTCCAGGTCTCTCATATTTGATGGGTGCCTTCTTCTAACAGCAAATGTAACCCCTGCATGACCTTTGATGTAAGTTTACATCATGGTCGGATAGGGGTTCACAACATATAACATAAACCTACGTCAAAGCGATCGCGGTGGCACAGCTCCTGTTCCAGCAAAATTGCTACAAGAAGCTTGGTGTAACTGATAGCCAACATTGGTTGTCACAGGTAGGGTGTCCGCACTGCCTGTCACACGTATGCAAACACAGATGTCACACGTGTCACACATGTGTGACACATGTATGACCACACCCATGCATGTGGCTTGCACCTGATTAAACACGGACGTCTGAAACCGGCCTAAATGTGGTAGTGCTGTGTTATCACTTTTACAACATGGTGAATGTTGTAAAAAAGAAACAAAAACAATGATTCATGAGCTTCTGGTTCTTCTTAATTCTGCCTCACAAAAAGCTGAATAGAAAGCAATAAAAAAATATTATGTGACTCAAAATTGTACCAATGGAAACTTCAACTCATAGCACACAAAACAAGCTCTCCCATGACTGTCACCAGAAAAATAAAAAAACTAAAGCCTTCGAAATTCAAGGATGCAAAAAACCTTTATTTTGTCAAAAAAACATTATTTACAAAATAAAAAAAACTATGCAAATCTGGTATCTCTGTAATCGTACTCATCTGAGGATTAAAGCCTCCAAATCACATACAGCAAGGTGAACAACACAAAACCTAAATAAATAAATAAAGCCAATCATTCAGCCAATTTCAAGTGCACAAACACTTTCGGCTATGACTGTACCTGTAAAGCTCGCTTGATCTTTGGCAATAATTTTCTTTTGCTACTTTGGCCAGAATGGCATAGCATTCTTTATTATTCTACCAGATTTACAAAATTAACTAAATGAAATAAACTTTTTGTACAGGGAAAATGTTTTAACAGAGAATTAGGTAGGTTTGGTGCAGGGTTATGAAATTGAAGATGGTAATTCTTATTGATTATATTAATGTTGACTAGAGATAAGTGAACATGAGGTTTGAGGTTCGGTTTCGAAGCCGACTTCTAGAAAAAAGTTTGTGTTTGAAGTTCGAGTGAGTCATGAGTACAAACCACTCAAGCAAGCCACGTGCAGTGTTTGAACAGCTCTCACTGGGGGTACAATTAGTGGGATCAAATCAAAAAAGCAAAAAAATTGAAAATCTCCTCACATCCTTCCAGCAGAGACACGTTCTGCCAAATTACTGACTTCCATTGAGGTTTGGTTCAAGTCATGGTCAGAAATTGAACCTTATCTAAGGTACAAATACAGTACCAGAAAGTGGCCCAGGATGAGTGTCATGTATACAAGGATGGGGACATATATACCAGGATGACCATGAGATGGACGATATATATACCAGGTTGGGAACATATATACAGGATGAGCGCAAATATACCAGGATTGGGGATATATATAATAGGATGAAGTACATATTTAGCAGGAAGAGACATTAGTACAGGATTGGAACATTACTACATAATGAAGGGGGAGAGGGAGAGATAACTCATATGTCTTTCTAGGATTTAGAATGCTAAATGGGCCCATACATCTGACCAACATGTGGGAAGGGGGCCCAGAACCAAATTGAGCAATGGGTCTAATTGAACTCTAGTTTTGCCACTAGAAGCTATTATAAGAAAATGACCTAATGTTTAAATCAAGTTTGTATATTACTTATATTTCTAAATATTTTTTCCTCTCATGATATTTAATTAAAAAAAAATAATAATCATGCAATTTTCTTATTGTTTCTTGGGTTGTTTTTTATGCCTGCTGTTCTTTCAGAAAAAGTTTTAAGTAAGACTCTTAATCAGTAGATGCGGTATTACAATTACGGATAATACCTCAATACACAGCTTGATAACAAAGGTTCCACCATTTACCATCAGCTACAGATTTCTCTCTCACAATACTAAATGCACAGGCGCATTGGAATCTTCAATACAAAATATAGGATCAGGGTCTGAGCATTGTGACTATGTACATGTATTGTTTCCTTAAACTACAAAAAGTAAAAGTCTAATAAAGCCCCAGTGACCAGTGTGAAAATTTGCAAGATTTGTATATTTTAGTTTTTAATATAAATTGTGATATGAAAAATTGTAAAAAGTAAAAAAATAAAAATAAAAAAGATATAAGGAATGAGTAATTTTTTGATAATAGCTTCTCTTTAAGTATGAATTTAGCAATGAGACCTAAGGGACAGTCGGTATCACCTGATACATTTTTTTCCTGCAAACGCAAGATTAGGTGTCTTGTCCAAGAAACACAGTCAGCATGAAATCCCAGGAACAGTGGCCAAGCACAAAGAACAACACTGGAGACTTGTAATTGATAGATCTTCATAATCTAGTTATTGACTTCCAAGTCACAGATAGTTATTCAATATATCCAGGCAAGAGAATCCCTGTCAGAAATTATCTCTATTGCAAAGTTGTTTATCAAATTTTGGGCAATATAAAGCACTATTAACTGAGGGGCTCAACTCAGAATCATTGTGAAGGTTTCTTGCACGTTTGGGGGACACAATTTTGTACGAGTTGATCATAATTACATCCTTATTCCTCACAGATCAGCATACCAGCAGTGGTGAAAATGAATGGTGTATGTGTAGCGCCCCACGGGGCAGGTGGTTTTAACCTACTCATCTCCGGGCCGGCAACTGTCGTGGTCACGGGCAACCCAGCCCAGCTCCGTTGCCCCGAGGCGTACAGAAGATGGTAGGGAAAACATGATATGGGTAGTTGTGAGGTGTTTCTTGTGACGCCACCTGTGGTATGTGGCAAGGGAATCGACTGCCGCTGCTATCACTGTCCTCCGGGGAAGATGATAGTAGCAGGTGGAAATGGTATCACTCTCCACATGTAGAGTGGGCCCTGGGGAGGATGATGAGGGGAGTAGTAATGGCGACAGGGAGCGGCAGTGTGGGTAATAAAGAGTCAGAGTCTATAGCTGTGGTTCCAGGTTCATAACTGATTTTTGTATGATGCCGCTCCCCCAGGTAATACTGGTCACTTGCTATGATAGGCTCCGTCGAACCCGAATCCCTTTAGAGATCAGTCCGGTCTGGTGTTTGGTGGATTTCTCCTAGTAACACTTGTCTGTGGATCCCCTGGCTTGAAGCTACAAGGGGACTTTGGGTTTCACGAGTGGTACTCTTGTCCCTATCTGCAGGTGCTGTGGTTCCGATGTGGGATCCGGCTTGAAGCGTGACCCCGGATCTTATATGGCACTGTGTTGTCAGGCGCTATGTGGGCAGGGAAGCTTGAAACTTTCCCCATCCAGGCAGATTCTGGAAAACCAATGTGAAGTATGATCTTCCCTAGGGTCTTGCCGCCCTGTGTGGCGTCGATTCCGAGGGGAGCAGATTCACTCTCCCCACGGCAACTATGTGAACTTCTCCTCTTCTCCTCTTCACCAGTGAGGCACATCTGCTCCGCTGCTCTCCTGCTATAGAACTCTCTAACTGTTGTGTTGGCTCCTGACTCCCCCTGCTGGCTGCTCCTCCTCCCTCCCAGTTCCTAAGCTAGTGGAACTGGGGTCCCTGTTGAGGGCATCCTGTAAATGCCTTTCGGTCGTCGATCCCGTATTTATCCGACCCTAGCCCAGTCCCCAGTGGGAACAGGGCAACCTAGTGTGTACTGAGTGTGTAATGTGGTGAAACCGGGACTGACCTCCTCAGGAACCTGGTTTAGCATTACACCCAATGTTGGATGCAATGCTCTGTGGCGACTGAAGCCTCAGGGCGCCACATATGCACTAAGCTATCGCAGAAAACGTTATTCCAGGCACATATTACAACTTCATTTCTATTCATATGAATAATGATGCCATAGAGGTCTATAGGTGGCCCCTACTAGATTGCAACTAAACCCTGTGCTTTCAAAATCATTCAGAGCCGCTTATGATTATTGTAAATAATATATATATATATATATATATATATATATATATATATATATCTCACAATTTTACCATCTCTAAATTATCTAAACTAACTAAACTAAGCAGATGCCATTTTTATGTTCATAGGTCCAGCGGTAAGATTCAGCGATTTCACCATGTCTGCACCTCAACCACCTCCAGTCATTGGACAGCACACAGTGGAGGTCTTGAAAAACATATTGGGATATGAAGACAACTATATTGCTGAATTGATAAAAGACAAGACAATATCTCAAAATGAGGCTCAATAATCTGTCTAATCATCACTATTTTGGAGCCATTATATTCTGGTCTTTTTAAATTAATTCATTTTAAATTCATTACTGTTAATTTTATTGCAGCATTAAGCAATATTTTTTCATTAATATTGAAAATCACATTGGACACATTGTTCATAATTTTTACTTAGTATAGGATTGCATTGTTTTATTAGACGTTTTTTAATTTCAATGTTTTATAAGTTTCATTTACATCTAATAAACCAAACAAGTACTAAAGGAAATGGATAGCAGTATTTTTTTATTAGCTTAAAAATTGTTTTGCTTATTTGCTACAATTAGGCTTAAAAGTCAGTTTGGCAGAGTCACTATTAACTCACTGATAAATAGTTATATACATGATAAATAGAGGCTGTTAAAGCTAAAGAAGTCAAAATGTTTAAAAAGAAAGTGATTTTGATCCTTAAACGCATGTATTTAAGAATAAAAAAACAAACAAAAAACAAAGGTGTGCATGTCCTTTAAGTTAAATGATGAAAGACTAAGGGTACTTTACATGCTGAGACATCGCTAGCGATTGCTAGCGATGTTGAGCGCGATAGCACCCGCCCCCATCGTATGTGCGACATTTGGTGCTCGCTGCCGTAGCGAACATTATCGCTACGGCAGCGTCACATGCACATACCTGGTCAGCGACGTCGCTGTGACCGCCGAACAATCCCTCACACAAGGGAGAGGTGTGTTCGGCGTCATAGCGACGTCATAGCGACGTCACTGCGGCGTCACTAAGCGGCCGGCCAATAGAAGCGTTACATCCTGCCCACCTCCTTCCTTCCGCATTGCCGATGGAGGCAGGTAAGGAGATGTTCGTCGCTCCTGCGGTGTCACACCTAGCGATGTGTGCTGCCGCAGGAACAACGAACAACATCATACCGGTGGCAGCAGCGATATTTAGGAAATGAACGACGTGTCAACAATCACCGTTTTGGAACGATTTTGCGATCATTGATCATCGCTCATTAGTGTTACACGCTGCGATGTCGCTACCGGTGCCGAATGTGCGTCACTAACAACGTGACCTTGACAATATATCGGTAGTAATGTCGGAAGCGTGTAAAGTACCCCTAACTCTCTGTCAGACTTCCACTTGTTGGGGGTACAGGGACCAGAGAAGATCAGACTTCTAAGTGTAGTACAACATAAGGCCACAAGAGGTCACTAGCACTGCGTCAGAAAGTCAAACAAGCTCAAAGTCAACAGTGGGATGTAAGGAAGCCATAGTCAAGTGGAAGCAAGGGGATTGAAAGCCAGAAGATCACGTCAGGCGCCAGAAGAGAGCAGAGCCGTAGTCAGAGAATGTAACCGAGATTGGAGGCCTGGAGATCAGGTAAGTACAGAGGAGGGGTAGGAGGCTGAGACACAGAATGGGATCAAGGTCAGGTAAACAGGATGAGAGAATGGGACTAGGGGAGCTGAGGTCAGGGAGAGGTAGGCTGGGTAGCGGGACAGATCAGAGTCAACTTACAGGGACCAGGACGCATGCTGCAGAGCAGAGCTATTACTGGCGGCGTTCCGGAGATATACAGATAGTAATAAAGTGGTGTGAGTCCCGGAATGAGGCAGGCCTGAACAGACCCCTCCCACCTGACTTAACCCCTCTCAGAACCAAACTATAGTCATGACACTCTCATTCCATTTTTTATTTCATTAAGCAGTAACACACATGAAAATAAACAATTCTGTAATATATCTTATCATAGATATTTTCTTTTTTCTCCTCCTGGACTGTTCTTTTGCTCTTAATTTATGAATAAACTCTGTATTCAATGAATACAGATTTTAATCAGTGCAGTATTATACTATTCTCTGATTTAAGATTTTCTACCCCTATATGCTGATCTTTGTGCTGTAACCATCAATCCCCAGGGTATACTCTAAAATGGGGGTATAAAACTCTAAAATGGCCTCTGTGCATTCCCTGCATCATGTTTTATAGTGGCTGCAATAGTCACATTTGATTGGCTGCACTAAAGCATATGATTTGATAGCTGCAATGTATTATATGGAAGCCAATGTGTCAGTGCCTGACATAATATCAATTTGCTTTCTGGCTGATGCAATATTCAGCATTACTTGAAAGGGTGCTGGGCTTTTTTTTTTATCCATGTGACTTGAATTGAAAATCATTCAAATTCCCTGAGACCTTTGAATTTCATGAAATTCAACTTAAAGTCAATTCAGTCTATGAATATGAGCCCACATACATTAGAAAATTTAGTAGCTTAGCTATAAATAGAAAGTGTCATTATTATATAATGCACAATTTCATAATATCAATGATACTTGTTTTAAAATATCAGTATATCTCTAGAAATTAAAGAATAAATGGAATCAATGGGATCACCTTTGAAATAATTGCTCATTGGAAACACTAGACTATAACTGTGCATTCTAAGTAGAACAGAGCCAGACGTTGTGTGTGTAAAATTCAGAAGAAAGAGAAAGTCTTTACTTTGGTCTTATTTTATTTATAAATTAGACTGTAGTTGGTGCCATGCAGACTACGCTGCTAGCTACCGGTGCAAAAAGGCTCATTCACCACTCATCATTAACTCTGAACTTATATTTTCCTTTAACAGTCTATAAAAAGTTAAAACAGCGCTTGATTTAAGCAGCACAATCCAAAAATGCTATAGAAACACAATGTAAAGCAAATATTTACACAACAAAACCGGGTAATGGATCTTAGTGTTACAATGACATTGTATTGTTAACATCTTTTGTTTATTTTACAGATTTAAAAGAAAAAAATATAAGATTTTAGAATCAAAGTGCATTTTTTCCCTTTGTTTAGTATTAACCACATAGTAATATCACATCCATTAGCCAAATAATGCAGAAAATATTCATAGATTTGTTTTAGTTTTAATCTCTACAGCAATACATGTGTTCAGTACTTTCACTCTCCTCTAAATACAGTATATGCTTTCCTAATTAGGCTGAAATTATGCCATTTACAGTGAAGATGTGTTTCCGAGCACAAATACAAACATACAACTTTTGTTTTTGTTCACATTTTTCATAAGCTGAACTCAAAAAAGACTTTTTCTATGTAGACAGAAGGCCTTTATCTATATGTGTCTAAATCTGTATTAGTAAGCATGTCTCCTTTGCCGAGATAATCCATCCATCTCACAGGTGTATCATATCAAGATGCTGATTAGACAGGAGGATTATTTCACAGGTGTGACTTCGGCTGACAACAGTAAAGGCCACTGTAAAATGTGCAGTTTATTGTATTAGGTGTTCTGGGGAGTTACACAACCAGTTATTAACTGATGTGACCACCATTTGCCAGTCTGCCATCTGCCCCGTACAGTGAAAACCTGGATTCATACATGAAGAGAAACATCTCCAATGGGCCAGACACGATCCAATGTGATCATTTTTCCACTCATTTCCATTATGAAGATGAACTTCAGTCAGGTGTAGACCCCGATGAGGACGATGGAAACACAGATGTACTTCCTTGAGACAGTTTCTGACAGTTTGTGCAGAAATTCTTTGGCTATGCAAATTGAATGCTGCAGTAGCTATCTGTGTAGCTGGTCTCAGATGATCTTGGAGATGAAAATGCTGGATGTGGGTGTCCTGGGCTGGTGTGGTCACCCATGGTCTGCAGGTGTGAGGTCCGTTGAATGTACTGCCAAATTCACTGAAACGACTTTGAAGGCAGCTTGTGGTAGAGGAAATGAAAATTGAATTCATGGGCAATAGCTCTGGTGGATATTTCTGCAGTCAGCATGCCAATTGCATGCGCCCTCAAAATTTGCAAGAATCGGATAAGAGGCGCTCCCAGCAGTTGGAATGCCTCTTATCTGATTCTTGTACTATATGGTGTGGAAGTCTACGAGAGCACCCCAGCCACTAATAATTGTTTGGTGGAAGTGCCTTTTTCTACTGAACTAACTCTCAAAATCTGCGACATCTGTAGGATTATGCTATGTGATAAAGCTGCACATTTTAGAGTGGCCTTTTCTTGCAGCCAGTCTAAGGCACACCAGTACAATAATCATGCTGTAAAATACTGGAAAATAGGATCAGATCAGCAGACATGTGCGGGAAATACCACGGGCTCGCTGCCAGAGCCTGCGTTAACCAGAGTCAGGCTACCAAGGAGGGACCAGTCTTTCCTATGCCATAAAGGGGTTAATGGTCCACTTAGGGGACTTGAAGCTGTGATTGTCTGATCACCTGTGCTATGCAGAGCAGTGCACCAACACTGCTTTGTAAAGAAAATATCACGATCTCCTATGAATGCCGTCTCGCATCTGGCATTCACAGGAGGATCGTATTGAGAGTCAAAAGGGAGATCAGTAGATCCCGGCTGCCATGACAACCCAATGGCGCCCCATGACCATGTTATGGGTCAGCGCTTGTTAAATGCCTCTGTCAGAGACTGACAGAAGCCTTTAACTAGTTAACAGTTAAATCTGTTAAAGGTACTTTATGGCTGATTAAATCAGCTGTCTAGTGCAGGTAAAGATGTGGGCTCAGTGTGTGAGCCAACATCAAAGGCAGGGGGATAGCCAATGACGTACATGTAAATCATTAGTGGTGAAGGGGTAAAATTTAACTATCAGTCCCCTACAGCAGCTTTTACAGTGTATCATGATGGTACACTATTCTAAGTGCCTACCAGCCAACCTGGATTGTGATAGATGCTTATAGAGTGCCATGGCAAACTGAAGACCATCATGCCTCCCATTACGGTGATTCATGAACAGAAGTGTGCAGCTGTGCTTCATAGACAACAATATTTTTTCTCCAATATACTGTAATAGAGTTATATTGTAGTAAACTATATAGGCAATCAGATAATCGCAGATTCAAACCCTCTAAGCGATTATCAAAAAAAATGAAAAAAAGTTACTTTACATTTTTTTAAATATGTAAAAAACAAATTAAAAATTAACTTCTTTTACCCCATTGAAAATAAAAATATTAAAAAATTAAAATTTGATATTGCCACATCTGTAAAAGTCTGACCTATCAAAGTTTATATTTTATTAACCCGACTTGTAAAAACATAAAGAGAACTAAAAATGTAAGAATAAGAATTGAAAAGATGTAAAAAAAGCAATACCAAGCAATCAAAACATTATGCTTAGCCCAAATTGATGCGAATAAAAATGGCAGCTCATCACACAGACCTCAATCAGCTTCATTGACTGTTATACAAAGAAGTTATGGCAGCATAAACAATTTATTTTTTTACAAATTTTTGAATTCTTTACAAAAGAATTTGCAAATTTGGTATTGCTGCAGTTGTACTGACATGGAAAATCATGTTGGTCATCATTCTTAACACACAATGAACACAATTAAAAAAATTTACCGACACGGAGAACTGACCCGGAAACCGTAGCACAGAGGGGGTACTCGGACCCTGAGGCCAGGACCGAAACCAGCGGCCTAGCTAATTAACCGATTGAGGGCAGGATTATAGGTCCTGTCCCACCCAAAGTCCCTAAAAAAAGACAACAGCCCACCGATAGGGATAAGGCCACCGCCAGGGCCCATAGATCCCACGGGCCAGTGTCTGCGGGCTCGGCTCCTTAGGCCACAGCCAGCCGGGAGCGAATTCCTGAGTTCCAGACCAGGCAGTCCACCATACACAAAAAAAGTGCAGAGGAAAAGGACAGTGACCACCAGCCAAGGTGGGGGACCTGAATGCAACTGGCCGCGGTGGCCAGCCACCAGCTCCTTGGTTTACCAAAAGACTCATGTGATTCAATTACTGTGAGTAACCAGACATTCCCCTGCTTGCTTGGGCGTGCCGGCCCTTGCCGTCGCTATACCCTGCACAAAGACACTGGGCCCCGGGGCAACCATCCCTACCCACGGAGGGGTTAACATCCAGCTGCCACTACATCTCCCCCCGGGTGCCCCACAACAGCAGCGGTGGTGTCCCACCTCACCACACACCATGGGTGGCGTCACAAACTTAATACGGCCTAGCCTGTACATAAACGTCCCCTCCCTTTTTATTTGGCATGTCCGCGAGACCCCCGAGTCCGGAGGATTCCTCGAGCCACAGACACACACAATGGGTCCTGACCCAAGCAGCGGCGGCTGCTAGCATGGGGGCGGCACACCCCGAAACTTGGCGTCACAAACAGGATTAAAACCCATCCACCTACCTGTTAGAAGTGCGCCTTGAATTGGATAGTCAGCGGTAATCCGTTGAGAAATTTTCAGAAGTCGCCATTTTTGCTGCCATTTTTAGCCACGAAAACTGCAGCCCAGCATCTTCTTCCCAGAGAAATGGCGCGAAGCTGAAGCCACGCCCCCTGGGAACACAGCCAGAAGGTGTACCCCGAGGTCATAAAATGAAACTAACAAGCCGCTCGAGAGAGTGGTGGTAAAAGACCAAGGGGGAGAAGCGGGAAGCTGTCTGCTCCTAAACCTGATGCTGGAACCGCGCCGACCGCCGGAGCGTGGGCACCCGCGAATGAAGCAGTTGGTGAGGAAGCTGCAGCTCCCGCTCCGGTCGCAAGATTGGTGGACTCTGGACTCCGGTAGTGACTTCCCGTGTAGCAGCTGGTGGTGACCCGCCTGCCACAGGAAGGATGTTGGCTCCGGCAGTCCGCCCGGCCGCAACGGGAATGGCGCCCAGCCCAGAAGATCTCTTAGCCGCAAGCTCAGAATCAGAGGAAACTGATGAGAGTAGCCCCAGTGTCGATGCCTCAGTAGCTGCGTACATCCCACGATGTGGTGGGAATAGATACCGGATAGCTCTATCGACCCGTACGTACCATGCGCTAGAGGCGTAAGAGGCTGAGGCGGAGTCCACCTCCGAGGATGAGGCCCAGTCTGCCATCGGGGGTGTGATAGTGCCAATCTGCCGGCACTGCAAGCTGCCTAGGCACTTTGCCAGTGTGTGCCCCGGGAATGCCTGGCCTTGAAGGCGCCGGAGCCTGCCACAAGTTTTAAAGTTTGACGTTACAAGTTGCTGTTAAAATGCCTGCTACCCCTGTTGAACATCCTCATGTTCCTGGAGAAGGCCATCTGCACCGCAGGTGGGGGGTGGCAGGGTAGTTAAAAAGTTAAATGATACAGTGCTCCGTTCTTGTTGAACATCTTCACCCCTGCAAGTTACAAGTGAAGAGGCCATCTGGGGTCGGAGCCCTAGGTGGAGGATGGAGCCCGTTCCGGAGTAGTCGTACCCACACCATCGGCAGCTGAAGACAGAGTCTTTTGGACAGTGCCGCCCATGAGCGAAGGTGGCATTAGGGACTCGTGCTGTCCGGTGGTGGTCCGGGGGAAAACTGCAGGAGGAGGCTGTTCCGGCAGCGATATTTAAAGGTTCGTGAATAGTCCTTGACCAACCTTCTCACCCTGCTGCAGTCTCTGGAGAGGCTGGTTGGAGGAAGGGCCTGTGGTAGAGTTGGCCGAGGCCCAGTTACCATCAAAACTGGGTCAGGGGTCCCCTGGACATAGGGCCCTTGAAAAAAAACTGCCGGGTAAGGAACTTTTTACCCGGCCCATACGGACAACACCCGTACCAAACCTGGACGGGCAAGGGGTGTGCACCATTGCTTAACGGTGGAACCAGGGGGCAGGTTGTTTTGAGTGGGGGTGAGGTGAGAAGGACCCGGTCCGTCCCGGTTTTAAATGTGTAACGTTTAAGAAAAGTGCCTCCCGTAAGGGAAGAATAGTATGTAAATATGTTAGTATACTTGTAACCTGTTTTACCCTTTTTCATTTTCTACAGTTCCTGTTCAATAAATGTTGGTGGTCGGACAGCCCACGGATGGTCTGTATTAAACCAAGGGGGAATGTGATGCCTTGGCAAATCCAGGTAGTCACAGATAGGCCCCCGCATAACACCTTCCCTCACCTAGGTGACATACAGCCGGCCTGAAACCCTAGTCACCCCCCTTAGGGAAAGATAGGCCCACCAGTGGGCGGGACCAGGCGGTTGGACACACCCACCTAGGGGTCTAGACAGCCCGGGGCGGGAAAACAAGGAGAAAGAGTTTGTAGTTCGAGTTGAGAGAAGTGTGGGCTGGAGTTAGGTGTAGCTCCAGCAGAGTAAGTTCAAGTTGAACGGTGCTAGGGTCGGAGCCCTGGTGCCTTTGGCTAGGTGGCAGACAGTGGTCTTCATCAGCAGGAGACGGGAAGACGGCTCGGCAGATCCGAGGTAGACCGGGACAGGGTTATAGCACGCCGGTACCGACACAGAGAATTGACCCGGAAACCGTAGCACAGAGGGGGTACTCGGACCCTGAAGCCAGGACCGAAACCAGCGGCCTAGCTAAGTAACCGATTGAGGGCAGGATTATAGGTCCTGTCTCACCCAATGTCCCTAAAAGAAGACAACAGTCCACAGACAGGGATAAGGCCACCGCCAGGGCCCATAGATCCCACTGGCCAGCGTCTGTGGGCACGGCTCCTTAGGCCACAGCCAGCCGGGAGCGGACTCCTGAGTTCCAGACCAGGCAGTCCACCATACACAAAACAAGTGCAGAGGAAAAGGACAGTGACCACCAACCTGGGTGGGGGACCTGAATGCAACCGGCCGTGGCAGCCGGCCACCAGCACCTTGGTTTACCAAAAGACTCATGTGATTCATTTACCGTGAGTAACCATATATCCCCCTGCTTGCTCAGGCGCGCCGGCCCTTGCCGTCGCTATACCCTGCACAAAGACACTGGGCCCCGGGGCAACCATCCCTACCCACGGAGGGGTTAATGTCCAGCTGCCACTACATCTCCCCCGGGTGCCCCACAACAGCAGCGGTAGTGTCCCACCTCACCACACACCGTGGGTGGTGTCACAAACTTATTACGGCCTAGCCCGTACATAAACGTCCCCTACCTTTTTATTCAGCGTGTCCGCGAGACCCCCGGGTCCGGAGGATCCCTCGAGCCACAGACACACACAGTGGGTCTGGATCCGAGCAGCGGCGGCTGCTGGCATGGGGGCGGCACAGAAAAAGGTAAGGTAAAAATGATAATGCAAATAAAAAATGTGTGCTGTCCTTAAGCAGTTAAAAGAAGGTTGGTGCTAGAACTAATTAGTTTTTTTTCTGTTAACCATGGGTACATCCTAACAAGCACATGCAGTCATTATTGCTTTACATCAAAAGGGCTTTACCTTTAAAAACCTTGCCTACAATATTGCCGGTAACATTGCCTAAAAATCAACGATTTGTCTTATCAGCCAAAACAGAGTCATGTATTTCCTCATGAAGATGCTTGCGTAAAATGGACAAAACATAATTTTTTTTTTTACAAATAAACCCTCTGACACACTGACCTAAGCATGCAGAATGCGCTGTTTGAGATCAATGCCAAGTGCAATCACCACCAACACCTCACTGAGAATCTTAACAGGGTTTTCTTCCCTCAACTTTCCAACTAAACTACAAGACAGAGAGACAGCTTTAACATTATTAAATCCAGTGAGATAAGTCACAGAGGAAATAGACCAAGCAAAGAAAAAAAGCCTACCATGTCTTTCTGGTGTTTAGACACATAGCAGTATCAATATACAATAGGTTTTTATAATTGGTAAAGACTATTAGCTTATGCCTAGCCCTCTGCAATCAGTGTCTTCATTCCTCAAAGGATTTTTTAACTGACAAAAACTCATAGTCACCTGTTATCATAGTTGGATTCAGTTTGAGAGAACTTCTCAGAGTAAAAAGCACTGCAATGAATGTAATAGTTATTTTTTTCAAAAAAAGCAACCTCCAAATCAGAAGCATCTACTTCAACATATCAGGTTGAATTAACAGGGGATGTTAGGAAAGGCTGTTGTGAGGGCAGAAAAGGTATTTACTGCCTCCGCTGAACATGAGGAAAAGTCTGTTTCTTTTTTTCTCATACCAGTTAATGGCTTAGTTCTGATCGAAACGTTCTTAATGAACTTCCAGTAATAATTTTCAAAGCCTAAAAATCTCTGCAATGCTTTAAGGTTGCTCAGTTCCACCCAATCAAGGATGGTCTATACCTTAACGGGATCCATCTGAAATCCTCAAGCAGAAACCAGATTGTAACAGCGTGTACCTCCCCCGCCTGTGCTCATAGTGTAAAGCTGGGGTCACACGTAGCGACAGCGACAACAACATCGCTGTTACGTCACCATTTTCTGTGACATAACAGTGACCTTGTAAGTCGCTGTTATGATTGCTGCTTAGCTGTCAAACACAGCAGAAGCAGCAGCGATCATAACGACACTGTGCTACATGTGCAGAGAGCAGGGAGCCGCGCACACTGCTTAGCGCTGGCTCCTTGCTCTCCTAGCTACAGTACACATCGGGTTAATTAACCCGATGTGTACTGCAGCTACATGTCACAGTGCAGAGGGCAGGGAGCCGCGCACACTGCTTAGCGCTGGCTCCTTGCTCTCCTAGCTACAGTACACATAGGGTTAATTACCCGATGCGTACTGCAGCTACATGTGCACAGAGCAGGAGCCGGCACTAGCAGCAAGAGCAGCGGAGGCTGGTAACGAAGGTAAATATCGGGTAACCAGGGAAAGGTCTTCCCTTGGTTACCCGATGTTTACAGTGGTTACAGCTTTCCGCAGCTGCCAGACGCCGGCTCCTGCTCCCTGCTCGTTTCCTTTCGTTGCTCTCTCGCTGTCACACACAGCGATGTGTGCTTCACAGCGGGAGAGCGACGACGAAAAAATGAAGCTGGACATTCAGCAACGAGCAGCGACCTCACAGCAGGGGCCAGCTCGTTGCTGGATGTCACACACAGCGACAGCGATGGGACGTCGCTGCAACTTCACAGAAAATGGTGACGTAGCAGTGACGTTGTTGTCGTCGTCGCTGTGTGTGACACCACCTTAAGAGTCTGTCTCTCCTTGACTGTCCTGTAGGTACTACTGGTGGGGGATTGTTTGTTCTTCTCAGCATGGGACTTCTCCAGTCAGCAACTTGGTAAACAAGACAGAGCCAGGAGTCTAAAGTCCATTCATGTATCAAATGCCATCAAATGTCCAGGCGGAGTTGGGCCCACCTTAGGGGCTGATCCCAGGAGAGGAGAACAATGAGACCCATGTTAGGTTAGTTAGTTGAATTTCGGCTGGAGAAGGACTAGGGTCTGTGACTGAGGCTGGATCCTAGAGCCTGTGTATGGACTGTTACAGACTGGAGATCAGTGGCTACGTGGGATTGTGTTGTCTCATCCACGCTATCGGATTTAAGGAACACATCTAAGGACTGTTGTTGCATTTTCTTTGGCATCGGATTGCTGTGTGGCACCCCGGATCTGTTTTCTTTATGTAGATTCATTGTGGACTCTAAAGAACCATTTGGATATTGGATGTATTATGTTCCCTGCCTCATTAAATCTTGTTGGATTGTTCATCAGCCTGGCGTCCCTTACTGCTCTGTCACATACCCCGTCACACAGATGACCTAGGAACTGACCTGCAGCGCTTCAAAATTACATTTCTCCAGTATGGCAAATAAATGATGGCCATGAAGAAACTGAAAACCCTGTTGGACATGTTCCTGGTGTTCCTCCTGCGAATGTGAGCAAATTAAAATGTAGTCTAGATTGATCACCTTAAATCTACCCATCAAAAAATGAAATTTAAGAAACTCTGAAAAACTACGGGAGAATTATTCAACCTGAAACATCACCAGATTGTCAAAATGAACTTTAGGCATATAAAAACAGTTTTCCATTCATCACTCTGTTGAACACATATGAGGCTAATATCCACCTCAAGTCAAGTTTAGAAAACCAACTCCAGCTAACTGGTTAAGCAGGTTCTGTATAAGTGGTAAAAGCTTGGGTAAGCGTGATTTTTTTAATCTCTCTAAAGTCCAAGCAAGGATGCAAAGCTCCATTTTTTGTCTTAACAAAAAAAAAGCCCTTGACAACTGGAGAGGTGGACAGCCGTTTATGCCCCTTGGACAGACTATTTTGAATATACATCATCGAACAAAGGGGTAACAATGTTTTGAACTTTAGACTTTTAGGCTCGATATCAATTCACTACAACTTTGATAATGAGACTACCTTTATTTTATATTTATAGACAATCATCTTGGCTATCTTAAACATAAATTTGAATTGTAACTTGTTGGTATATATTAAACAGATTATTGTCATGTCACTGCATTGTTACTGTTTTGCTCCTAAAAAGAAACATTTTATTTTTTAAATATTTTGTTAATATTTTGTAAATCCATCTTTGGCTTTCAACCCTGTCTTAATCTTTCTGGGTGTGCTCTAGATCAGATTCAAGCGTGTCGTAACCAAAATCTGATCCCAGGACTCTTTCCCTTGTTCCCAATGTTGGTGCATAATGGTCAACTCATTTGGGTATGTATATAGCTTTTCCTTCAATTCTACCCATACAGTAAGTGTTCGATTGGGGTGAGGCCAATCCAGCTCTTTTACTTATTTGTCAATGAACCATTTCTTTGCCAGTATGCATGTTTGCTTCATGTGGTTGTCATGCTAGAAACATGTTATTTTCATTCCCATAGCACTCCAGTGTACAAAGTAACCCATCTTCTAGGATACTCACAGATAACTCAACATTGAGACTACCATTGATCCTGATCAAGTAATGCTATTAACTGTGAAACAACCCCATATCATCAGGCTTACTCAAACAAACTTGACAATTCCTTCAATTTCTTGATCTGTTAGCCTTTGTTCTCCCTTATTTCTTACAAACCCATTTGTTCCCATCAGAGCCTAGTCTACTGACTTTCATTCTTATTAATGATGAGCGAGCGTGCTCTCCACTGCTCAATACTCGCTCGAGAATTGGGGTGCTCTGGCACGTTCGTTTCTCGATTGAGTAGCACGGGTGCTCGAGCAAAAACTCAGGTTCTTTCCCCACATATTTCATGGCTGTTAGATAGCCAATCAACATGCGGTGATTGCCTGTCATACATGATAATGCTATAGCTATGTTGGCTACTAGCATTACTGTAATTGGCCATCTGCTTTGCATTATTGGGACCCAGGGGCGCGATGCTCGGCACACTCTCCTCTGGCAGCAGTTCAGGGAGAATTGACGTAGGAAGGAACGCTTAGCTTACAGCAAGCATATAGTCAGTGTTGTACAATTGCAACCTTTAGTGCCTTTCATATGGCATTAAAGTGTGTTTTCAGCCTAGTGTACCTTAAATAAATAAATAATTTCACAAATCCAGCATTGGCTCCCTCTTATTTTTGATAACCTGCCAAGGTAAAACAGACAGCTGTGGACTTTTATTATCAGACTAGAAACGTCCATGGTTATTTGGCCTTTGCCAGCCTAAAAATACCAGTTCGCAGACACTCCAGAATTGGCACATCACATTAGATGTGATAATTCTGCTGCTGCACCCTGGCTCTTCCTGATTGCCCTGGTGCATTGGCAATTGGGGTAATGGTTTATAGGGTTGATGTCAGCTTTTTAATTTCAGCTGACATCAAGCCCAGAGGTTAGCAATGGAGAGGTGTCTATCACACATCCCCATTACTAACCCTGTAAGGGTAAAGTGAAAAAAAGAAACAGAAAAAGTAGTTTTTTCGTAGACTTCCCCACAATATCCCCTGTTCATCAATTTATTACAGACAATTTGGAGACCCTATTCGGTGGCTGTTAATGAGGACTTGGTACCGGAATAACCCTCATGCTGTTTAAAGTTGGAGGCAGAAGAGCCTCGGTTGGGCCATAGAGTGTTGCTCATTTGGCCGGAAAAAGGCCTGTGTAAAACGTTTTGTGAAAATGAGGGATGAGTGATGCCCCTCATTGCAGAGAATGACAGGACTTTGTTTTGATTGTTTGTAAGATGCATGATGCCCCATGTGGCTGAGAAGGACAGGATTTATTTTGATTTTTGTTTACAGTGCAAAGTTCTACACTCGTTGCGCCCCCTCTGCAGGATTTGGGATGACTTTGAGGCCTCTGGACTGGAGGAGGATACCCCCACAGCCAAGAACTTGCCCCTTGCAGTTCTCAAGAACTTTGCCCCATTTTGATCCTTTTATGGACTTTGCCCCTTTTATGGACTTTGCCCTTTCCCATGTTGCTCCATGGACTATGTCCTGATTAGCCCCTGAAAAACTGTGCCAATCTGGAGAAGTGGATGAAAGCAGAAAAGGGAAACGGATGACCCGATGTGCTAGCCGGGTCAGGAAACGGGACATAGTTTTAAAGTAATGTGCCTCCAGGACTTTTTGGATGACTTTTTTAAGGTTTTTATCCCCACTGTTGCAGCCAGTGGGAGATATGGACAGTACCACTTTGTGGACCGTGCCCCTGGACTTGAAGGGTCAGTACCGGGCCGTTGTTTTATGGTAAATAGAACTGTTTTGTGAATCTGACATGGAAAAAAGATGTCGGGATTCCGGAGAAAAAAATAATTTTTATAGTAGTGTAGAGTTTTATTAGATGCATGACATGCTTTTTGTGTTTTGCAGGTGATTGCAGGGTCACTACCGTTGGCCCTCGGGCCGTTGTTTTATGGTAAATAGAATTGTTGTGTGAATCTGGCATGGAAAAAAGAAGATATCAGGATGCCGGAGATAAAAAGTATTTTTATAGTAATGTAGAATTTTATTGGATGCATGACGTGCTTTTCGTGTTTTGCAAGTGATTGCATGGTTTGGGGAAAACCATGGCTAAAGACAGGAGGAATGTAAGAGGATGTCTGGTGCCCTGCAACCCCCTGAAGATGTCATGGTTAATTTATGTATATTTATGTGAAATGTTATTTGTGTGCTTTCGGGTACACTGTTTGCCAAGCACCAGTCCTTGATCCCTTAGCTGTAGGGGAAAGCTTAGAGGTGAGGTGAAGTGGCAGGGCTGAGAAAGTTAAAATGGAAGAAGCCGGCTGGATAAAGTAGTAAGCACTTCCTTGTTTTAGTTAAGTAGGGACATGAGAGAGCAGAGTGAAGAAGCTGTACCTGTAGGAAGTATAGTGAGTGGTAGTCCAATATGAATTTGGCCAAACACTCAAGGTCACCCCAGGAAGTCCGGAGCAAGTGGGAAAAAAAACTATTCAGTAGCCGGGGTCAGATGTAGAGCGCTGCTCATCTTCAGAAGTAGCCATCCTTGGCTCTAGTGGGACTTCTGGGAAGTGACTGACTCTAATAAGACTGGTCTTGGTGTGAGGTAACATAAACCTGGGTTAATGGGTCGGCATAGAGAAAGGGGTGAAGAAACTCCATTTGGTGGTGAAACAAATCCCAGTGGGGGGGGACATGGTTAGAGCCATGTGGGATTCTATGAATTAATTGTCTGCCACTGTGGTGTTACTGGGAGAGGAAGACAGTCCTATAGTAGCCGGAGAGTTGTGCATGAGGGAGCAGTCTGCAGTAAAATGTGAAAAGAAGCCAAATTGTAACAAGCCTGTAACGTTGAAGCAGTGAATGAGTTCCACAGAAACTGTGTGATTTCTTCTGTAAAGAAGTGTTGAACTTTATATTAGACTCCATGTCTGAATTAAATCTAAAGAAGCGGGGTTGTAGGATCCCTTGTTGCATGGTGGAAGTGGCTGGGGTACAGCCCAGAAGAAAAGCGCTGCCTGGAAGCAGGCACTCACCCTTGGCCACTACTATGGCCCCCTGCCACCCTCACAGGACAGAGGACATTATTACTGGGGCCTCTACATCTGACCAACATGCTGGTAGGACCTACTCTAGGTACAGATTTTGCACCGAGGACCAAAGGACTATAGTTACTCCACTGCTGAAGGACAAGATTGAAGAAAACTAATAAGGATTGATTCCATCTGCTACCTTT
Organism: Anomaloglossus baeobatrachus; assembly: GCF_048569485.1. Classification (NCBI taxonomy): domain Eukaryota; kingdom Metazoa; phylum Chordata; class Amphibia; order Anura; family Aromobatidae; genus Anomaloglossus; species Anomaloglossus baeobatrachus. The sequence goes on from NC_134358.1 coordinate 407,453,779, forward strand.
GAAGGTTGCAACGTATGTTTCTTATTAGTTAAACCCATTTCTAATACTATTAATTTTGTTAATTTACTACAAAGGCTACAAGTTTACTACAAAGGCTACATTAACAAACTGAAAATGCACAAATGAACTTATCAATTAAAAAGAAAATATTCTTCTTTCTACAGTATTTGCTATAATACTGTGAGGAATGATGACCAAAAATCCAACTACTACAACCTCATATATTGTTTTACCTTTTAGTGTAACGTCTTCTATTGTGATCCTGTGCATTGTGGAAGATATACTGTAGGTACAGGGGTGAGAGGCTAATTCCTGTTTTAATTGCTATAAGAAAGGCCTTGATACCACTAGTGGTATATTATGAGTCAAAGATATTGCTGATGTGACTTCTTTCTGAGGTTGTAGTGAGCCCATATAATATACAAGAGTGAAAGACTTGATGTGCCTGTAATAGTGGGAAATCTTACTGTGACTAGTGAAGGAGCTGGTGCTGTATATACTGGGTAAGTGGCAAAAAGGGACAATTTTTGCTATAAGAAGGAAGGAATACACTGATGTGATCAGTGCATCATTATGGGGAGCTATAACCTGACTAATGGGGTCAAAAATACAAGTGACATGTAAGATCAGACTTATATTCCAGTGATTCTGAAAATGTTTTTAGTGATATATTGAACTTCATTGTAATGGTAAATTTAAGATATTCTTTACTTTTATTTGTGAAAAAAAATTGAAATTTGGCAAAAAGTTAGAAAATTTAGCAACTTTCAAACTTAATTTTTAAGCACTTAAAACAGAGAGTTACAATATGTCACAGAAAATAGTTAATAAATAACATTTCCCACATGTACAGTTGAAACTAGAAGTTTACATACACTATTGAAAATGACACATACACGTTTTTCTCACTATCTGACATGAAATCAGAATAAATTCTTCCTGTTTTAGGTCAATTAGGAACCAAAATTATTTATATTTTCCAAATGAATAATGAGAGAGAGAGACTGCTTTAAAGCATTATTAGTACTTTCTGCAAAGTTAAAAGTTTACATACATATCATTAGTATTTGGTACCATTGTCCGCCAGCATCTTCACAAGGTCTTTTGCTTTTGTTCTTGGGTTGATATGCAGATGTCTTGATATGCACGTTCATCTCTGGTACACAGAACCCATCTCATTCTTAAGTGGTATGATGGCTGGACATTCCCATCTTGTTTGTACTTGTATATAATTGTTTGCACAGATGAATGAGGCACCTTCAGGTATTTGGAATTGTACCAAGGATAAACCAGACTTTTGCAAGTTCACAATTCTCTGCCTGAGATCTTGGCTGATTTATTTTGACTTTCCCATGATGCTGCACAAAGAAGCAGTGTGTTTTAGGTGTGCATTAAAATACATTTACAGATGTGTCTCTAATTAACTGTTGCCAATAAACCTATCAAAAGCTTCCAAAGACATGACGATGTCGTATGGGCTGTCCCATATTGTTTAAGGGCATAATACTCCTAAGGTTGATTTATACGCAGCGACATCGCTAGAGATGTCGCTTGTGAAAGCACCCGCCCCCGTCGTTTGTGCATCACGGGCAAATCGCTGCCCGTGGCACATAATATGCTAGGATGCATAAAACACGTACTTACCTTCCTAGCGACGTCACTGTGGGCCGCGAACAACCTCTTTTTTAAGGGGGAGGTTTGTGTGCCGTCACAGCGACATCACACAGCGGCCCGCCAATAGAAGAGGAGGGGCAGAGACCAGCCGCATTAACATCATGCCCACCTCGTTGCTGGAGGACGCAGGAATGCTAGCTTAGGAACGATGAACAACCTGCGTCCAGCACCAGGAATGATATTTTGAAAATGAACGACGTGTCAACGATCAACGATTAGGTGAGTATTTTTGATCGTTAACACTCACTTATAGGTGTCACATGCAACAACGTTGCTAACGACGGCGGATGTGTGTCACGACTTCCGTGACCCCGACGACATATCGTTAGAGATATCGTTACGTGTAAAGCCCCCTTTAGCGTATGTAATCTTTTGACTAAGCAGAAAGTAATAAAAATGCCTTAAAACATTCTCTCTCTCATTATTGTGGCATTTGGCAAATATAAATAATTTTGGTTAATAATTGTCCTAAAATGGGAAAGGTTTATTCTAGTTTCAAGTGACATAGTGAGAAAACCTTTCTCTGGTCTGTATATAGTAAGAAAACCTGCAGATGTGTCTTTTAGATAGTGTATGCAAACTTTTGGTTTCAACTGTGTACTTTACATCAGAACCATTTTTGAAATGTATGTATTTTTTGTTTTATCAGCTACATTTGGAATCATTCTCATATATTTGCCAATTTGTAAAAACATTGTATAATAAATAATGTCATTATATTATTGAATATATTTAAACAGATATGTATCTCCATCTTCAGTCATTTCAAGAAAATGTAATACATTTTTTTTAGCTATGATTGAATTCATCTTGTGATCTTTTTTAACAAGTGACTCATATCCTCAGAGATCACATAAGCAAAACATTTCCCTCTTTTAATTTTAAACAGTTCTTTACAGAACTGCAGCCATGGGTGGATTTATGCTGTGGTATTTATGGAACTCGCTTTGCTGACAATGCTAATAACAAAGCAACTATTAAAATAACTGTCACCTTTCACAAGCGTTCCCACAGTAGTTTATTTACAATGGAGCTGGGTTAGGTGAGGTCTTGCGAGACAGCATAAGCTAAACTACGGACATTTATTCAATGTTTTTTTGTGTGTCACTGAGATACTGGAGCTCCTTGCTTTAAATTTAGGACTCTGCTGCTTTTAGAATATAAAGGTATGTGCTTCTAGTACTATCAACAGCAACCATAGGACCAAATGTGGTTATTGTTTGACCGTATTAGTAGTATTGAGACTTGGAGTATATTTTTAGATCCACTTTTAAAATAGTTGTTAAGGAAAGTAATGTGAAAGTTCAGGAATGCTGGCAGAGTTGCTGACATGTGACATTAGACAATGCCAAATATGGAACTATTGTTTTACGTTCAGATTCAAATTGTGGGATTGAATGTTAGAAAATGTAAGTGGTGTAAATGCTATGCACAAATCAGCACGTGTAAAAAAATAGTGTAGAACATAAGATTCTTCTCTGGATATTGTCATGTAAATGGTTTAGGTATAAGATGATGGGGGAAAAATGGTTCTACACTTTTATTGACATTCCGATCAGAGACACATGTGAAACTGTGAAAAATTACACGGTGCATTAATTTGTATTTTAAATTAAACTATTTATTACCAAATTCATTTTTTTTGATGATGGGGTTTATGTTTAGAGTTGAGCAATGTTCGAGTCGAACAGTTTGCCAATTTCAAATTCGAGTGATTTTGGGCGACATTCGAGTCGTTCGACGAACTCGAACGATTTGCTTCAAGTTTGGCTGTTTGAGTTACATTCGATAATGGTTCGATCACCAAAAAGCGTAGCTAGTTACTAGCTGGCTTTTCACTGTAATACTGTGAGTCACTGTGAATCATAATATTATCAAAATTCAGCGTATAGTGTGCAGAGGGGGATGGGGTTTAGATCACTGCTGCTGCTGAGTGCTGAAAGAATGGCGATCGCCATTTTTTTTTTTTTTCTAACCGCGTGTACAGTGGGGCAGGTCAGGCTGTCAGCCAATCACAGACACACACACAGCAAAGTGGATTTTTGCCAAACAAGCAAGAGCATGTGTCATTGGCTGTGCATGTCACATGTCTTTGCCCTATAAGACCCGGACATGTTCCCCATCGCCTCCATTATCTCTCTGCTGCGGGTGGGTGACAGTAACCGCTCTCGCTCCCGCTGCTGCTGTTGCTGTGTGCGCTATAGACATACAGTGCAATCTACACATCGCTTTAGGGATTAGAGACTACTTGTAATTTCAGCCCTTTTCGGGGCTACATTACAGCCGTTCATAGCCATTTCTACTAGGAAAGTCTGTGCCAGGGCTGTACAGGTGTTTATATCACAGCGTCTGGCTAAATCAACTCAGGCAATTCATTGCGGCATTGTTTCATTGGCAGGGATAGAAAGTGAGGCTTCCTCTGCTGACAAGCTAGCTACAACACCTGTGCATTCTACTCACCTCTCCATTTTTGCTTTGCAATATTAATTGCAAAAAGTGCTGCCACTTTTAGGGGTATACTAAAATTGTCTGGGATACTAACTTAGGATTCCTCTGCTGTCAAGCAAGGTACACCAAGTGTGCATTCTCCACACATCTGTCCAATTTTGCTAACGCAATTTTAATTGCAAAAAGTGCAACCCCCCGGAATACCCTTGTTAGCTGAAGCCTCACAGATAAGGCAGATGATAATAGTGGTAAGTAAAGATGAGCGAACCGGTCGTGGTTTGGCTCGAGTTCGGTTCGCCGAACGGAAGTCCCGTTCGAGTTCGGTTCGTCGAACGTTCGACGAACCTAACTCGAACCGCATAGGAAACAATGGCAGGCATTCACAAACACATAAAAACACCTAGAAAACACCCTCAAAGGTGTCCAAAAGGTGACAAACAACTCACAACACAACACAAACACATGGGAAAGTGACAAGGACATATACTCATGCGAAAACAAAAGAGCTGGACAAGGAAAAAGAGGAGACACAGATATAGGCATGGCACGCCCTTCTAAAATCATGTAAAACACCGCAAGGTGACTCCAAGCGGAGTCTCCCTTTTTTTCCAAAAATTGGGCCACACACACACCCACCCCTTCAGGGGCAGCACTTGTGCCCCAGTTGTACACTTCACAGGTAGATTTGCATCAAGCACATTCAAAAATACGCCATTCTTAACCGTCCCCAGGATGACACCGGGGTAGGTAGCAAAGTCCTTGCTGAACCATTACTTGTTCATCTTGGCTCCTTTTAAAAAACACAGCAAGCAAGGGTTACTCCAAGCGGAGTCTCCCTTTTTTCCAAAAATTGGGCCCCGCAGACACCCCATCAGTGGCAGCACTTGTGCCCTAGTTGCAAACAGCATGTTTTGATTTGCATCAAGCACATTCAAAAATACGCCATAATTAACCGTCCCCAGCATGACACCGGGGTAGGTAGCTAAGTCTTTCCTGATCCCAGCTCTGTTCATCTTGTCTCCTTTTTAAAAGCACTGTAAGCAAGGGTTACTCCAAGCGGAGTCTCCCTTTTTTCCAAAAATTGAGTCACACAGACACCCCATCAGTGGCAGCACTTGTGCCCTAGTTGCAAACAGGATGTTTTGATTTGCATCAAGCACATTCCAAATCCACAAGCATTTACTCTCCCCAGGATGACACAGGGGTAGTAAATTCCTTGTGGATCCATGACTTGTTCATTTTGATGAACGTTAGTCTGTTCACATTGTCACTGGACAGACGCGTGCGCTTATCTGTCAGCACACTCCCAGCAGCACTGAAGACACGTTCATAGACAACGCTGGCACCTGGACATGACAAAATCTCCAAGGCGTAAGTGGAGAGCTCTGGCCATTTTTCAAGATTTGAAGCCCAAAATGAGCAAGGCTCCATTTGCAAAGTCATGGCATTGATGTTCATTTGGAGATACTCCTGTATCATCCTCTCCAGCCGTTGACTATATGTCAGACTTGTTGTCTCTGTTGGCCTTGCAAAGGAGGGTCTAAAAAAATTATGAAAAGATTCAATAAAATTGTTGTTACCAGCACCAGACACGGTGCTACTGGTACGGGTAGACTGTTGAAGATGACGAGACCGTCCCATGTTTGTCAAGTTACAACTGGGAGATTCACTCCCTGCACCTGCACGGTTGTTTGGTGGAAAAGCCGAGCTAAGATCGAGTAACAGCTTCTGCTGATACTCCTGCATTCGTGCGTCCCTTTCTATAGCTGGAATTATGTCACAAAATTTGGACTTGTACCGGGGATCTAATAGTGTGGCAAGCCAGTAGTCATCATCACTTCTAATTTGGACAATACGAGGGTCATGTTGGAGGTAGTGCAGCAAGAAAGCACTCATGTGTCTTGCGCAGCCATGCGGACCAAGTCCACGCTGTGTTTGTGGCATAGAGGTGCTAACCGTTCTTTCTTCCTCTGACATCTCCCCCCAACCTCTTTCAACTGAAATTTGACCAAGGTCTCCCTCATCCGCTGAATCTTCCATGTCCATGGACAGTTCGTCCTCCATTTCTTCATGTTCTCCTGCACCTTTCTCAACATTTCGCCTGCTACCATGCGACCTTGTTGATCCCTGTCCCCCATGGTCCCATGCCTGCCGTGTTGGTGATGATCAACGTCTGGACCTTGGTGATGTTGTTGTCCCTTGCGCATATGAATCCTCCTGTAGTTCCTCCCCTTCCTGCTGTCCCACCCCCTGACTCCGAATAGTGTTTAGCGTGTGCTCCAGCATGTAAATGACTGGAATTGTCATGCTGATAATGGCATTGTCAGCGCTAAACATATTCGTCGCCATGTCAAAACTGTGCAGAAGGGTGCATAGGTCCTTGATCTGAGACCACTCCATCAGGGTGATCTACCCCACCCCTGCATCTCGTTGGCCCAGGCTATACGTCATGACGTATTGCACCAGGGCTCTGCGGTGCTGCCACAGTCGCTGTAACATGTGGAGAGTCGAATTCCAGCGTGTCGCCACATCGCATTTCAGGCGATGAACCGGCAGGCCGAAAGACTTCTGGAGCGATGCAAGTCGCTCAGCTGCGGCGGTTGAACGGCGGAAGTGAGCAGACAGTTTTCGTGCCCTGGTCAGAAGGCCATCTAGGCCGGGATAGTGTGTTAAAAATTGCTGGACAACAAGGTTCAACACGTGAGCCATACAGGCGAAGGGCCACACCCAGGTTTGCAGCATTGTCGCACACTGCCTTACCAGGCTGCAGGTTGAGTGGAGACAACCATTTATTAAACTCGGACCGCAGAGCTGACCACAACTCCTCAGCTGTGTGACTCTTATTCCCAAGATATGTCAAGCTAAAGACCACCTGATGCCGTTGCGCTCTGCTGCCAGCATAGTAATGAGGGGTGCGGGATTCCTTCTGCGCAGTGAGAACGCTGGTGGCCTGACCAGGCAGGCTTGGGGCGGAGGTGGAGGACACAGATGAGGTGGAGGAGGCAGAAGCAGTGGCGTAACTTGGACAGACAGAGGATTGACACACAAGTCGTGGGGACAACAAGTCTTGTGCAGCAGACCCTTCACCATCTATCACCATAGTTACCCAGTGCCCAGTCAGCGACATGTAACGTCCCTGTCCATGCTTACTGGTTCAAGTATCGGTGGTGAAATGTACCCGTTCACACACAGAGTTTCTCAAGGAAGTGGTGATGTTGTGTGCGACATGCTGGTGTAGCGCGGGCACACCTTTCTTAGAGAAGTAGTGGCGACTGGGCATCTGGTACTGGGGCACAGTGACAGACATAAGGTCTCTAAAATCCTGTGTGTCCACCAGTCCACCGTCTGAGTTCTCACGCTGTTCCCCATTTTTATAAACTTTTTCATGTATATAATTTTTTCCTCATATATTTTTATATATATTTTTTCATGCACATCCAGCCACATATTCACTAATTATATGGATAGTAGCAAACATCTGCACATTTTTTTGCGTTCTGATTCATTTTATTTAACTCAGTTTACATTTCCACACCAATGGACATTCACATCATCAGTTTCCTTCTTCCCTTTTTCCCTTTTTTTCCTCCTTCTTCCTTCTCTCCCTTTTTCATTTTTCTTTTTTACCCCCTCTTCTTTTTCTTCTTCTTCCCCTTTTTTTTCTTCTTTTTCTCTCTGTTCTTTTCTTCCTTTTTTTCTCTTTTTCCTCCCCTTTTTTTCCTTTTTTTCTTCTTTTTTTCCTTTCCTTGATTACAATTCGAACTTTATTCACTCCTCCACGTGCCTGTGAGTCACGAGGAGGTTGATGACGTAATCACTGCATACGTGGCCCCCTTTTTTTCAATGCATATATGGGAGCTTGCAGCTTCCTGCTCGCTATAGTGTTCTCTGCATTTGTCCTGAGGAAGAGGACGGATATGTCCTTGAAACGCGTAGACCTGTGAAAATAAAGAAAAGAGAATTACTTTTTCATCCTGATTCCTGTGGTTTGGCGCGGTATTTAACCTGCTTTTCTCCCATCATCCGAAACCACCAGGCAGAAAGGCAGCATTTCGGTAGCCAAGAGCTTACAGAGGGATAAAGTCAACCTCTTAGCTTTGTCATGGGTCGCAGGAAATGGCCTTTTATTGGTCCACATCTGAGGGACAGAGATCTGGCTGCTGTGTGTAGACGGTGTTGAGTAGGGTGTCCCTGGAAAAATGCAGGTTTATGAGGAAAGTGCAGGCGTAGACATGATGTTGCCTTTATCCAACGTTGGTGCTATCGATGTCTGAGAGAGCTGTACACACGCACTTGTTTCCCCTTCCAAACCAACTGACGACCTACCAAGCAAACTGTCTGTTGCGGTTACAGTGGTGGAAGTTGTGCGTGGAAAACCAGGTGTGACAGCTGTCCCCACAGTCCTAGAAGATGAAGAGCGCGCAGATGCCCTGGAAGGGGCAGGCCGTGGATGGTTCACTCCGCTAGGCCGCATTGCAGCACGGTGAGCTTCCCACTGGGACATATGATATTTATTCATGTGACGATTCATGGAAGAAGTTGTCAAACTGCTGAGGTTTTGCCCTCTACTAACAGAATCACGACAAATTTTACAGATCACATAATTTGGGCGATCTTTTTCTATGTCAAAAAAGGACCAGGCTAGGCAAGGCTTAGAGGGCATGCGACCTACTGAGCCCCCCCGACTAGTGCTCAGAGGCAGAGTGGTGGCTGATGATGCAGTTGTAGACGTGCTACCAGTGCTCCGACTCTGTCCAGGAAGGCGCAAGGTAATTTCGTCGTCGGTTTCATCCTCCTCCACCGCCTCTGTTGACCTCCTCGAGGGCCTGACTGTGGGTTGACAGTAGGTGGGATCTAGAACTTCCTCATCAATTGTTGTGTTTGCACTCCACTCACCCTCAGACCAAGCCTCTTCTTGCCCTGACCGAATATTTAAGTTGTCATCCCAATCTGGTATCTGCGTCTCATCGTCATCAGTATGTTCCTCATTGTCTATAACCACAGGTGTTACAGTTTGTGACAAAGTGTCAACATTATGCTCAGAAACATGGTCCTCACGGCCTGAATCAGAGTCACAAAGGATCTGGGCATCACTGCAGACGATTTCCTGGTCTGTACTCACTGTAGCTTGGAGCAGACCTCTGATTCCCAGGCTATAGTGTGACTGAACAGCTCTGCAGACTCAGCCATCTCAGTTCCACCATACTGTGCAGGGCTGATGGAGACTTCAGAGCTGGGAGAAATCAAGTGTGATTGGGATGACAACTCAGAGGACTGGTGTTTTTTGGATGCGGTAGTTGAGGTGGCTGAGAGGGCACTTGTTGGACAACTTGAGATCCATTCAAGCATTTTCCTTTTTTGGCCATCATCTACCTTTGTTCCAGTTGTTCGTGTCCGTAGAAAAAGGAGCACATCGGATTTTCCACGGTAAGTAGTAGACATCTTACTTTTGCTGGTAGATGGTCTATCTTCAGCAGATGTTAATGGAGCTTTGCCACCTTCCCCACGGACAAACCCTTTTTTTCCTTTTCCAACACGCCTCTTCCTCTTTCCACCAGCATCTGTCATTTTGCCACTCATGTTGATTGCGACAAGATTGTGCACTTAAAATGTGGTAGTAAAAATTGAGAGGTGGTGTAGATTGCAGCGGTGGTCTAGCTTTATTAACAGCAGAATAAACAACAATAATTATCCCTGACAATGCAACTACGGCCCTTAAACTGGCAGCATAAATTGCTAGTATAATAGCTTTGTAACAATGAGCTTGGATGTTCAATGCAGACGTGCTGCAAATATCTTTGCACTAGTGGGACAATACAGAAGTCAAACAGCCATGTTTAGGATGCCACTAGGTACACTCAGTGTTTGCTAGTATAATGGCTTAGTAGCAATGAGTTTGAGTGTGCAATGCAGGCAGACGTGCTGCAAATATCTTTGCACTAGTAGGACAATACAGAAGTCCAACAGCCATGTTTAGGGTGCCACCAAGTTCCCTCAGTGTTTGCTAGTATAATGGCTTAGTAACAATGAGTTTGAGTGTGCAATGCAGGCAGACGTGCTGCAAATATCTTTCCACTAGTGGGACAATACAGAAGTCCAACAGTCATGTTTAGGATGCCACTAAGTTCACTCAGTGTTTGCTAGTATAATGGCTTAGTAACAATGAGTTTGAGTGTGCAATGCAGGCAGACATGCTGCAAATATCTTTGCACTAGTGGGACAATACAGAAGTCCAACAGCGACGTTTAGGATGCCACTAAGTTCACTCAGTGTTTGCTAGTATAATGGCTTAGTAACAATGAGTTTGAGTGTGCAATGCAGGCAGACGTGCTGCAAATATCTTTGCACTAGTGGGACAATACGGAAGTCCAACAGCCACATTTAGGATGCCACTAAGTTCACTCAGTGTTTGCTAGTATAATGGCTTAGTAACAATGAGTTTGAGTGTGCAATGCAGGCAGACGTGCTGCAAATATCTTTGCACTAGTGGGACAATACAGAAGTCCAACAGCCACTTTTATGATGCCACTAAGTTCACTCAGTGTTTGCTAGAAATGGCGGCTTAGTAACAATGAGTTTGAGTGTGCAATGCAGGCAGACGTGCTGCAAATATCTTTGCACTAGTGGGACAATACAGAAGTCCAACAGCCATTTTTCGGATGCCACTAAGTTCACTCAGTGTTTGCTAGTATAATGGCTTAGTAACATTGAGTTTGAGTGTGCAATGCAGGCAGACGTGCTGCAAATATCTTTGCACTAGTGGGACAATACAGAAGTCAAACAGCCACGTTTAGGATGCCACTAAGTTCACTCAGTGTTTGCTAGTATAATGGCTTAGTAACAATGAATTTTAGTGCGCAAAGGGCAGGAGGGTACAGTGCCAGGGTTGTGGGTCTCTGGGTAGAGGAAAGGAAGCCTGCCTTTCTATCTCTCCTAATGGGGAAATGCAGCGAGGAAATCCCTGACCTTAGCTACACAGATGCTGTCATCTTGTGTAGCTGTTAAACTCTGTTTTCATGGACCTGTCACCTATGGCTCTGACCCTGCCGGTATTAGCCCTTAAAAGGACTGATAGAAACTTATATCCCTATTAGAGATGAGCGAACCGGTCCCGGTTCGGCTCGAGGCCGGTTCGCCGAACGGAGGTCCCGTTCGAGTTCGGCTCGTCGAACGTTCGACGAACCGAACTCGAACTGCATAGGAAACAATGGCAGGCAATCACAAACACAGAAAAACACCTAGAAAACACCCTCAAAGGTGTCCAAAAGGTGACAAACAACTCAAACACATGGGAAAGTGACAAGGACATATACTCATGCGAAAACAAAACAGCTGGACAAGGAAAAAGAGGAGGACACACAGATATATGAGTATATGCAAGGAAACATCGATTCCATTATTGTGCAACTTGAGCCCTGCTCATTTTAGACTTCCAATCTGGATAAATTGCCTGAGCTCGCCACGTACGCCTTGGGGATCTTGTCGTGTCCTGCAGCCAGCGTTCTCTCGGAACCTGTCTTCAGTGCTGCTGGGGGTCTGCTGGCAGATAAGCACACGTGTCTGTCCACTGACAATGTGGACATGGCTCTCAGAGGACTTTTCTTCCCCTGGGTCAGCCAGGGGACGGGAAAGGCACGCGTCTTTTTGAGAGTGCTTTATGCAAAGCATCTTTTTCTTTTTCAAAAGGGGGCTCAACCGATGCCAGTCAAGTGGGGTGTGTGTGGCACAGTTAGTGTAAACGAGGGAGACTGTGGTTGCAGTCCCCTCGCTGTGTTTCTAAAAGAACCAAGATGAACAAGTCATGGCTCTCAGAGGACTTTTCTTCCCCTGGGTCAGCCAGGGGACGGGAAAGGCACGCGTATTTTTGAGACTGCTTCATGCAAAGCATCTTTTTCTTTTTCAAAAGGGGGCTCAACCGATGCCAGTCAAGTGGGGTGTGTGTGGCCCAGTTAGTGGAAACGAGGGAGACTGTGGTTGGAGTCCCCTCGCTGTGTCTCTAAAAGAACCAAGATGAACAAGTCATGGCTCTCAGAGGACTTTTCTTCCCCTGGGTCAGCCAGGGGACGGGAAAGGCACGCGTATTTTTGAGAGTGCTTCATGCAAAGCATCTTTTTCTTTTTCAAAAGGGGGATCAACCGATGCCAGTCAAGTGGGGTGTGTGTGGCCCAGTTAGTGGAAACGAGGGAGACTGTGGTTGGAGTCCCTACGCTGTGTCTCTAAAAGAACCAAGATGAACAAGTCATGGCTCTCAGAGGACTTTTCTTCCCCTGGGTCAGCCAGGGGACGGGAAAGGCACGCGTATTTTTGAGAGTGCTTCATGCAAAGCATCTTTTTCATTTTGAAAAGGGGCATCAACTGATGTCAGTCAAGAGGGGTGTGTGTGGCCCATTTAGTGGAAACGAGGGAGACTGTGGTTGGAGTCCCCTCGCTGTGTCTCTAAAAGAACCAAGATGAACAAGTCATGGCTCTCAGAGGACTTTTCTTCCCCTGGGTCAGCCAGGGGACGGGAAAGGCACGCGTATTTTTGAGAGTGCTTCATGCAAAGCATCTTTTTCATTTTGAAAAGGGGCATCAACTGATGTCAGTCAAGAGGGGTGTGTGTGGCACAGTTAGTGTAAACGAGGGAGACTGTGGTTGCAGTCCCCTCGCTGTGTTTCTAAAAGAAACAAGATGAACAAGTCATGGCTCTCAGCGGACTTTTCTTCCCCTGGGTCAGCCAGGGGACGGGAAAGGCACGCATATTTTTGAGAGTGCTTCATGCAAAGCATCTTTTTATTTTTCAAAAGGGGGGTCAACCGATGCCAGTCAAGTGGGGTGTGTGTGGCACAGTTAGTGTAAACGAGGGAGACTGTGGTTGGAGTCCCCTCGCTGTGTCTCTAAAAGAACCAAGATGAACATGTCATGGCTCTCAGAGGACTTTTCTTCCCCTGGGTCAGCCAGGGGACGGGAAAGGCACGCGTATTTTTGAGAGTGCTTCATGCAAAGCATCTTTTTCATTTTGAAAAGGGGCATCAACTGATGTCAGTCAAGAGGGATGTGTGTGGCACAGTTAGTGTAAACGAGGGAGACTGTGGTTGCAGTCCCCTCGCTGTGTTTCTAAAAGAAACAAGATGAACAAGTCATGGCTCTCAGCGGACTTTTCTTCCCCTGGGTCAGCCAGGGGACGGGAAAGGCACGCGTATTTTTGAGAGTGCTTCATGCAAAGCATCTTTTTCTTTTTCAAAAGGGGGCTCAACCGATGCCAGTCAAGTGGGGTGTGTGTGGCACAGTTAGTGTAAACGAGGGAGACTGTGGTTGGAGTCCCCTCGCTGTGTTTTACATGCTTCTAGAAGGGCATGACATGGCTTGGAGGTTGACTTTCAGCATCTGCAAACTGTTGGCTACCAAAATGCTGCCTTTCCAACAACTGTGGTTATAGACAATGAGGAACATACTGATGAAGATGAGACGCAGATACCCGATTGGGATGACAACTTAAATATTCGGTCAGGGCATGAAGAGGCTCAGTCTGAGGGGGAGGGGAGTGCAAACACAACAATTGATGATGAAGTTCTAGATCCCACCTACTGTCAACCCACAGTCAGACACTCGAGGAGGTCAACAGAGGTGGTGGAGGAGGATGCAACCGACGACGAAGTAACCTTGCGCCTTCCTGGACACAGTCGGAGCACTGGTAGCACGTCTACAACTGCATCCTCAGCCACCACTCTGCCTCTGAACATTATTCGGGGTGGATCAACAGGTCGCATGGCCTCTAAGCCTTGCCTAGCCTGGTCCTTTTTTGACATAAAAAAAGATCGCCCAAGTTATGTGATCTGTAACATTTGGCATGGTTATCTTAGTAGAGGTCAAAACCTCAGCAGTTTGACAACTTCTTCCATGAATCGTCACATGAATAAATATCATATGGCCTGGTGGGAAGCTCACCGTGCTGCAATGCGGCCTAGCGGAGCCAACCATCCACCGCCTGCCCCTTCCAGTGCATCCGCGCGCTCGTCATCTTCTAGGACTGTGGGGACAGCTGTCACACCTGTTTTTCCACCCACAACTTCCACCACTGTAACCGCAACAGGCAGTTTGCTTGGTAGGTCGTCAGTTGGTTTGGAAGGGGAAACAAGTGATTGTGTACAGCTCTCTCAAACATCGATAGCACCAACGTTGGATGAAGGCAACATCATGTCTCCGCCTGCACTTTCCACAAACCTGCATTTTTCCAGGGACACCCTACTCAACACCGTCTACACACAGCAGCCAGATCTCTGTCCCTCAGATGTGGTCAAATAAAAGGCCACTTCCTGCGACCCATGACAAAGCTAAGAGGTTGACTCTATCCCTCTGTAAGCTGTTGGCTACCGAAATGCTGCCTTTCCGCCTAGTGGACACACAGGATTTTAGAGACCTTATGTCTGTCGCTGTGCCCCAGTACCAGATGCCTAGTCGCCACTACTTCTCTAAGAAAGGTGTGCCCGCGCTACACCAGCATGTCGCACACAACATCACCGCTTCCTTGAGAAACTCTGTGTGTGAACGGGTGCATTTCACCACCGATACTTGGACCAGTAAGCATGGACAGGGACGTTACATGTCGCTGACTGGCCACTGGGTAACTATGGTGATAGATGGTGAAGGGTCTGCTGCACAAGTCTTGCCGTCCCCACGACTTGTGTGTCAATCCTCTGTCTGTCCAAGTTCCGCCACTGCTTCTGCATCCTCCACCTCATCTGGGTCCTCCACCTCCGCCCCAAGCCTGCCTGGTCAGGCCACCAGCGTTCTCACTGCGCAGAAGGAATCACGCAACCCTCATTACTATGCTGGCAGCAGAGCGCAACGGCATCAGGCGGTCTTTAGCTTGACATGTCTTGGGAATAAGAGTCACACAGCTGAGGAGTTGTGGTCAGCTCTGCGGTCCGAGTTTAATAAATGGTTGTCTCCACTCAACCTGCAGCCTGGTAAGGCCGTGTGCGACAATGCTGCAAACCTGGGTGCGGCCCTTCGCCTGGGCAAGCTGGCACACGTGCCTTGTATGGCTCACGTGTTTAACCTTGTTGTCCAGCAATTTTAACCCACTATCACGGCCTAGATGGGCTTCTGCACAGGGCATGGTCACTCTCTGCTCACTTCTGCCGTTTAAACGCCGCAGCTGACTTGACTTGCATTGCTCCAGAAGTCTTTCAGCCTGCCGGTTCATCACCTGAAATGCGATGTATCGACACGCTGGAATTCGACTCTCCACATGATACAGTGACAGCACCACCGAGCCCTGGTGCATTACGTCATGACGTATAGCCTAGGCCAATGAGATGCAGAGGTGGGGCAGATTACACTGCTAGAGTGGTCTCAGATCAAGGACCTATGCACCCTTCTGCACAGTTTCGACATGGCGACGAATATGTTTAGCGCTGACAATGCCATTATCAGCATGACGATTCCAGTCATTTACATGCTGGAGCACACGCTAAACACTATTCGGAGTCAGGGGGTGGGACAACAGGAAGGGGAGGAACTACAGGAGGATTCATATGCGCAAGACACAACAACATCACCAAGGTCCAGACGTTCATCATCACCAAGGCGCCAGGCATGGGACCATGGGGGACAGGGATCAACAAGGGCGCATGGTAGCAGGCGAGATGTTGAGGAAGGTGCAGGAGGACATGAAGATATGGAGGACGAACTGTCCATGGACATGGAAGACTCAGCAGATGAGGGGGACCTTGGTCAAATTTCAGTTGAAAGAGGTTGGGGGGAAATGTCAGAGGAAGAAAGAACGGTTAGCACCTCTATGCCACAAACACAGCGTGGACTTGGTCCGCATGGCTGCGCAAGACACATGAGTGCCTTCTTGTTGCACTACCTCCAACATGACCCTCGTATTGTCAAAATTAGAAGTGATGATGACTACTGGCTTGCCACACTATTAGATCCCCGGTACAAGTCCAAATTTTGTGACATAATTCCAGCCATAGAAAGGGACGCACTTATGCAGGAGTATCAGCAGAAGCTGTTACTTGATCTTAGATCCGCTTTTCCACCAAACAACCGTGCAGGTGCAGGGAGTGAATCTCCCAGTTGTAACTTGACAAACATGGGACGGTCTCGTCATCTTCAACAGTCTACACGTACCAGTAGGACCGTATCTGGTGCTGGTAACAGCAATTTAATGGAATCTTTTCATAATTTTTTTAGACCCTCCTTTGCAAGGCCACCAGAGACAACAAGTCTGACACATAGTCAACGGCTGGAGAGGATGATACAGGAGTATCTACAAATGAACATCGATGCCATGACTTTGCAAATAGAGCCTTGCTCATTTTGGGCTTCAAATCTAGAAAAATGGCCAGAGCTATCCAGTTACGCCTTGGAGATTTTGTCGTGTCCAGCTGCCAGCGTTGTCTCTGAACGTGTCTTCAGTGCTGCTGGGTGTGTGCTGACAGATAAGCGCACGCGTCTGTCCAGTGACAATGTGGACAGACTGACGTTCATCAAAATTAACAAGTCATGGATCCAGAAGGAATTTACAACCCCTGTGTCATCATGGGGAGAGTAAATGCTTGTGGATTTGGAATGTGCTTGATGCAAATCTAGCTGTGAAGTGTACAACTATGGCACAACTGCTGCCACTGAATGGGTGGGTGTGTGTGGGGCACAATTTTTGGAAAAAAGGGAGGCTCCACTTGGAGTAACCCTTGCTTACATTGTTTTTAAAAGGAGCCAAGATGACCAAGTCATGGTTCAGCAAAGACTTTATCTACCTACCCCGGTGTCATGCTGGGGACGGTTAATTATGGCGTATTTTTGAATGTGCTTGATGCAAATCAAAACATCCTGTTTGCAACTAGGGCACAAGTGCTGCCACTGATGGGGTGTCTGTGTGCCCAATTTTTGGAAAAAAGGGAGACTCCGCTTGGAGTAACCCTTGCTTGCTGTGTTTTTTAAAAATGATACAAGATGAACAGATCTGAAGGCAAGATGAAGGCAACATCATGTCTCCGCCTGCACTTTCCTCACAAACCTGCATTTTTCCAGGGACACCCTACTCAACACCGTCTACAGACAGCAGCCAGATCTCTGTCCCTCAGATGTGGTCAAATAAAAGGCCACTTCCTGCGACCCATGACAAAGCTAAGTGGTTGACTCTATCCCTCTGTAAGCTGTTGGCTACCGAAATGCTGCCTTTCTGCCTAGTGGACACACAGGATTTTAGAGACCTTATGTCTGTCGCTGTGCCCCAGTACCAGATGCCCAATCACCACTGCTTCTCCTAGAAAAGCATGCCCGCGCTACACCAGCATGTCGCACACAACATCACCACTTCCTTGAGAAAATCTGTGTGCGACAGGGTGCATTTCAACACAGATACTTGGACCAGTAAGCATAGACAGGGTCATTACATGTCACTGACTGGGCACTGGCAAACTATGGTGAGAGATGGAGAAGGGTCTGCTGTACAAGTCTTGCCGTCCCCACGAGTTGTTTCAATCCTTCTTCTGTATGTAGAAGTTAATACACTGCTTCTGCCTCTTCAACCTCGTGTGGGTCCTCCACCTTGGCGCAAACCCTGTGTGGTCAGGCCACCCTTCCTTGCAACTGCGCACAAGGACTACCACACACCTCCTTACTATGCTGGCAGCAGAGCTCAATGCCATCAGGCGGTCAAAGTTTTACTTTGAAATGTATGGGAAATGTGAGTCACACCGCTATTCCAGAGAATAGTAGTCAGGCAAGGTCAAAACATTAATTGAGGAACAGGAACAGAATGGGACGGCCAGGACTTAATCAGAAAACAAGCAGAGGTGAAATGCGGATCGGCCAACAAGGTACATAAACAGCAAGCAGGAAAAGTAGTCAGGTAACAAGCACACAAAATCATAAAACAGAACTGGGGGTAAAAGTAACCAGAGGTTTATAGCTATGTCTGGCAGTGGTCTGCAGACAGGATGGGCATAAAAAAGGGTGTGGTGTCTTCCCATTGGTTGTAGCTGAATGATGGTATTTCTTCTGTGAGATACCCACCAGCTACATTCAGCCAGAGATTCTGCATCTGTCAAGGTAATGAAGCCCAGTGGGTGAGCATAACCTGCGTCCACCTGCGCCGCTGGCATCGACTACTCTCCCATCATCAGAACTATTCATGAAAGGAACACGTTGTCACCTGGCGACCGGAGTACAAATTGACGGAGCGGACTCCGTTGGTGACTTAACAGCCGTGTGCGGCAATGATGCAAACCTGGCACGTGTTGAACCGAATTCTCCAGCAATTTTTAAAACACCATCACGGCCTACATGGCCTTGTGCAGCGGGCACGCTCGCTATGTGCTCACTTCCATCGTGCGCACACAGCAGCTCAACAACTTTCATCACTCCGGAAGTCTTAGGGTCTGGCAGTTAAACGCCGGAAATGCGATGTTCCGACACGCAGGAATTGGAATCTGCACATGTTGCAGCGTGTGTGGCAGCACCGCAGAGCCCTGCTGAAATACGGTATGACATATAGCCTGGGATAACTTGATCAAGAGGTGGTGCAGATCACGCTGCTGGAGTGGTGTCAGATCAAGGACCTATGCACCCTGCTACACAGTTCACAAATGTCGACGAAGATGTTTAGCACTGGCAATGTCATTCTCAGCGTGACAATTCTGGTCATCTACATGATGGAGCACACTGTAATTATTATTCGGAGTCAGGTGTTGGGACAAGAGGAAGGGGAGGAAGTACAGGAGGAGTCATATGCGGAAGGGATAACAAGATCTACGAGGTCCAGATGGTCAGCGGCACCTATGCGGCATTCATGGTGAGGGAGAGGGATTAACAAGGGCGCATAGTATCAGCAAAAAGTGTTGATGAAAGTGCAGGAGCCCATGAAGAAATGGAGGACGAACTGGCGATGGGCATGGAAGAATCAGCAGATGAGTGAGAGCTTGCTCACATTTCGGTTGTGCGAGGTTGTGGGGAGAGGGCAGAGGAAGGATGCACGATTCTCACCTCTCTGCCACCAACACACCAAGGACTTGGTCCTCCTGGATGCACAAGACACATGAGCGCCTTCTTGCTGCACTACCTACATGACCCTCGGATTGTATGAATTTGAAGTAATCCTGAATACTGGGTTGCCACACTGTTAGATCCCCGGTACAAGACAAAATTTGGCGAACTAATTCCTGCCATAGAAATGGACGCACGTATACAGTAGTATCTGCAGAATGTGGTACGCAATCTTAGATCTACTTTTCCACTAAACACCAGTGCTGCACAGAGTGAATCTCAACGCTTTGTCATGGATAGGAGGAAATGGTCTTTTACTTGTCCACATCGGAGGGACCGAGGGATGGCTGCTGTGCTGAGATGGCGTTGAGTACGGTGTCCCTGCACAGTTGCACTTTTGGTCATATCCCAAAATGAGTTGAAAAAGGACAGATGCTGTTGGAAAGGGGAACAGGTGTGTTGGAAAGGGGAAAAAAGTTTTGGTCCGTGGATTTGGTGGTTAAGCAACTGTAACATTTGCTGAAGAAACACCATCTGTTACAGTGGGACTGGCAGATTTGGATAAAGTGGTATATAATCTGTGACCGCTATATAACGAAAATTAATAAGAAAAGAAAGAGAAAGGTATATATCCCCATCAGCAGTCAGTGTCCACCGTGCTCCCAGTTGGAAAAGGAGAGGTTGGCAACTGGAAGGTTTGGTGGAGGATACAGAGCTGTGTGGCTATGAAACTAATAGTAGCCTGAACCGAGTTAGACGCCATTCGGATCTGGAGACTGTGAGCCCTGTTAGCGTCACAGGGTCCACATGCCCACCCAGCCCAGGAACTCCCTGTTAACAACACAGGGGCCATTGAGTACGCTGACCGTGTGCGTAGGGGCACACCTGTGGACAGCAGGCGCATCAGCAGCAGCAGGCCTGTTAATGCCACTGGGCTGCACAAGCAGGACTGGTAGGACAGGAGCTGGTCTTAACCGTTCTGCGTTACCAACTGTGGTGGTGGCCTGCATCGACACCCTATCCCTGCCTACCTCTGGCCTAAAGCCGCAATGGGTTCAACACATGGAGGTGTGCTCTTTCGGAGCATAATAGAAGACTGCGCACCTCCTTGTTGGCTCCAGCCCCTTTTATAACCTGGGTCCGCCCCAAACCAGGGTGAACCACAATGCACCTCCTGGAGACAAAAGTAGAGTGACACGTCATGAGTGGCATAACTAGCGTCCTATTTGGAACCGCAACTTCAATGATGACCTCATGGCTGCCATGACCCAAACACCTCACCAGTCATCGTCTGACCATCAATAATGCGGTGACAAGTCATAGGTGTGGGCCTCTGCAAGCCATTTGGGAGGACACCTGATGCCCTGTGGTCTATATGGGACCCCCACATCAGGGCCAGGGCCAAAGAGTTCATTACCGGACCTAGTCTCTGATGCAGGAAGTGCCTGAGCATGCTCAGTAGCATGAAATACAGTCTCTGAAAAAAGACTATCAGCTTTAGCATGGTGTCTAGGCACAAAACAGGACTTAGACCCGGCACGGAATGCAAGCACCTGTGCAAAGAGGCTTTTCACACTTAGTGTGGGAGCATGCGCTGTATCCCGAAAAGAAGACTTAGCGTCAGGAATAACACAGTCAGGCTGAGCATACTCACTAGGCGAAACACTGTAATTATCCTGCAGCTGGGGTACATCGGCACACGCATGCGCACTAGCTGCCTCTCCACACTTAGACGTGGAGGGGAAATTGCTCTTGGAGATGCTGTCTATGAACAGAAGGAAAAGCTAAAGGAAGCCTGACTTTCTATCCCTCCGAATTATGAAATGCAGCAATGAATTCCATGAGTTTGCTATAACATTAGCGTAGCAAAATGTGCATGAGGGTGTCATGTAGAGGTGCTAGAAATAGCTTGTCACCAGTGGGGCACTAATGGAATACAACAGCCAGTTCTATGATGCCACTAAATGGCAGTATTTTGTGCTATCATTATAGCTTATTAAAAACAGAGCAGGAGGGTGTCATGCAGAGGTGCTGCACATAGATTTGCAGTAGTGTGAATAGACAAAAGTCCAATAGCCACGTTTAGGATGCCACTAGGTACACTGAGGGTTTGCTAGTTTAATGGCTTAGTTTAAAAAAGTTGGAGTGTGCAATGCAGGGAGACGTGCTGCAAATATCTCTACAATAGTGTGAATAGACAAAAGTACAATAGCCACGTTTAGGATTCCACTAGGTACACTGAGTGTTTGCTAGTATAACGGCTTAGTTTAAAAAAGTTGGAGTGTGCAATGCAGGCAGACGTGCTCTGCAAATGTCTTTGCACTAGTGGGATTATAGCAAAGTCCAATAGCCACGTTTAGGATGCCACTAGGTACACTGACTGTTTGCTAGTTTAATGGCTTAGTTTAAAAAAGTTGGAGTGTGCAATGCAGGGAGACGTGCTGCAAATATCTCTACAATAGTGTGAATAGACAAAAGTACAATAGCCACGTTTAGGATGCCACTAGGTACACTGACTGTTTGCTAGTATAATGGCTTAGTTATAATGAGTTGGAGTGTGCAATGCAGGCAGACGTGCTGCAAATATCTTTACAATAGTGTGAATAGACAAAAGTACAATAGCCACGTTTAGGATGCCACTAGGTACACTGAGTGTTTGCTAGTATAATGGCTTAGTTTAAAAAAGTTTCAGTGTGCAATGCAGGCAGACGTGCTGCAAATATGTTTACAATAGTGTGAATAGACAAAAGTACAATAGCCACGTTTAGGATGCCACTAGGTACACTGAGTGTTTGCTAGTATAATGGCTTTGTTTAAAAAAGTTGGAGTGTGCAATGCAGGCAGACGTGCTGCAAATATCTTTACAATAGTGTGAATAGACAAAAGTACAATAGCCACGTTTAGGATGCCACTAGGTACACTGAATGTTTGCTAGTATAATGGCTTAGTTTAAAAAAGTTTGAGTGTGCAATGCAGGCAGACGTGCTGCAAATATCTTTACAATAGTGTGAATAGACAAAAGTACAATAGCCACGTTTAGGATGCCACTAGGTACACTGAGTGTTTGCTAGTATAATGGCTTAGTTTAAAAAAGTTGGAGTGTGCAATGCAGGCAGACGTGCTGCAAATATCTTTACAATAGTGTGAATAGACAAAAGTACAATAGCCACGTTTAGGATGCCACTAGGTACACTGAGTGTTTGCTAGTATAATGGCTTAGTTTAAAAAAGTTGGAGTGTGCAATGCAGGCAGACGTGCTGCAAATATCTCTACAATAGTGTGAATAGACAAAAGTACAATAGCCACGTTTAGGATGCCACTAGGTACACTGAGTGTTTGCTAGTATAATGGCTTAGTTTAAAAAAGTTGGAGTGTGCAATGCAGGCAGGCGTGCTGCAAATATCTCTACAATAGTGTGAATAGACAAAAGTACAATAGCCACGTTTAGGATGCCACTAGGTACACTGAGTGTTTGCTAGTATAATGGCTTAGTTTAAAAAAGTTTGAGCGTGCAATGCAGGCAGACGTGCTGCAAATATCTTTACAATAGTGTGAATAGACAAAAGTACAATAGCCACGTTTAGGATGCCACTAGGTACACTGAGTGTTTGCTAGTATAATGGCTTAGTTTAAAAAAGTTTGAGTGTGCAATGCAGGCAGACGTGCTGCAAATATGTTTACAATAGTGTGAATAGACAAAAGTACAATAGCCACGTTTAGGATGCCACTAGGTACACTGAGTGTTTGCTAGTATAATGGCTTAGTTTAAAAAAGTTGGAGTGTGCAATGCAGGCAGACGTGCTGCAAATATGTTTACAATAGTGTGAATAGACAAAAGTACAATAGCCACGTTTAGGATGCCACTAGGTACACTGAGTGTTTGCTAGTATAATGGCTTAGTTTAAAAAAGTTTGAGTGTGCAATGCAGGCAGACGTGCTGCAAATATCTTTACAATAGTGTGAATAGACAAAAGTACAATAGCCACGTTTAGGATGCCACTAGGTACACTGAGTGTTTGCTAGTATAATGGCTTAGTTTAAAAAAGTTTGAGTGTGCAATGCAGGCAGACGTGCTGCAAATATCTTTACAATAGTGTGAATAGACAAAAGTACAATAGCCACGTTTAGGATGCCACTAGGTACACTGAGTGTTTGCTAGTATAATGGCTTAGTTTAAAAAAGTTGGAGTGTGCAATGCAGGGAGACGTGCTGCAAATATCTCTACAATAGTGTGAATAGACAAAAGTACAATAGCCACGTTTAGGATTCCACTAGGTACACTGAGTGTTTGCTAGTATAACGGCTTAGTTTAAAAAAGTTGGAGTGTGCAATGCAGGCAGACGTGCTCTGCAAATGTCTTTGCACTAGTGGGATTATAGCAAAGTCCAATAGCCACGTTTAGGATGCCACTAGGTACACTGACTGTTTGCTAGTATAATGGCTTAGTTATAATGAGTTGGAGTGTGCAATGCAGGCAGACGTGCTGCAAATATCTTTACAATAGTGTGAATAGACAAAAGTCCAATAGCCACGTTTAGGATGCCACTAGGTACACTGAGTGTTTGCTAGTATAATGGCTTAGTTTAAAAAAGTTTCAGTGTGAAATGCAGGCAGACGTGCTGCAAATATCTTTACAATAGTGTGAATAGACAAAAGTCCAATAGCCACGTTTAGGATGCCACTAGGTACACTGACTGTTTGCTAGTATAATGGCTGAGTTAAAAAAAGGTGGAGTGTGCAATGCAGGCAGACGTGCTGCAAATATCTTTACAATAGTGTGAATAGACAAAAGTACAATAGCCACGTTTAGGATGCCACTAGGTACACTGAGTGTTTGCTAGTATAATGGCTTAGTTTAAAAAAGTTTCAGTGTGCAATGCAGGCAGACGTGCTGCAAATATGATTACAATAGTGTGAATAGACAAAAGTACAATAGCCACGTTTAGGATGCCACTAGGTACACTGAGTGTTTGCTAGTATAATGGCTTTGTTTAAAAAAGTTTGAGTGTGCAATGCAGGCAGACGTGCTGCAAATATCTTTACAATAGTGTGAATAGACAAAAGTACAATAGCCACGTTTAGGATGCCACTAGGTACACTGAGTGTTTGCTAGTATAATTGCTTAGTTTAAAAAAGTTGGAGTGTGCAATGCAGGCAGACGTGCTGCAAATATCTTTACAATAGTGTGAATAGACAAAAGTACAATAGCCACGTTTAGGATGCCACTAGGTACACTGAGTGTTTGCTAGTATAATGGCTTAGTTTAAAAAAGTTGGAGTGTGCAATGCAGGCAGACGTGCTGCAAATATCTCTACAATAGTGTGAATAGACAAAAGTACAATAGCCACGTTTAGGATGCCACTAGGTACACTGAGTGTTTGCTAGTATAATGGCTTAGTTTAAAAAAGTTGGAGTGTGCAATGCAGGCAGGCGTGCTGCAAATATCTCTACAATAGTGTGAATAGACAAAAGTACAATAGCCACGTTTAGGATGCCACTAGGTACACTGAGTGTTTGCTAGTATAATGGCTTAGTTTAAAAAAGTTTGAGCGTGCAATGCAGGCAGACGTGCTGCAAATATCTTTACAATAGTGTGAATAGACAAAAGTACAATAGCCACGTTTAGGATGCCACTAGGTACACTGAGTGTTTGCTAGTATAATGGCTTAGTTTAAAAAAGTTGGAGTGTGCAATGCAGGCAGACGTGCTGCAAATATGTTTACAATAGTGTAAATAGACAAAAGTACAATAGCCACGTTTAGGATGCCACTAGGTACACTGAGTGTTTGCTAGTATAATGGCTTAGTTTAAAAAAGTTTGAGTGTGCAATGCAGGCAGACGTGCTGCAAATATGTTTACAATAGTGTGAATAGACAAAAGTACAATAGCCACGTTTAGGATGCCACTAGGTACACTGAGTGTTTGCTAGTATAATGGCTTAGTTTAAAAAAGTTGGAGTGTGCAATGCAGGCAGACGTGCTGCAAATATGTTTACAATAGTGTGAATAGACAAAAGTACAATAGCCACGTTTAGGATGCCACTAGGTACACTGAGTGTTTGCTAGTATAATGGCTTAGTTTAAAAAGGTTTGAGTGTGCAATGCAGGCAGACGTGCTGCAAATATCTTTACAATAGTGTGAATAGACAAAAGTACAATAGCCACGTTTACGATGCCACTAGGTACACTGAGTGTTTGCTAGTATAATGGCTTAGTTTAAAAAAGTTTGAGTGTGCAATGCAGGCAGACGTGCTGCAAATATCTTTACAATAGTGTGAATAGACAAAAGTACAATAGCCACGTTTAGGATGCCACTAGGTACACTGAGTGTTTGCTAGTATAATGGCTTAGTTTAAAAAAGTTGGAGTGTGCAATGCAGGCAGACGTGCTGCAAATATCTTTACAATAGTGTGAATAGACAAAAGTACAATAGCCACGTTTAGGATGCCACTAGGTACACTGAGTGTTTGCTAGTATAATGGCTTAGTTTAAAAAAGTTGGAGTGTGCAATGCAGGCAGACGTGCTGCAAATATCTTTACAATAGTGTGAATAGACAAAAGTACAATAGCCACGTTTAGGATGCCACTAGGTACACTGAGTGTTTGCTAGTATAATGGCTTAGTTTAAAAAAGTTGGAGTGTGCAATGCAGGCAGACGTGCTCTGCAAATGTCTTTGCACTAGTGGGACTATAGCAAAGTCCAATAGCCACGTTTAGGATGCCACTAGGTACACTGACTGTTTGCTAGTATAATGGCTTAGTTTAAAAAAGTTGGAGTGTGCAATGCAGGCAGACGTGCTCTGCAAATGTCTTTGCACTAGTGGGACTATAGCAAAGTCCAATAGCCACGTTTAGGATGCCACTAGGTACACTGAGTGTTTGCTAGTAAAATGGCTTAGTTTAAAAAAGTATGAGTGTGCAATGCAGGCAGACGTGCTCTGCAAATGTCTTTGCACTAGTGGGACTATAGCAAAGTCCAATAGCCACGTTTAGGATGCCACTAGGTACACTGACTGTTTGCTAGTATAATGGCTTTGTTTAAAAAAGTTTGAGTGTGCAATGCAGGCAGACGTGCTGCAAATATCTTTACAATAGTGTGAATAGACAAAAGTACAATAGCCACGTTTAGGATGCCACTAGGTACACTGAGTGTTTGCTAGTATAATGGCTTAGTTTAAAAAAGTTTGAGTGTGCAATGCAGGCAGACGTGCTGCAAATATCTTTACAATAGTGTGAATAGACAAAAGTACAATAGCCACGTTTAGGATGCCACTAGGTACACTGAGTGTTTGCTAGTATAATGGCTTAGTTTAAAAAAGTTGGAGTGTGCAATGCAGGCAGACGTGCTGCAAATATCTTTACAATAGTGTGAATAGACAAAAGTACAATAGCCACGTTTAGGATGCCACTAGGTACACTGAGTGTTTGCTAGTATAATGGCTTAGTTTAAAAAAGTTGGAGTGTGCAATGCAGGCAGACGTGCTGCAAATATCTCTACAATAGTGTGAATAGACAAAAGTACAATAGCCACGTTTAGGATGCCACTAGGTACACTGAGTGTTTGCTAGTATAATGGCTTAGTTTAAAAAAGTTGGAGTGTGCAATGCAGGCAGGCGTGCTGCAAATATCTCTACAATAGTGTGAATAGACAAAAGTACAATAGCCGCGTTTAGGATGCCACTAGGTACACTGAGTGTTTGCTAGTATAATGGCTTAGTTTAAAAAAGTTTGAGCGTGCAATGCAGGCAGACGTGCTGCAAATATCTTTACAATAGTGTGAATAGACAAAAGTACAATAGCCACGTTTAGGATGCCACTAGGTACACTGAGTGTTTGCTAGTATAATGGCTTAGTTTAAAAAAGTTTGAGTGTGCAATGCAGGCAGACGTGCTGCAAATATGTTTACAATAGTGTGAATAGACAAAAGTACAATAGCCACGTTTAGGATGCCACTAGGTACACTGAGTGTTTGCTAGTATAATGTCTTAGTTTAAAAAAGTTGGAGTGTGCAATGCAGGCAGACGTGCTGCAAATATGTTTACAATAGTGTGAATAGACAAAAGTACAATAGCCACGTTTAGGATGCCACTAGGTACACTGAGTGTTTGCTAGTATAATGGCTTAGTTTAAAAAAGTTTGAGTGTGCAATGCAGGCAGACGTGCTGCAAATATGTTTACAATAGTGTGAATAGACAAAAGTACAATAGCCACGTTTAGGATGCCACTAGGTACACTGAGTGTTTGCTAGTATAATGGCTTAGTTTAAAAAAGTTGGAGTGTGCAATGCAGGCAGACGTGCTGCAAATATGTTTACAATAGTGTGAATAGACAAAAGTACAATAGCCACGTTTAGGATGCCACTAGGTACACTGAGTGTTTGCTAGTATAATGGCTTAGTTTAAAAAAGTTTGAGTGTGCAATGCAGGCAGACGTGCTGCAAATATCTTTACAATAGTGTGAATAGACAAAAGTACAATAGCCACGTTTAGGATGCCACTAGGTACACTGAGTGTTTGCTAGTATAATGGCTTAGTTTAAAAAAGTTTGAGTGTGCAATGCAGGCAGATGTGCTGCAAATATCTTTACAATAGTGTGAATAGACAAAAGTACAATAGCCACGTTTAGGATGCCACTAGGTACACTGAGTGTTTGCTAGTATAATGGCTTAGTTTAAAAAAGTTGGAGTGTGCAATGCAGGCAGACGTGCTGCAAATATCTTTACAATAGTGTGAATAGACAAAAGTACAATAGCCACGTTTAGGATGCCACTAGGTACACTGAGTGTTTGCTAGTATAATGGCTTAGTTTAAAAAAGTTGGAGTGTGCAATGCAGGCAGACGTGCTGCAAATATCTTTACAATAGTGTGTATAGACAAAAGTACAATAGCCACGTTTAGGATGCCACTAGGTACACTGAGTGTTTGCTAGTATAATGGCTTAGTTTAAAAAAGTTGGAGTGTGCAATGCAGGCAGACGTGCTCTGCAAATGTCTTTGCACTAGTGGGACTATAGCAAAGTCCAATAGCCACGTTTAGGATGCCACTAGGTACACTGACTGTTTGCTAGTATAATGGCTTAGTTTAAAAAAGTTGGAGTGTGCAATGCAGGCAGACGTGCTCTGCAAATGTCTTTGCACTAGTGGGACTATAGCAAAGTCCAATAGCCACGTTTAGGATGCCACTAGGTACACTGAGTGTTTGCTAGTAAAATGGCTTAGTTTAAAAAAGTTGGAGTGTGCAATGCAGGCAGACGTGCTCTGCAAATGTCTTTGCACTAGTGGGACTATAGCAAAGTCCAATAGCCACGTTTAGGATGCCACTAGGTACACTGAGTGTTTGCTAGTAAAATGGCTTAGTTTAAAAAAGTTGGAGTGTGCAATGCAGGCAGACGTGCTCTGCAAATGTCTTTGCACTAGTGGGACTATAGCAAAGTCCAATAGCCACGTTTAGGATGCCACTAGGTACACTGACTGTTTGCTAGTATAATGGCTTAGTTTAAAAAAGTTGGAGTGTGCAATGCAGGCAGACGTGCTCTGCAAATGTCTTTGCACTAGTGGGACTATAGCAAAGTCCAATAGCCACGTTTAGGATGCCACTAGGTACACTGACTGTTTGCTAGTAAAATGGCTTAGTTTAAAAAAGTTGGAGTGTGCAATGCAGGCAGACGTGCTCTGCAAATGTCTTTGCACTAGTGGGACTATAGCAAAGTCCAATAGCCACGTTTAGGATGCCACTAGGTACACTGACTGTTTGCTAGTATAATGGCTTAGTTAAAAAGAGTTGGAGTCTGCAATGCAGGCAGACGTGCTCTGCAAATGTCTTTGCACTAGTGGGACTATAGCAAAGTCCAATAGCCACGTTTAGGATGCCACTAGGTACACTGAGTGTTTGCTAGTATAATGGCTTAGTTATAATGAGTTGGAGTGTGCAGAGGACAAGAGGGTACAGTGGCAGGATTGTGGGTATGGGTAGAGGAATGGAAGCCTGCCTTTCTATTCCTTCCTAATGGTGAAATGCAGGGAGGAAATCCCTGACCTTGGCTACACAGACGCTGTTGCTGTTTTCAGGACCTGTCACCTATGGCTCTCTGACCCTGCCGGTTTGAGCCCTTAAATGGACTGCTAGAAAGTGCTCTCCCTAAGCTGTCTAACGCTGTGTATGCAGCGCATACAGCTGTATCGGCGATAGGACTCAGGAGGACGGAGCTGCGACAGTGATGTCTGACACCAAAGACGCAGAAGGCAGATAATGGCGTCCTGGAGGAAAATGTCCGTTTTTATAATGCAGGGACATGTGACATGGACATCCTATCACACATGCCGTTGCTTCTCTGGCTAAAAGTCCACTTAGCTGTGTGTGTGTCTGGGATTGGCTGACATGCTGGCCCGCCCCACAAGACGCGCGCGCTTAGGGAAGGAAGACAAGAAAAAAAAAAATGGCGATCGCCATTATAGAAACAGCAGTGATCTGAAGGCGCTGTTCACGCACACTATACACTGAAATGTCATAATAGTGTGATTCACAGAGTGACTTACACTATTACAGCAGAAACCAAGGTAGGATTTAGCTGGTTTTTTGCTGCTAGAACCATTCTCGAACGTTTCTAGAACTATCGAGCTTTTGCAAAAAGCTCGAGTTCTAGTTCGATCTAGAACATGCCCCAAAATCACTCGAGCCTAGAACTGGAGAACCACGAACCACGAACCGCGCTTAACTCTAATCCCTATTCTGTACAGCGCTGTGTATGGAGCGTACACAGCAGTATCGGAGATAGGAGCTGCGCCAGTGATGACTGACACCAAGGACGCAGAAGGCAGATAATGGCGTGCTGGAGGAATATGTCCGTTTTTATAATGCAGGGACATGTGACATGGACATCCTATCACACATGCCGTTGCTTCTCTGGCTAAAAGTCCACTTAGCTGTGTGTGTCTGGGATTGGCTGACATGCTGGCCCGCCCCACTACACGCGCGCGCTTAGGGAAGGAAGACAAGGAAAAAAAAAAAATGGCGATCGCCATTATACATACAGCAGTGATCTGAATGCGCTGTTCCCGCACACTATACGCTGAAATTTCTTAATAGTGTGAGTCACAGAGTGACTTACACTATTACAGCGGAAAGCCAGCTAGGAATTAGCTGGTCTTTTTGCTGCTAGAACCGTTCTTGAACGTATCTAGAACTATCGAGCTTTAGCAAAAAGCTCGAGTTCTAGTTCGATCTAGAACAGCCCCCAAAATCACTCGAGCCGCGAACTGGAGAACCTCAAACCGCGAACCGCGCTCAACTCTAGTGGTAAGTCAAACCACACAGCACAGCAACACACTCCTGGAAATCTTGTAAAGCAACACTCAATGCAAACATGTGTTTCTGTCCCTCTAGGATTTTAACTGTAACTAACAAATTGCCAGAGCAGAGGCAGCAAATCTTATTGTCTACATAGTCGGCCTAAGCAGAACAGATATGTGTTTTGTTAACAAAACAAAGTGTTGCGTGCACGCATTACTGTCTGGGCCCAGCCTACCGTACCCGGGTACTGTGGTGTCCAGTTGCCATAAATAAAGAATTTATGATCCTCTCACCGTAAACAGTATAGACAGCACTGGAAGATTGACGGTCTCCGGCACAGGATGCTGCTCACAGGCGTTACGGTCCTCCTCACCAAACTCCAACACAAGTCTCCTCACAATCACTGAAGTGTTTCCGCGGTGGCTCCTTGCTGTAACGGACACCTTTAGCTTTTCCTTCAGTTCACAGACAGCACCTCCTCCGGTCTCCAAGTCCACAGCCGAAGACGGATTTGTTATTGCTATAGTGACCAAACAGTTAAAGGCAGATGCAAAAAAACAGCAGCCCCTTGTGGGTAGTCTGCAACAATGCATACAATGAACGGCAAATAAGAATGTTGCATTCACAATGGATAAAGCTCATCAATACACCCTCACGCTATTACTTCATATCCATGTGACAGTTCATGGACAAAGTACTCAAAGTAGTGAGTTTTTGGCCTCCACTTAAAGATTGGTGACAAATCTTACAGATGACATGACTTGGGTGATCTTTTGCGATGTAAAAAAAGCCCCAGGCTAGGCAAGGCTTACAGCCCATGCGACCTGCAGAGCCACCACGACTTCTGCTTAAAGACTGAGTTGTGGCTGAGGATTTAGTTGTTGACGTGCTTCCGGTACTTTGTCTCTGTCCAGGAAGACGCACCCTTACCTCGTCGTCATTAGCATCCTCCTCCACCTCCTCTGCTGACCTCATCGACTGGCTGACTATGGTTTGACAGTAAGTGGGGTCTCCAACCTCATCATCATCCTGTGTGTTTTCGCTCCCCTCGTCCTGACTCCTCCGAGCCAACCTCTTCCTGCCCTGACCGAGTAGTAAAGTTGTCGTTCCAATCAGGTAGCTGAGTCTCATCAGCATGTTGCCCATTGTCTCCACCAGGAGGATAGTTTGGGAATGAGGGTGTACATTATGCTCTGAACCTTCTTCATCTGGGCCTGGATCTGACTCACAAAGCTTCTGGGCATCAGTGCACATCGTTTCCTTGTCTGGACTCACTGCAGCTTTGGAGCAGACCTCTGATTCCCAGGCTATGGTGTGACTGAACAGCTCTGCAGACTCAACCATCTCTGTTGCCCCATACTCAGCACAGCTGGTGGAAACTTGAGAGCTGTTACGAAGCAAGTGCGATTGGGTTGACATCACAGAGGAATGGAGTATTTTGGATATTAAAGTTGAGGTGGAGGAGAGACCACTTGATGGAGCACTAGAGATCCATTGAAGCACCTGGTCTTTTGGTGCCTCATCTACATTTGATAGCGATGGTCGTGTCCGGGAAAAAAGGGATCATATCAGATTATCCACGGGAAGAAGTACCCCTATTATTTTGCCTGGTAGTTGGTGTTACAAATCGGTGCCGCCGTAGGCGCAAGCAGCCTGCTGCGGTTCCAGTTGTGCCCAGGCGCCAGCTGCCATTTTTGGCCGTGCCTTGGGTCATCTAGCTGCCTGCTTCCTCCTCCACGTCTAAGTGTGAAGATACGGCTAGTGCGCATGCGTGTGCCGATTTACCCCAGACACAGCCTAAGTCCAGTGTTTCGCCTAGTGAGTATGCTAAGCATGACTGTGCCATTCCTGAGGCTAAGTCCTCAGTTCGTGCTACTGAGCATGCTCCCACACTTAGTGAGAAAAGCCTCTTTGCACAGGTACTTGGACTCCGTGCCGTGTCTAAGTCCTGTGTTGTGCCTACAAAGCATGCAGAAGCTGATAGTCTGTTTTCTGAGACTGTTGTTCAGGCTACTGAGCATGCTAAGGCACTTAGTGTATCAGAGGCTAGGTCCGTTAAGGAACTCACTGGCCATGTCAGTGAGGTGGCAGTCCATGATAGTCCAGAGGGCATCAGGTGTCCTGATGATGTGGCCACTCCGGACTGGCTCGCAGAGGCCCGCCCCTATGATTTGGCACCTCATCATTGTTTATCAGACGATGACTGGTGAGGTGTTTGGGGCGTGGCTGCCATGAGGTCATCATTGAAGTGGCGGTTCCGGATAGGCCGCTTGTTATGTCACTGATGATGTGGCACTCTGCTATTGGCTCCTGGAGGTGCATAAAAGGGGGCTGTAGACAACAAGCAGGTGCGCAGTCTTTTATTATGCTCAGACAGAGCACACCTTCATGTGTTGAACCCATTGTGGCTTTAGGCCAGAGGTAGGCAGGGATAGGGCGTTGGTGCAGGACGCCACCACACTTGGTAACGCAGAACGGTTACGACCAGCTCCTGTCCTACCTGTCCTGTTAGTGCAGCACAGTGGCATTAACTGGGCTGCTGCTGCTGCTGCGCCTGCTGTCCACAGGTGTGCCCCCTACACACACGGACAGCGTACCCAATGACCCCTGTGTTGTTAACATGGAGTTCCTGGGCTGGGTTTATGGACCCTGTAATGCTAACAGGGTTCACAGTCTCCAGATCCGAGTGTCATCTAACTCGGTTCAGTCTACTACTAGTTTCAGAGCCACCCGGCTCTGTATCCTCCAGCTAACCTTCGGGTTGCCAGCATCTCCTTTTCCATCTGGGAGCACGGTGGACCCCGACTGGCGATTGGGATATATACCACCTTATCCAAATCTGTCAGTCCCCCCCCCGTAACAGATAGTGTTTCTTCAGCAGATGTTACTGTTGCTTAACCACCAAACCAACGGACACAAACTTTTTCCCCTTTCCAACACACCTGTTCCCCTTTCCACCAGCAGCTGTCCTTTTTCCACTCATTTTGTATATGACCAAATTTGCAACTCTGCAGGGACACCCTACTCAACGCCGTCTCAGCACAGCAGCCAGCCCTCGGTCCCTCAGATGTCAGATGTGGACAAGTAAAAGACCATTTCCTCCTATCCATGACAAAGCGTTGAGATTCATTCTGTGCAGCACTGATGTTTAGTGGAAAAGCAGATCTAAGATTTCGTACCAGCTTCTGCTGATACTCCTGCATACGTGCGTCCCTTTCTATGGCAGGACTTATTTCGCCAAATTTTGTCTTGTACTGGGGATCTAACAGTGGGGCAACCCAGTAGTCAGCATTACTTCGAATTGTGACAATCCGAGGGTCATGTTGTAGGTAGTGCAGCAAGATGGCGCTCATGTGTCTTGCGCATCCAGGAGGACCAAGTCCTTGCTGTGTTTGTGGCGGCGAGGTGATAATGATGCTTCCTTCCTCTGCCCTTTCCCCCCAACCTCGCACAACACAAATGTGATCAAGCTCTCCCTCATCTACTGAGTTTTCCATGCCCATCGCCAGTTCGTTCTCTATTTCTTCCTTGGCTCCTGCACCTTCCTCAACAGTTTGGCTGCTACTATGCGCCCTTGTTAATCCCTCTCCCCCACCGTCCCATGCCTGCCGCCTTGGTGCTGCTAACCGTCTGGACCTTGTAGATTTTGTTATCTCTTCTGCATATGACTCATCCTGTACTTCCTCCCCTTCCTCTTGTCCCACCACCTGACTCTGAATACTGTTTACAGTGTGCTCCAGCATGTAGATTACCGGAATTGTCATGCTGATAATGGCATCGTCAGCGCTAAACATCTTCGTCGCCATTTGTAAACTGTGAAGATGGGTGCATAGGTCCTTGATCTCAGACCACTCCAGCAGCCTGATCTGCCCCACCTCTGGATCTCGTTAGCCCAGGCTATATGTCATAACGTATTGCAGCAGGGCTCGCCGGTGCTGCCACATACGCTGCAACATGTGCATATTAAAATTCCTGCATGTCGGCACATCGCATTTCAGGCGATGAATCGGCAGACCGAAAGACTTCTG
The DNA here is from genome assembly GCF_048569485.1 of Anomaloglossus baeobatrachus. Classification (NCBI taxonomy): domain Eukaryota; kingdom Metazoa; phylum Chordata; class Amphibia; order Anura; family Aromobatidae; genus Anomaloglossus; species Anomaloglossus baeobatrachus. Next base: position 407,488,198 of record NC_134358.1, read on the forward strand.
GAGCGATGCAAGTTGTTCAGCTGCGGGGTGTGAACGGTGGAAGTGAGAACATAGCGAGCGTGCCCTCTGCAGAAGGCCATGTAGGCCGGGATAATGGCTTAAAAATTGCTGGACAACCAGGTTCAACACATGAGCTATACAATGTATATAAACATATAGTAAATATACTATACGTGTGTCACATTGCCCTGGCGAAGAGCCGCACCCAGGTTTGCATCATTGTCGCCCACGGCTGTTACATCACTACCAGAGTCCACTCCAGCAACTTGTACTCTGATAGCCAGGTGACACCGTGTTCCTTTCATAGGTAGTGCTGGTGATGGGAGAGGAGTCGATGCCAGCGGTGCCGATGGCCGCAGGTTCCATTCATCCACTGGGTTGGGTTACCTTGAGATCTGCAGTACCACTGGCTGACTGTAGGTGGTGGTTATCTCACAGCTGAAGTGCCATCATTCAGCTACAACCAATGGGAAGACACCGTTTTAGGCCCCTCCTGTCTCCTGACCACTGCCAGACATAGTTCTGAACTTCTGGTTCCTGTTCCACCCAGTTCTGTTTTGTGATTTTGTATGCTTACTACCGCTTCTTTACTGACTACGTCTCCTGCCTGCTGTTTATGTACCTCATTGCCCGATCCGCATTTGACCTCTGCTTATTTTCTGATTAAGTCCTGGCCGTCTGATTCTGCTCATGTTCCTCAATTCATGGCTTGACCCTGCCTGACTATTACTCTCTCAGACTGCAGCCTTCCACAGGTATTGATCACCTTGGGCCCTGTGTAATTCCAAATCCCTGTATAGGGGTTAAAGGGTTTCAGGGATCTAGGGGTTGAGCTTGGTGAGTGGCTTCCCTCTAGCCTATCCTTTACAGCCCATCTGAGTGTGTAGATCGAGGCAGGCGTTACACCGTGCCCTCTGCAGAAGGCCATCTAGGCCGGGATAGTGGTTTAAAAATTGCTGGATAACCAGGTTGAACACGTGAGCCATACAAGGCACATGTGTAACATTTCACGGCGAAGGGCCGCACCCAGGTTTGCATCATTTTCGCACACGGCCTTTCCTGGCTGCTGGTTAAATGGAGACAACCATTGATGAAACTTGGTCTCCGGAGCTAACCGTCCACAACTCCTCAGCGGTGTGACTCACATTTCCTATAGATTTCAAAGTAAAGATTTGACCGCCTGATGCCATTGAGCTCTGCTGCCAGCATAGTAAGGAAGAGTGCGGGATTCCTTGTGCACAGTTACAACGCAAGTGGCCTTACCAGACAGGTTTTGAGCGGAGGTTGAGGACCTAGACGAGGTTGAGGAGGCAGAAGCAGTGGAGGAACTTCTACATACAGAGGAAGGATTGACTCACAACTCATGGGGATGGAAAGACTTGTACAGCAGACCCTTCTCCATCTCTCACCATAGTTACCCAGTGCCCAGTCAGCGACATGTAACGCCCCTGTCCATGCTTACTGGTCCAAGTATATTTGGTGAAATGCCCCCTGTCACACACAGAGTTTCTCAAGGAAGCAGTGATGTTGTGTGCGACATGCTGGTGTAGCGCAGGCACACCTTTCTTGGAGAAGGAGTGGCGACTGGGCATCTGGTCTTCTGGCACTGCGATGGGCATAAGGTCTCGAAAATCCTCTGTGTCCACCAGGTGGAAAGGCATCATTTCTGTAGCCAACAGCTTGCAGATTCTGAAAGTCAACCTCTTAGGCATGTCATGCCCTTCTAAAATCATGTAAAACACAGCAAGGGGACTCCAACCATAGTCTCCCTCTTTTCCAAAAATTGGGCCACACACACCACTTCACTAGCATCAGTTGTCCCACAGTTGCAAACTTAGAATTGTTATTTGCATGAAGCACATTAAAAAATCCACCAGCCTTTAGTCTCCCCAGGATGACACATGAGTAGAAAAGTCCTCTCTGATCCATGACTTCTTCATCTTGGTTCATGTTTCCAAAAAAAGGAAACTCCAACCACAGTCTCCCTCTTTCCAAAAATTGGGCCACACACCACTTCACTGGCATCAGTTGTCCCACAGTTGCAATCTTAAAAAGTTAATTTGCATGAAGCACTATCAAAAATCCACAAGCCGTTCGTCTCCCCAGGATGACACAAGGGTAGAAAAGTCTATGCGGATCCATGACTTGTTTTTGGATCAATTAAAACATAGCAAGGGGACTCCAACCAGAGTCGCCCTTTTTTCCAAAAATTGGGCCCCAGATAACACTTAAGTGGCATCAATTGTCCCACACTTGAAAACTTAAAATTTTGATTTGCATGAAGCACTATCAAAAATCCACAAGTCTTTATTCTCCCCAGGATGACACAGGGGTGGAAAAGTCCTTGCGGATCCATGACTTGTTCATCTTGATGAACGTTAGTCTGTCCACATTGTCACTGTGCAGACGCGTGCGCTTCTCTGTCACCACATCCCCAGCAGCACTGAAGACAGGTTTCCGCGAGAACGCTGGCTGCGGGACATGAGAAGATCCCCAAGGCATAAGTGATGAGCTCAGGCAATTTATCCAGATTGGAAGCCCAAAATGAGCAAGGCTCAAGTTGCACAGTAATGGCATCGATGTTCACTTTCAGATACTCCTATATCTGTGTCTCCTCCTCCTTTTACTCATCCAGCTCTTTTGTTTTCGCATGAGTATATGTCCTTGTCACTTTTCAATGTGTTTGTGGTGTCTTGTGAGTTGTTTGTCACCTTTTGGACACCTTAGAAGGTGTTTTCTAGGTGTTTGTATGTGTTTGTGTTTGCCTGCCATTGTTTTCAATGGGGTTCGAAAATGTTCGTCGAACTTTCGACGAACTGAGCCGCCGTTTGACGAACTGAACCCAACTCGAACACTAGGGGGGTGGCTCAACACTATTTATGTTACCATTTTTCATACTTGTTTTTTCTACTTCATGCAGAAATTCAAAAATGGATTCTATTAAGACCTTTGGAAACATTTTGTATTTTTTTTTACTCCTTCCCGTATTTCTTTTATTATTGGGGATTATCTGTACCGCCGTACTGATTAAAACAGTGGTAGTAAAGGGTACTTCTTCCATATTGCCATTTTAAAATGGCGGTAATAAAAAAGTAAATAGCACCGCCAGCTTCGGAAAATCTCCAGTGTTTCAGCTACTGGGGGTAGTTGAGACCCTGGAGATCACGGTTTGGGCTGATTTTTTCAGGTCTCCAGTCACATGATCACCGGTATACACTGTATAACTGGGGCCACGTTGCAGAAAATGGAAGCGGCAGAAAAAAATGATTTATCTCCCTCCTGGCATGATCAAACATGTCAGATGGGAGATAAATCTCCTCCCTTGGTCCTCTCCATCCCCGGTGTGGCCAAAGTGCCCCCTGGTCCACACCCCCCTCCCAATTATCTAAAATGGTGACAGCACGAGTGGTGTGGTGTCCCTGCCACATTCATCCTCCTCTGTTTTCTCTTTCATCTGACATGTCAGATGGGAAAGAAAAGTCCTCCTCAGGTCCACCCAGGTCACCCTCTGTCACCCCCTTTTCTCCCCTGGTCCAGTCGGTACCTACCTCAGTGCTGATCCCCCATGACCCCTCCTTCTCCTTCTCTTCAGAAAAATGTCGGCCGCATGTGTAACACCCCGGGGTCGAGGAGGGTTTTCACCTGGGCCGGAGCTGTAGATACTCTGCATCGTGACAGGCCACCATGGCCCAGTTTCGTGACCCCGAGACGTACAGGAGAGAGAGGGAAGGTGGTGAACGGGAGGCAGGACAGAGGATGGGGGTAGTAGTGACGGTTAGGAAAGTGTTTTATGATCGTGATGCCACCTGTGGCATGCGGCCAGGGATTGGCCACCGCTGTTGTTGCTACTCTCTGGGGCTGATGGTGAAGGTCGCCTGTGTTGCTCCCCACAGGTGGAACGGAATTACCCCAGGGAGGATTATGGAGGAAGGACAGGGGTGGCGGTAGTCCCTGTTGGCACCGAAGCGCTGGGCTACAGCCCCGGCAATTGAGAGGCAGAGGAAGGGGCTGCGGTTCCAGGTCTTTTACTCACTGGTAGTTCAGGCGCTGCCCCAGAGTACCGATCTCTGCCATAATGGGCTCCAGCCAATCCCGGATAGTCGGCAGCCACCGCTGGTGCCCGTGAAAGTCTTTCTAGTGAAGTGTCCCTTGGTTGCTATCCGGAACCTGGGCCGAGCCTCCTGCTCCATGCCACAGGCCCTCGAAGAGCGAGAAACGCTAACTCCAGTTGTCAGTGCTAGATTTTATCCCAAGCTGTGCCTGGGAAGGTCTGTCGTAAGTGTGATGGTTGCACCTACTTCTACCCCATGTGGTGCCCGCCCCCAGTGGTTGTCCTAGTGACCGGGGAAAATCCCATGCTTTGTGATGGCTAACTACCCTGTCTGCCCTAGTCCAACCCCCTGTTGAAGAGCACCTTACTGTTGTTTGTGTGTGTTTTGTGAAGGCACCAGTAGTTAAACCCCTCCTGACCCGGGATAAATATTACCCCTTAAAAATGGTGTAATACCTTGTGGCGCCTGAAGCCCAGGGGCACCACACATGCACAATGAGTGACAATCAGACAGCTCCCTGCGAGCAGTCACACTGAGTTTACCGCAGGTCACACTGTCCTCGGTTTGGTCCAGGAAGTGTGGCTGCAGTATACTCAGGTCACACTGCCCTCGGTGGGACTCGGAGAATTTGGCTGCATTATTCTCATTAAGGCGACTGCACCCACACTCCTCTTATGGAGTGTCTGCTCTTCCAGAAAATGGGAGATATGTTCCCTAGCGTGCCTCCCATATTCTGGGAGCATGCAGCATGTCAGTTGTTTGCTGTGGAAATGCCAATGGAGAATAGAGCTAAGGTCAGCAGTGGCCCAAACCTGGATAGTGGGCACGGGCAGCTGCATTCTCCTGCAGACAACCCTTGCATTTCTGCAGGAGAGCTGACACTGCATGTCAGATGCACAGTAGCTAGATCGTGGGCACATATACTAAAAGTGAGGCATTTGGCACTACAGCAACATTTTTGTGAAGTACCTGTGGATTCAAAATACTCACTATACCCCTGAATAAAATCCTTTAGGGGTCTAGTTTCCTAAATGGGGGGTCACTTGTGTGGGGGGGTTCTGCTGTATAGGTAGCCTAAGGGCTCTGCAAATGCGACATGGTGGCCAAAATTCTTTTCAACTTTTCAAAATTCAAATGGTGCTTCTTTCATTCTGAGCTCTACCATTTGTCCAAACAGGTTTGTCCAAACAGGTTTGTCCAAACAGCCCTACCGTTTGTCCAAACTTTTCCACAGGTTTTTTGTCAACATGTGGGGGTATCACTGTGCTCATAAGAAATTGGATAAAAACTGTGGGGTCCAATTTTTGGTGTTGCCTTTTGAAGAAGTGATACGTTTTGTGCTAAAACATTTTTGTAAAAAAAATAAAATTTTTCAATATGATGAGAAGTACCTGTGGGTTCAAAATGCTCACTATACTCCTGGATAAAATCCATGGTTTATCTTGTGGGAGAGCCCACTGTTTAGGCACCTCAGGGGCTTTCCAAATGCGACATGGCGTTCACTAATGATTGCAGACAATGTTGCAGTCAAATGGTGCTTCTTCCTTTCTGAGCCCTGCTGTGTGCCCAAACAGTTGAATTCCACCACATATGAGGTATCTGCGTACTCAGAAAAAATTGCGCAATACATTGTATGGTGCATTTTTACCTGTTACCCTTGTGAAAAAAACTATCTGGTGGTACTAACAATTTTGTGGTAAAAATTAAAAATTTTAAATTTACGGCTCAACATAAAGTTCTCACCAAACATCTAGATAAATTACTTAAGAGGGGTCTTGTTTCCAAAATGGGGTCACTTGTGGAGGAGCTTCACTGTTTATGCACCTTAGGGGCTCTCCAAATGTGACATGGCATCCTCTAATGATTCCATCTAATTTTGCTTTCAAAAATTAAAATGGCGCTCCTTCACTTTTGAGCCTTGCTGTGCCCTCACAGTTGAATTCCACCACACATGAGGTATCAGCGTACTCATCAGAAATTACACAATAAATTTTATAGTGTATTTTATCCTGATACTGATGTGAAAAAGAAAGATATCTGGTTGAATTAACAATTTTGTGGTAAAAATGTTATTTTTTAACTTTCACGGTTTAACGTTATAAAATTCTCTGAAGCCCCCAGGGGGTTCAAAGTGCTCACAAAATATCTAGATAAATATCTTGAGGGGTTTAATTTCCAAAATGGGGTCACTTGTGGGGAATTTCTGCTGTTTAGGTACACTAGGGGCCCTACAAATGCAACATTGTATCTGCAATCTTTTTCAGCCAAATTTGCTTTCAAAAATTCAAATATTGCTCCTTCCGTTACGAGCTCTCCCATTTGTCCAAACAGAGGTTTCTGACTACATGTGTGGTATTAGCTCACTCAGTATAAATTGGGTAACAAATTTTGGAGGCCATTTTGTTGTGTTATTTCTTCTAAAAGTGAATATATTGGGGCTAGAGCTGCAATGTTAGATAAAATGATATATATATATTTTTATTCCACATCATTTTGGTTCCTGTGAAGCACCTGAAGGGATAATAATAAACATTGTGCGTACGATTGTGAGCACTTTGAGGGGGCAGTTTTTAGAACGGTGTCACTTTGGGGTATTTCCTGTCACCTAGGCCCCTAAAAAACTGATTTTGTAAATTTTGTTGAAAAAATGACAAATTGCTGATTAACTTTGAACCATTCTAACTTCCTAACCCCAAAAACTTTTGTTTCAAAAATTGCACTGATGTAAAGTAGAAAAGTGGGAAATGTTATTTAGTGACTATTTTCTGTTGCATAAGTCTCTGGTTTTAGGGCATGAAAATCAACAGTTTCAAAATTACAACATTTTCAAACTGTTCATCAAATTTCTGATTTTTTCACAAGTACATACAAAAAATATCATCCTAAATACCACTGTCACGATGTACAATATTTCACAAAAAACATTCTGAGAATCACTGGGATTCATTAAAGCATTCTAGAGTTATAACCTCATAAAGTGACACTGGTCAGAATTGTAAAATTTGGCCTGAGCATTAAGTCCAAGATCGGCTTTGTCCTTAAGGGGTTAAGAGTGGCACTGTCATTATCTGCATTGTATATTCATTGAGAACAAGAGATAAAAATGATGTTTGTGCGACTTTTAATGAGTACTTGGCTGCCTTTTGGATTCTGATACCCAATGTGTTCCTGAATAATTATCTGTACAGCCACTGCAGGGTTGGAAAAACACCACCATCCCACAATTGTAAGAGAGAACCCAAACCCAGACCTATGGGGACTAAATGATTCAAGGCTACAAAATAGCTTTAGATAATACTCCAAGGGGTTTTTTTTCCACTGCTGGAGTGGAGCTTCCCCTTGTCTTATATTAACCCTCTGCCATTTTTGCCTTTTACTATCGCTGTTTCTGTCAATCTTAAGCAGATTTTGACCTGCTAGATAGCTCCACTATTTGATGGAGTTGTCCAGAGGTCACTCTTTAATGCAAGTCTATGAGAGCCTCATTCTGGCTCTCATAGAGTTGTATTGAGACCTTGTGACGTAACTTCTGACTTACGGCCAGTCAGAAATTGAGGTCACTTAATGACGCCATGGGATTGGAATGGCGCTGATAAATTGTGAAAACACTAGAGGGTAAGTATAAGACAGGGGGCCGGGATCTTAGATTAGAAGCACCACTCAAATGGTGAAAAAAAATGCTGGAGTGGTGCTTTAAAAAAAGAAAATAAAAGAATTTACACTTACCTTTACTGATTCCCCACAACAGCCGCTTCAATGCTTACTTGGCCCATGCCAGGTTTGTGTTCCTGGTTATGTCTTGATACAAGGGAAATGCTCACTATCTATTTGGTCATCACGATGTTCACTTACTTAAGAAGACGAGACTCCTTTTGTCCATATTCCCTAGTCCATTTTGATTCTTAGAAAGTGCCAGCTCAGATAATCACTGAGATACGTCACTACTTGGGCGATTGATTACCTGAGTCGTCATTACCTTTACTTCTTAAACATTCTGATCTCTTAACAAAATATTAATTTCCCTTTTAGATCCACTTTAAGACCTACAGGGAGCATAGTGCTCTCCAATGCTATACATTGTTGTTATATTTTGATGTTATTGTATTTGGAATTGACCATGTTAGGTGGAGGTGTGATTGGCAAATTAGGCCATTCTTCTGGAATCATAGGGCAAAAATTCCAAAAGGAGGTGACAAAAGATCTAACTCAATGGAAAATGAAGCTTGTAATATGCTTATAGAGACAAGTTGGATCAATTTTGTAAAACATTGTATCCTAGCCGGGAGTATAAAATAAGGATGGATGGTGATACACAAAACTGTTCCAAAAAACATCACAATGAATTTCATGAGATCAAATGGAAGAATTCTTTTTCTCTAAATGTTGTAATCAATTTTCCTGTATCTTTATATTGTAAGTGACGCTGCTTCTCAGCGATAAGTAGAAATAACAAAGTTGTTTTTCTAAGATAATTAAAGGCAGTAGCTGAATGCATGCAAAATGTTAACATCTCATCATTTAGAAGGAATGTACATTCTGGAATTTCCATTGTGATTTAAGCGACGAGAGGAATTCATTTTGTTGGTGTCCTTGTAACTGGTCTATTGGTGACGAAAAAGGAGGACACTGGTGTCCCGAAACACAATTATAGGTGATGTGGTCTATGAAAAGTCATTTTTATACCCACTTCACCCTGACAATAAGAAGTAATGTATTAAGAAATGCAATTGTCATTGGTCATTGCTTTCAATCACGTGGAAGGTTTTTTTTTTGTTTGTTTTTTTTGTTTAATGCAGTGCTAAATTGAAATATATATGGGGGCGTGGCCAGCAGGCAGCATGAGCGGTCGCATCTGAGAGCAGCTCCGCAGTCCAACGCTGATATATACTATTAATCCTGCCGAAATTGGTGCCTAAATACACCTCCGGATTACCTGTGGTGCGGTGAGCTTTTGGATCGGTACCATGAGTAGAGGTCGCAGTGCAGCGGCGGCTGAGAAGTTGAAGAAGTTTGCTCGGGACTCCCAGCAAGATGCCGCCGGCAAACAGGCAGAGCGGGAATCCAGTGAGGCGGAGGAGGAGGAGAGCATGGACGCCGGATCCAAGGAATCGCAGGAGCTAACCTTACAGCAAGTTACTTCGCAATTACTTGCAGCGATCCAGGATTCAAAAGTGTCGCTGATGGGTAAAATCGAGGAGGTTAAGATCGATGTGGGTCTCCTCCGGCTGGACTTGCAAAACCTGAGAGAGCGGGTAAAGGAGACGGAGCAGCGGATCTCCACGCTGGAAGACGACGCAAGAGCGACGCCGGGCAGACTGTCCTCTCTGGAAAGCGCGGCAAACAACTGGGCGCAGAGGGCGGATGATCTGGAAAATCGCCTGCGTTACAATAATTTAAGAATTCTGGGGATGCCGTAGAGGGCAGAAGGGAGCGACCCATGTAAGTTCATGGAAACATGGCTCTCCGAAACTTTCGACATTGATGCGACACTGTCAGCGGCATTTGCTATAGAAAGAGCCCACCGGGTACCGGCCAGACCTCCTCCCCCGGGAGCGCAGCCTAGACCTCTCCTGGCCCGACTGTTGAGCAGCAGAGATAGAGATGCGATCCTTGGTGCGGCGCGACACAAGGGCCCGATCTTACACAACAACGCTACCATATTGATCTTCCCTGACTTCTGTGCGTCGCTCCAGAAAACGAGGGCATCCTTCATTCAGGTGAAAAAACGCCTTAGAGAGCACCAAATTGCTTACTCCATGATCTTCCCAGCCCGTCTCAGAGTGGTTCATCAAGAGCGATCCCTGTTCTTTACTTCTCCTGCGGGAGCGGATGACTGGATCAACACACTGAAGAGGAAGCGCTGATGCGTTACAGTCACGGGCGCTGCCTAGAGGGTCGTGGTTGTGATGGCGTCGCGGTTCTGATTCACTTATTTCATCCTCTTTGGAGCAAGGTCGGTGATGCGACTCTAATCCTTGGGACGTTGTGTCTGAAATCACTGTTGAGATCGTTTGAGGATCATCCTATGTAGGTACTCGGCGTCCCTTGATACTGAAGGCGTGAAAGATTCTTGTTTGTTTCATCCCTCCTAGCATGTGAGTGGAGCGGGGCGCGGGATCGCAATTGCGTTCACGTCCTGATCTTCTGGTTCCAGTTAGTTGAGAAGCTGATGATCTCATCGGGAGGCGCTGGTGCGCTTGTGACCTCCTCGGAGGCATGGGAGTTTCCGGATGCGTCTATTATTGGTCTTTCATTGATCCGGTCTCCAGGTTTGGCCCTCGTCGTAAGCGGGTGGCTTGGGGCCGCGCCTCCGTATGGGACGGGTGCTGCGTTTTCCGGGATCATTGCTTAGCCCAGTCTGCGCTCCGGATTACTCGTCGCTGATGGACCGGATCGAGTTGACACCAGACGGGACATGGGTCAGACCGCTGTTGCGACGCCCTGAACTCCTTCATGCGATCTTGTTTTATCCTATATTTTTTTGGATCCAAATTGGAACTTTACTTTGGGCTCGCAGTATTTGGCAACGCACTTCAGTTCATAATGTTGAATTTTGCTCTTTTAGTGCTATATCAAGTTTCTAAGGTTACCATATGTCATAATAACTTACAGTCTAAGGTTACCTGCCAACTCTTCTATTACTTCCTTCACACTCCCACCTCCTCTCCCCCCTCCCCCCCCTATCAGCTTAATTCCTCATCCCCCTTCACCTCACCCCCCTACTTCCTCATTGTTCTTTTTCTCCTTTGCCCTTCAGTCTTCATACTTTTTCTCCTCCTCATATCTCTATATTCTCTCTCTTGTCCCCTCTTTTATCTCCTATTCTAATCTCTCCCCTTTCTCTTTCTCTCCTCTACCCTATTTCTCTTTCTTCCTCCTCACCCCCCTCCCCTCCCCCCCCCTCCCCCCCCTCTTTTTTTTTTTTTCTCTCTATCCTCTTCTTTTCTCTCTCTTACTTCTCTCCCCATCTACTCTTGGTCCCTTCACTTATGCACGATTAAAGGCTATGCTGCAGGGTAATTCATTTATTGGACTGCAGCAGAAGCTTAAGTCCTTGTTTGAGGACACCCCTATACCAAGTACACCATCTAGCCACGTTGGTTCACCCTAGTCGTTGCTAGGGAAAATCTCTCCTGGTCGCACTACTGGACCAGTTCTTGTCGGCTGTGTGTGCGCAACCGATAGTTTGTATTTAAGGGTACGTTTACCCAAGTTCTACTGTAGGTTAAGTTTTTGACATTTTTCTAGCAATTCAGCAAGTGGCATCTTTCAATGGCTTTAAGCTTGATGACATGGAATGTTAGAGGACTGGGCACATCCAGGAAACGGGCGGCAGTATTGGCCCATATCAAAAGATCCAAAGCTCAGATTGTATGTTTACAAGAGACCCATTTATTGTTGGACACCACTAGAGTGCTTCAGAAGCCTTGGGTTCAATGGTCAGCTCACTCTGTTCATTCCTCATATTCTAGGGGAGTATCGGTATTAATTCACAAAGCACTGCGGTGGGACCCGGGTAAGATTATAAAGGATAATGATGGGAGGTATGTGTTTATCCAGGCTCACATCGATGGGGTTATGATAGTGATCTTAGCCATATACATCCCCCCTGCAATGGGAATTTCGATTCTATACGAGGCGGCTAAGTTTGCCTCACAATTCCCACAAGCCCTGGTGCTCTGCATGGGGGACTTCAATTTGATTAATAACACAGGACTGGATAGATCCAACACCCGACAGGTCCCGATCTCCCCCACGATAGAAACTAGATTGAGTGCATTCTTACAGGAAGTGGGTTGGTGTGACATGTAGCGGTTTTTTAACCCAGTACTGAGAGAATATACATGTTATACTCCAGGGAAAAACTCATTATCTCGAATTGATTACATTTGTGGAAATGAAAGAGTCTGTGCCCATATACAATCGGTATGTCACCTGCCCAGATCAGTATCAGATCACTCCCCGATATTTGTAGGCATTAAATGGGAAGGATGTAAATCTCATAAATTGTCAAGGAAAATTAACCCTTGGTGGCTGTCACTCTTTGGTACCAATGACAGGATTCCTGATCAGCTCAGGGCATACACGGAAATGAACTCCGTGGAAGAGAATCACTCGGCCTATTGGGACGCGCTCAAGGCGTATTTGAGGGGATGCTGTCACTCCTCTATTTCTTATATCAAGAAACAGGCGGCCAGAGAGGAGGAGGAACTGGCCACCCAAAATAGAGTGCTTGAACATAGATTCACCTCGGACCCCTCTGAGGAAAACAGATCTCAGTGGCTTCAGGCTGGGAGGAAATATCTGTTGTATTTGCAAGATAAGGCTAAGAGACATGTATTCTTCACGAGCCAGAGGTATTTTGAGCAAGGGAACCAATCCAGTAGCTTACTAGCGTTCCTGGTGCGTCAATCCAATAGCTCACCTGCGGTCCTTAAGATCAGAGACCCTCGTGGCGAATCAATTACTTCCGTCAATGGTATTCTGGAGGTATTTTTGGACTTCTATAGGAACCTGTATGAGTCCAGGCTGACCGTGTCAAGGGAGGAAATTGCCGAGTACTTACGAGATCTGGAGTTCCCCAGATTGACTTTGGCTCAGAGATCGGCCTTGGATGAGCCCATTAGTATAGAGGAGATGGTGGAGGCGATGAAGACCCTCAATAAGGGTAAGGCGTCTGGGCCAGACGGACTCCCGATTGAGATTTTTGACAAATATCAGGGGGAGCTGGCCCCAGCCCTCCTGGAAACGGTTGAGGCTTCGTTCCGCAAGGGACGGTTGCCTGATTCCTTTTATGAGGCAACCATTGTCCTGCTATTGAAAGCAGATAAGCACCCATTGGATTGTGGCTCGTACAGGCCTATCTCTTTGTTGAACTCTGATTATAAAATTCTTACCAAAATTCTAGCAACTAGACTCAATAAAGTGGTCTCCTCTATAGTACATGAGGATCAGTCAGGATTCATCCCGGGTAGGAGTACCTCGGATAATCTGAGGAGGGCGCAGGTGGTCTTACAGATGGGCACCAAGTTAGAGGAGGATTGGGCTCTGGTCTCCCTGGATGCGGCCAAAGCCTTCGACTCTATAGAATGGCCATACCTGCTGGAGGTGCTGCGGGCATTTGGTTTCGGCAACGAATTTATCAGATGGATTGAGATCATATATAAAGCTCCATCTGCTAACATTCAGGTGGGTGGCGGTGTGTCGGAAACTTTCCCTTTGGGGAGGGGAACCAGACAGGGATGTCCCCTATCCCCTCTCCTGTTCGCCCTTGCCATGGAACCGCTGGCGGTGCGCATTCGAGCGGACCCAGTTTACCGGGGGGTGAGACATCGTAAGGGAGATGAACGTTTATCTTTGTACGCAGACGACTTGTTACTGTTTGCATCTGATCCGGATTCCTCCATTCCTAGAGCCATGCAATTGATTGATCGATTTGGGGAGTTCTCCGGTCTGTCAATAAACTGGTCAAAGTCATACCTCCTCTTTCTGTCTAGGAACAGAGAGGATCTGGTGCACGACCACATATGTAGGATTCCGGTGGTGGATCATTTTAAATATCTCGGAATTACACTGGCGGGAAGCCCTGCAGAGATGATAGCGAGAAATATTGCCCCCTTATTATCATACTTCGGGGAGAAATTTAATAGATGGAGCCAACTCCCGCTATCAGTGGCGGGAAGGATTAACCTCCTTAAAATGATAGTGCAACCAAAGTGTCTCTATATTACCCAGCATGTATTTGTACAGATCCCCCGCTCTTTCTTTCGGTCCCTGGAATCTTTAATGATTACCTTTGTCTGGGGCACGTCCAGATCAAGGGTCCAATTGGCCAAATTACAAAGACCCAAGGATATGGGGGGTATGGCCCTTCCTGATCTTTATATTTACTACCTGGCCGGACAATTGAAATATTTGGGTCAATGGACACTCCCCGGGGTTGGGGGTTCTCCGGAGGGACTCCTGGCAGAGTTCACAGGTGTGGATCTCCTGTGGCCGTTACTGACGGATCACAGGAGGGCCCCTGAGGGTCGTGTCCTCCCGATGCACAAATTGGGGGCCAGAATCTGGAAAGAGGCTAAAGCTGTATTTGGATTTCATGATGTACCAACTGAGACGCCCATATGGGATAATTTGGACCTTCCACATTTTTGTGGGTTGCCGGGGTTTGGTGAATGGAGGAATCGCGGAATAATCTTCCTGGGATCACTGGTCCGGGATGGTGAACTCCGCCCCTTTGCACAACTGCGGACAGAATTCGATTAGCCGGAATCTCATGGGTTTCAGTATCTCCAGATTAGGCACGCCTTTTGAGCTCAGTTCTCTGGCCGTGGGGTTAGATTCTCTTCCTTCCCAGTCATTGGAATTATTAGATCACAGGGCCCTGGTGGTCTTTTTTCCAAACTATACTCCTCCCTCATTCGGGCCAAGGCCATGAATAGTCCTCTTTCTGTCCATGAGAGGTGGAGTGCCAGGATCCCTGAAATTGATGATGTAGTGTGGGACGACATTGTCGAATCACACACGTTGGTCTCTCCTGCAGTTAATAATAGACTGATTCAGTTATATATAATACACCAAAGTTATATCACTCCCCAGAGACTGAACAAAATGAAAAAGGCGAATAATTCGGTGGGGATGGGCTGTCCGAGATGCGGGAGAGATGGTGCTGATTTTTGGCACATGATATGGGACTGCCGAGTCATTCTCTCCTATTGGAGTGAGATTGTAATGACTCTTTCCGCCATACTTCAAAAAGCGGTTGCTATGTGCCCAGTCCTGTGTCTATTTGGGGTGGTAGATGTACACTCCTGGTCCCAAGATGAGAATCTATTAATAAAAAAGGTCCTTTTTCTGGCCCGGAAGGGCATTATACTAAATTGGATGAGCAATCATCCCCCAACTAGAGCCTCTTGGATTGCATTGGTAAATGCTATAATTCCGTCAGAACAATTTGTTTATAAGACAAGAGGCTCTTTAACTAAATTTGACAAAATTTGGGGTAGATGGATGAGATCGCCCTTGACTGGCGGATCACCTGGTTCTCTGGCTGATAACCTACAATCGGTATTATCGCAATAATAGCCAATAGTGCCCCGGTAGGCGGAGAGGAGAAACATGTGATTCATGATACACTGTATCAGGGATATTACGAGTTCCCTGAAACCTGGGTTGCACTCTCCTTGACAATATGGGCTTTTTGCCTCAAGATGGATATGTCTCGCGAGCTGACACCTTTGCTATGTTTGATGTACTATGAATATGCTGAAAGTAATAGACGCTGACTTGATTGTTGTTGCTTTATTATCCTGATGACCAACCAGTTTACATGTACTTTGTCTTACTGTACAATTTGCTGATTTATTCTCTAATGTAATGATTTACTTAACTTTCAATAAAACGAGTTTAAAAAAAAAAAATTGAAATATATATGACAACCAGCAATAATCCAAACCAGACTTGGAGTGAACCTGTTAGGTGCAATATACAGCCAGAACCAGGAACAGGTCTAGGTGTGTATTGCTTATCCCTGCCTAATCATCCCTGTATCTAGTAGCATCCATAAAGAGATCTTTAGAAAAAAGTATTTCTAAAGCTCTTTTATCATATGCTAATGAGGTCAGCAACTAGCCACAAGGGCGTTACTTTCCCCAAGTAGTCCACCCTGTTAGCATGCTTGTATGCCCACAGGGGCGTGCTAACATGCTGTTCAGTGCAGCGTCACCAGCGGTGATTAGCGTACCTGTGTCAACAGTGAACGCTGAGCTGAATGCTCCGCACTTCTAGTCATGCGCAGTATGTACTGGTCCCGGCTTCAGAGAGGTCTAGTGCGCATGACTGGAAGTGCAGGGCATTCAGCTCAGCATTCACCTTGGACACAGGTTCACATGTCACCGCTGGTGATGCTGAATTGAATAGCATGTTAGCATGCACCTATGGGCATACTAACATGTTAAAAGGGAGGACTAGTCAGAGGAAGTAACGTCCTTACGACTAGTCGCTGACCTAATTTTAGCATATGATAAAAGAGCTTTAGATATACTTTTTCTAAAGATCTCTTTATCTATGCTAGTGTATACAGGGATGGTTAGGCAGGGATTAGCTATATGCACCCAGAACTGCTTGTGGCTCTTGCTGCATATTGCACCTGACAGGTTCCCTTTAAGTAGTCTTCATTAATACACATCTAGCAGAGGATAATATATCATTTAGGTATTAAAGCACCACACTATGCTTATTAGCCGAGACAAGCTGTAAAAGCTACACATAAGGCCTGAAACACACATCCGTTAAACACGTGCGTGTTTGTTCCGTTTCCGTATATACCGGTGACATGGACAAACATGCACCAATGTTAATCTATGTTTGAGGTCACACATGCGTTATTTCATAATGTCCGTGTGTCCGTGATCCATATGTGTTTCCATTTTGCACAGAAGCATGTCCGTTTTCTGCACGGAACACGTACACATGGACACCATGAAAGCCAATGGTAATATGTGCACAAGTACATGACACGGATGCATCTCCTTATGCTCCGTGTACGTTTTGTGCTTCTTTCTAGCGATGTCGGTCATTCTTTCTTTTCCTGTGTATGTCGGTCAATCTCGCTCAGTCCGTCGGTCGGTCTCTCTCTGTCTGTCTCTCTGTCTTGTTTGTCCCTCTCTCTGTCTGTCGGTCAGTCTCCCCCCTCTCTCATACTTATTGATCCCCGATCACCGGCACGACGCTGCACGGCATTCACACTGCTCCGGCGGCTTTTACTATTTTGAAAAAGCCGGCCACTCATTATTCAATCTAGTATTCCCTGCTTTCCCCATGATTGGTTGCAGCTAGACACGCCCACTTGCAGAGTGAAAGCTGTCTCACTGCAACTAATCACAGCCACCGGTGTGCAGGTCTATAATGTGCAGTAAAAAAGAAAAAAAATTAATTAAAAAAAAACGACGTGCGGTTCCCCCCCATTTTGATACCAGCCAGGGTAAAGTCACACGGCTGAAGGCTGGTATTCTCAGGATGGGGCGCTCCATGGTATGGGGAGCCCCCCAGCCTAACAATATCAGCCAGCAGCCGCCCAGAAATGCCGCATCCATTAGATGCGACGGTTCTGGGACTCTACCCGGCTCTTCCCGAATTGCCCTGGTGCGCTGGCAATCGGGGTAATAAGGAGTTAATGGCAGCCCATAGCTGCCAATAAGTCCTAGATTAATCATGGCAGGCGTCTCCCCGAGATACCTTCCATGATTAATCTGTAAGTTTCAGTAAATAAACACACACAACGAAAAATCCTTTATTTACAATAAAAAACAATAACAAATACCCTCGTTCACCACTTTATTAAGCCCCAAATACCCATCCATGTCCGGCGTAATCCACGGAGGTCCCGCGTCGCTTCCAGCTCTGCTACATGAATGTGACAGGAGCTGCACAAGATCACCGCCGCTCCTGCCAGATCCACACAGCAACAGAGGTGAGCCACGCGATCAGCTGTGCTGTCACTCAGGTTCCCCGCGGCCACCGCTGGATCCTCCAACTGTGACTGTAAGTCGCCCGAGCGATGAAGTCACAGGTGAGTTGCGGTCTCGGATGGAGGATCCAGCTAGCCGCGGGTAACCTGAGTGATGGCAGCGCTAATCGCGCTGCTCACTTCTGTCACTCAGGGGATTAGCGGTCACCGGTGACTCCTTCACGGGTGACCGCTAATCAGTACACGACACAGACAGAGCCGTGGTATGACAATGAAGTCGGGTGAAGTTCACCCGAGTTCATTCTCAGCGCGCGACTCTGCTGTCAGCGAGTATGCATCAATGACATTTTACATCACACACGAACATTTCACACAGAAAACACACTCACACTTCAGTTACAAATCTCACGTACACATGGGCATTACACATGCACACGCGGTTAGCATACGTCGTTCATACGAATGCCACACGGACCATAAAAACGGACATAAAAATGGAACACGGACCTGAAAAACGTCCCGTGTTACACGTGCGTGCATTTTCACGGATGTGTGTTTCAGGCCTCAGACATCATGGCCCAGTTCATCATTTGCTTCTTTTAAGTCACTTTTCTTTTTTGTCCTTTGATATTAGTTGCTGTTTTTGCCAAGACAAATATTTTGGCTACTTTTACTGGTTACGAGTCTATTAATCATGTGCCTATTTATTGGTTTGTTTTCTATTCTTAATCAAGAAAAATAGAAATGAAATTAACTGTTTACTGCAGTTTTTCCTATTGTGCTTTTCCTTTTTTTATTTTTATTTTTTTATTAGTTGCAGGTTTAAAACGTCAAAGAAAATGAAAAGTTTGATAGGATCTTTGTAAAATCAAATGCAAAAACCTAGCCAGCTGTTTATACATCAAGAAACAGAAAGTCTTGTTTCCCATAAATTAGAACTCAGTGCTCTTTTCAAGATCCAAACCAGAGGTGACTACTCTAGCTCTAGGAAGAATAGGGGATAATTAAACATTATTTGCCATGGAGTTGGGCAAGTATCAAGATGTTCCTGAAAGTGTTTATTGCTCGAGTAATGCTACGTAAAATTAACTGCAATCAATAGTCTGCTTTTATAGTTCTGTGCTTGCTTTTTTTTTCTTTTTGTTCCGTTGGACATCTGCAAATCAAATGTGCTTTGGAACTGACTTCTCTTGTAAATCAAGCACAATGGAAACTGTTTAGTAACTTTAAAAACATGAAGTTTACAATGAATAAGGCATTGTTTTCTGAAGAGTATTTACAGGAAATGTATTTATGCCTGACAACACATCATTATTATGGCGATTACTGTATATAACAACATAGTTTGATATTCTGTAAACATTGAGGAATATTTCTTTACATATATGAATTCATTCATTCATATTGATTCAATATTTTTTTTTTACAAAACTCTGTACGTCAAAGAAAATGGGCAGCACGGTGGCTCAGTGGTTAGCACTGCAGTCTTGCAACGCTGGGGTCCTGGGTTTGAATCCCACCAAGGACACCGTCTGCAAGGAGTTTGTATGTTCTCTCCGTGTTTGCGTGGGTTTCCTCTGGGTACTCCGGTTTCCTCCCACACTCCAAAGACATACAGATAGGGAATTTAGAATGTAAGCCCCGATGGGGACAGTGTTCCTGATATATTTACAGCGCTGCGGAATATGTTAGTGCTATATAAAAATAAAGATTTAAGCCAGCTTCCCTCACAAGGATGACTTGGGGCTCAACATAGTGAAATTACTTCTTAATGTGCTGGTAGGAAAGTAGAGTCGCAATAAAAGCTGGCGGTTTTGCTACTATCCCTACCTACCAGAGATGACCGAATCTGCAAAGAGTCGAATGTGAAACAAATTTCCTGAAATCTGTCATTTCACGCAAATTCAAACATTTTGAGATTGAATTTGTATTTCGCAAAGAAAAAAAAATCTTGTCCGGTCCCTTCCAAGAGTAAGTTAATCTCATTTTGCATTGTCATATGGGCTTTCCCATAATACCCTGCATGGATTATTACACTATGTACACTGGTGATCAGTACCTTGGCCATCATAGGTCAGCGGTTCCCAGTGGAGCATAGTATTTTTGCAGCTTAGTCATTTTCTATCTCTAGAGTCCCTTGGTAAATCTCGCATTCATATAGCATGTAAGCCCTCATAGTCAGCAGGGTCCCCTCTCCTTCTCATGTCTGTAAAGGGCTTATGATCAACAAGCTCCTCTCTCTCGTCTGTACAGTATAAGCTCTTATGATCACTAGGCTCCTCTCTCTTCTGTAGAGTGTAAATGCTTATAATTAGCAGGGTTCTCTCTCTCTTCTGTAGAATGTAAGCTCATATTATCAATAGACTCCTCTCTCTTCTGTAGAGTGTAAACGCTTATAATTAGCAGGGTTTTCTCTCTCTTCTGTAGAGTGTAAGCTCATATGATCACTAGGCTCCTCTCTCTTCTGTAGAGTGTAAAGGGTGCTTTACACGCTGCGACATTGCTAACGATATATCGTCGGGGTCACATCGTTAGTCCCACACATCCGGCGCCGTTAGCGACATCGCAGCGTGCGACACCAAGGAGCGACGATCAACGATCGCAAAAACGGCAAACCGTTGATCGTTGACACGTCGCTCCTTTCCTTAATATCGTTGCTGCTGCAGGTACGATGTTGTTCGTCGTTCCTGCGGCAGCACACATCGCTATGTGAGACACCGCAGGAACGACGAACATCTCCTTACCTAAGTCCACCGGCATTGAGGAAGGAAGGAGGTGGGCGGCATGTTCTGGCCGCTCATCTCCGTCCCTCCTCTGATATTGGACGGCCGCTTAGTGACTCCGCAGTGACGTTGCTATGACGCCAAACGCACCTCCCCCTTGAAGAAGGGATTGTTCGGCGGTCACAGCGACGTCACTGACAAGGTATGTGCATGTGACACTGCCATAGCGATAATGTTCGCTACGGCAGCGATCACCAAATGTCGCACGAGCGATGGGGGTGGGTGCTATCGCGCACGACATTGCTAGCTGTCGCTAGCGATGTTGCAGCATGTAAAGCACCCTTAAGACAAAGTGAATAAAAGGGGGTGCAATGAGAAGCACCACTGGGATTATTATTAAAAAACTTTTCTTTCTTTTCTGCTCACCTTAAAGGGTTGTGCGCCCCAGCACAAACCCAGTAGCAGGCTAGACATTACTTGTGGGAATCCTCCTTTTGCCGCACATTAAAGTTGTATCTGTAGTGCGCTTGGTCCGGACATCATGTGATCAACCACAGTGTGACATCTCCGCAGATCCTCTGGTCTCGTAATATTACGCCCAGTATCCAACAGGTGTATCACTAGTTAACTTCACGGTCTCCTTTATTCTAAGCTGCTCCTGCCAGGCTTCCCACAGTGGAATGCATATACAGTTAGGTCCAGAAATATTTGGACAGTGACACAATTTTCGTGAGTTGGGCTCTGCATGCCACCACATTGGATTTGAAATGAAACCTCTACAACAGAATTCAAGTGCAGATTGTAACGTTTAATTTGAAGGTTTGAACAAAAATATCTGATAGAAATTGTAGGAATTGTACACATTTCTTTACAAACACTCCACATTTTAGGAGGTCAAAAGTAATTGGACAAATAAACAAAACCCAAACAAAATATTTTTATTTTCAATATTTTGTTGCGAATCCTTTGGAGGCAATCACTGCCTTAAGTCTGGAACCCATGGACATCACCAAACGCTGGGTTTCCTCCTTCTTAATGCTTTGCCAGGCCTTTACAGCCGCAGCCTTCAGGTCTTGCTTGTTTGTGGGTCTTTCCGTCTTAAGTCTGGATTTGAGCAAGTGAAACGCATGCTCAATTGGGTTAAGATCTGGTGATTGACTTGGCCATTGCAGAATGTTCCACTTTTTTGCACTCATGAACTCCTGGGTAGCTTTGGTTGTATGCTTGGGGTCATTGTCCATCTGTACTATGAAGCGCCGTCCGATCAACTTTGCGGCATTTGGCTGAATCTGGGCTGAAAGTATATCCCGGTACACTTCAGAATTCATCCGGCTACTCTTGTCTGCTGTTATGTCCTCAATAAACACAAGTGACCCAGTGCAATTGAAAGCCATGCATGCCCATGCCATCACGTTGCCTCCACCATGTTTTACAGAGGATGTGGTGTGCCTTGGATCATGTGCCGTTCCCTTTCTTCTCCAAACTTTTTTCTTCCCATCATTCTGGTATAGGTTGATCTTTATCTCATCTGTCCATAGAATACTTTTCCAGAACTGAGCTGGCTTCATGAGGTGTTTTTCAGCAAATTTAACTCTGGCCTGTCTATTTTTGGAATTGATGAATGGTTTGCATCTAGATGTGAACCCTTTGTATTTACTTTCATGGAGTCTTCTCTTTACTGTTGACTTAGAGACAGATACACCTACTTCACTGAGAGTGTTCTGGACTTCAGTTGATGTTGTGAACGAGTTCTTCTTCACCAAAGGAAGTATGCGGCGATCATCCACCACTGTTGTCATCCGTGGACGCCCAGGCCTTTTTGAGTTCCCAAGCTCACCAGTCAATTCCTTTTTTCTCAGAATGTACCCGACTGTTGATTTTGCTACTCCAAGCATGTCTGCTATCTCTCTGATGGATTTTTTCTTTTTTTTCAGCCTCAGGATGTTCTGCTTCACCTCAATTGAGAGTTCCTTAGACCGCATGTTGTCTGGTCACAGCAACAGCTTCCAAATGCAAAACCACACACCTGTAATCAACCCCAGACCTTTTAACTACTTCATTGATTACAGGTTAACGAGGGAGACGCCTTCAGAGTTAATTGCAGCCCTTAGAGTCCCTTGTCCAATTACTTTTGGTCCCTTTAAAAAGAGGAGGCTATGCATTACAGAGCTATGATTCCTAAACCCTTTCTCCGATTTGGATGTGAAAACTCTCATATTGCAGCTGGGAGTGTGCACTTTCAGCCCATATTATATATATAATTGTATTTCTGAACATGTTTTTTTAAACAGCTAAAATAACAAAACTTGTGTCACTGTCCAAATATTTCTGGACCTAACTGTACAAGAAAACAAAGACGCCGGTCTGATGGAGCGCTATAACTGAATAAAGGAAACCAGGGAATATTTTTTGGGGAATTTTAAAAAACAATCCTTTTATTAATGGTTTCTTATAGTTATAAGACCAGCGTCTTTGTTTCCTTCTGAGGAGTGTAAGCTCTTATGATCAGTAGGCTCCTGTCTCTTCTGTAGAGTGTAAGCTCTTATGATCAGTGGGCTCCTGTCTCTTCTGTAAAGTGTAAGCTCTTATGATCACTAGGCTCCTGTCTCTTCTGTAGAGTGTAAGCTCTTATGATCACTAGGCTCCTCTCTTTTCTGTAAAGTGTAAGCTCTTATCAATAGGCTCCTCTCTCTTCTGTAGAGTGTAAACGCTTATAATTAGCAGGATTCTCCCTCCCTTTCTCTTTCTTCTGTAGACTGTAAGCTCTTATGATCATTAGGCTCCTGTCTCTTCTGTAGAGTGTAAGCTCTTATGATCACTAGGCTCCTCTCTCTTCTGTAGAGTGTAAGCTCTTATCAATAGGCTCCTCTCTCTTCTGTAGAGTGTAAACGCTTATAATTAGCAGGGTTCTCCCTCCCTTTCTCTCTCTTCTGTAGAGTGGAAGCTTCTTTGGTCCACAGAGTTCTTTCTCTGTCCATACGCCTCCCCCCCACTTTTCAGCACTAAGATTCCTGCAAAATTAGTCACCTAAAATCAAGTTTTTGAGGAAGATTCGAATTGTAAAAAATCTGCACATTTCTACTGCCAAAATGCATTATGTATCATTTACAAAAAAATGTATAAGCAAATTTCTAATATATACATAAATTGTTTTACATAATCAATATAAATAACATCTACGAAGACATTTACCAAGGTTTCCTTCTTCAGCCTGTTTTTAAAACTTAAAATATATAGCAATATGTAATTGTTAGGTGTTACCCTTCCCAGCATTATCCATATACACATTGTATACTTAAGAAATTGGAAAGTGTTATATAAATCAGGCTCAAGAGTTAAGGTGATGGCTGTGCTATACAGCTGACACCCTCCTACAAGTGCTAGTAACAACCAGTGTGCTTTATCCCCCTAGGTGCCACTATTAAGAGCACCAAAATCAATTCAGCATGTTCACATGGGGCTGTGAGTTATGATGGTTGTTAGAGGCTTAAATAAGACTGCAAGGCCTGCCATCTTAGTTCCTGGGTTTTGCTACAGGGCTTCATAGAAATATTGTCACTCGCCAAACATACATTTGTCTATTGAAGTGAAAGCTTGGGCTTGGTGACATTGTTTTGGTGGTTCCAACAATCTCACAAGATCAGGCAGTATTACATGCTCTCTGCCACAATTTGCAACATCTGTGGCATTGTGCTGTGTGGTAAACCTGCATATTTTATAGTGGCCTTTTATCAGAGCTAGCCTAAGATGCACCTGTGAAATAGTCATGCTACCTAATCAGTATCATGACATGCCACACCTGTAGAGGAAATCAATGATTCGTGGGGTCTTACATTCACTTCTATGGTATTGGAAAGCAATATTCGTTTCCTGGATCTTAACATAGTCAAGGGAGAAAGGTGAGAGATCTTAACATCTACACATTTCAAAAATGTTGTCGTGAACAGCTATTTGGGCTTCAACAGCAGTCACCTCCCGAAATAGATCCACAACATTCCCTATAGCCAGTATTGTCAAGGCAGAAAAAATGTCAGTGACAATACTTTATCAGAGAGTCTAATTTACTTAAATCCAGATTTCGTGAAAAAGGCTACCCAAAAAGTACTTCTGTGTGATGCCTTTAGTAAAGTAAAAAAATATACACAACAAGATTGTCTTCTCAAATTGGACAATAAATCTGTTTCTTCAAAGGATAATGATTCAGAAAATTTCAAATGTAGTTTAGTCACGACTTTCAGCAATTCTCAACACACAATAAGGCAACTGATCTGCAGGTACTGGTTTTTACTAAAAAATTACCCCATTCTTGGTCCAACTATCACTCAAAACTCCCCTGTAGTTTTTAGGAAAAATCGCAACCTAAAGAACTTAGTAGCTCCAAGTACGAAATCTTACTGTCATGATCCATGCCGGGCTCAGCCGCCACTGAGCCGTTGCTGGTATTCCATCTCTGGGTTTCAATTCATGCAGGGGTTAATTTCTTTCTGCCTACTTCCGGAGGTCAGGCTGCTATATCCTGGCACTGCCACTCCGGAACCTCGTCAGTAATAGTTCTGCTCTGCAGCACGTGAGCCTGGCTTCTATGAGTGTTCCCTGGACTGTCCCATATTCCAGGTACCGTCCTAACCAGTGCCCCTTCCCATTCTGCCAGTCGGCCTCTGTTCCTCTTTGACTTCCCTCTCCTGTCTCATGTCTCTCCCGTCTTGTTTCTCCCTGACTGCTTGTTTAGCTTTTCTCTCCTGACCTACCAGCCCCATCTCTTTGTATTTCTTCATTTCCTAGTGTCTGACCTTTCTTTGTTTGCATCTGACTTTAGCATTACATCCTTGTTCCGACCTTTGGCTTGTATCTGACTATGTTTTGCTTCTACCTCTGGTGTCCTATTGACATCCTGGTTATTGATTGGCTTGCTGATTTCTCTATTGTGTTTGCGCCCTCTAGTGTATATTCTGCTTACTGTACCTCGTGTCAGTTTTTCCACTAGAGCAGTGTGTACCTTGCCAATAGAGATTCTAGCACTGGGAGATCCTCAGGTAACCTTCCCAGGAGACTTTTCCTGTGTGGACACTAAAAATGTTTATGATTCAAAACTATTGTACATGGTGCCTGTATTATGACTTCAGGAGTCTTGTGTGAATATTTTCCTATTCACTAGACTCTCAACTGCAATTCCTGATATGTCTTTTATTTGCTAGAATGCAGTTGCGGTCTGCAGTATGTCGGAAGAACTACTCAGCCAATGAACTGCTGACTCAATTCACATTGTCACAATATCAAACATGGCATCATTCACCCCTTAACAACCAAGGATGCATTGGTACATCCTAAATCATAAAGCGGTAATCACGTCCGGCTGCTGCGGGCAGCCGGTGGTGATTCCTGCACATGTCAGCTAATTTGAACAGCTGACATATGTGCCTCAGAGGCAAGGGTGGATCCACGATCCACCCGTACAGGTTAACCCCTTAAATAGCACTGTCAAACTTTGTCAGTGCAATTTGAATGCCTGTGTAGCACCCCACAGGGCCTGCAGGGCTACCCGTCACTGGGCCAGTGGTATTTTGGGGTTGCTGTAACTGAATACCAAATTGTGTCGCCACAAGGAGATATACATGAATGAACGAAGAAAGTTAATAAATAATAAATAAGTTATCTCCAAAATAGAGTCAGGCTACTACACCAGAACAAAACCAATAGAAAAAGTAGCCAAGGACAATACAATAATAAAATATAGAATTTTTATTAAAGATAATAGTAAAAACAATACATGCAAGGGTGAGTAATAAACAAAGTGCCGAGGCACCACAAGACTCAGCAAATGGGTTTGCAAACAGAAAATCAATAGATTACATAGGGATAAAGGTACAGTTAGGTCCAGAAATATTTGGACAGTGACACAAGTTTTGTTATTTTAGCTGTTTAAAAAAACATGTTCAGAAATACAATTATATATATAATATGGGCTGAAAGTGCACACTCCCAGCTGCAATATGAGAGTTTTCACATCCAAATCGGAGAAAGGGTTTAGGAATCATAGCTCTGTAATGCATAGCCTCCTCTTTTTAAAGGAACCAAAAGTAATTGGACAAGGGACTCTAAGGGCTGCAATTAACTCTGAAGGTGTCTCCCTCATTAACCTGTAATCAATGAAGTAGTTAAAAGGTCTGGGGTTGATTACAGGTGTGTGGTTTTGCATTTGGAAGCTGTTGCTGTGACCAGAAAACATGCGGTCTAAGGAACTCTCAATTGAGGTGAAGCAGAACATCCTGAGGCTGAAAAAAAAGAAAAAATCCATCAGAGAGATAGCAGACATGCTTGGAGTAGCAAAATCAACAGTCGGGTACATTCTGAGAAAAAAGGAATTGACTGGTGAGCTTGGGAACTCAAAAAGGCCTGGGCGTCCACGGATGACAACAGTGGTGGATGATCGCCGCATACTTTCTTTGGTGAAGAAGAACCCGTTCACAACATCAACTGAA
This sequence comes from Anomaloglossus baeobatrachus, assembly GCF_048569485.1. NCBI lineage: Eukaryota > Metazoa > Chordata > Amphibia > Anura > Aromobatidae > Anomaloglossus > Anomaloglossus baeobatrachus. The sequence continues at coordinate 407,514,920 of NC_134358.1, forward strand.
GTCCAGAACACTCTCAGTGAAGTAGGTGTATCTGTCTCTAAGTCAACAGTAAAGAGAAGACTCCATGAAAGTAAATACAAAGGGTTCACAGCTAGATGCAAACCATTCATCAATTCCAAAAATAGACAGGCCAGAGTTAAATTTGCTGAAAAACACCTCATGAAGCCAGCTCAGTTCTGGAAAAGTATTCTATGGACAGATGAGACAAAGATCAACCTGTACCAGAATGATGGGAAGAAAAAAGTTTGGAGAAGAAAGGGAACGGCACATGATCCAAGGCACACCACATCCTCTGTAAAACATGGTGGAGGCAACGTGACGGCATGGGCATGCATGGTTTTCAATGGCACTGGGTCACTTGTGTTTATTGATGACATAACAGCAGACAAGAGTAGCCGGATGAATTCTGAAGTGTACCGGGATATACTTTCAGCCCAGATTCAGCCAAATGCCGCAAAGTTGATCGGACGGCGCTTCATAGTACAGATGGACAATGACCCCAAGCATACAACCAAAGCTACCCAGGAGTTCATGAGTGCAAAAAAGTGGAACATTCTGCAATGGCCAAGTCAATCACCAGATCTTAACCCAATTGAGCATGCATTTCACTTGCTCAAATCCAGACTTAAGACGGAAAGACCCACAAACAAGCAAGACCTGAAGGCTGCGGCTGTAAAGGCCTGGCAAAGCATTAAGAAGGAGGAAACCCAGCGTTTGGTGATGTCCATGGGTTCCAGACTTAAGGCAGTGATTGCCTCCAAAGGATTCACCACAAAATATTGAAAATAAAAATATTTTGTTTGGGTTTGGTTTATTTGTCCAATTACTTTTGACCTCCTAAAATGTGGAGTGTTTGTAAAGAAATGTGTACAATTTCTACAATTTCTATCAGATATTTTTGTTCAAACCTTCAAATTAAACGTTACAATCTGCACTTGAATTCTGTTGTAGAGGTTTCATTTCAACTCCAATGTGGTGGCATGCAGAGCCAAACTCGCGAAAATTGTGTCACTGTCCAAATATTTCTGGACCTAACTGTATATGTTACATTCTAAATATCTGTCCCCATCATGGGTATAACAGTAATTTAGATGAATGTGATCTTCAAGCAAACCATATGATATGATTAACTGTTTGCATATCTCTAAAAGGCATAAATACAGGCAGGAAAAGCCAAGGAAAAATACCAAGGAAATCCCATCATAGGGGTAGATTACCTGTCGCCATTAGCCACTGCTGAGCCACACCAACACGTGTTTCGGCCGTAGCCTTCGTCAGGGAGGTGTGGTAACAGGTAGCAGTATGGGGAAGGTATTTATGGTGATATACACCAATGAGAGGACATCCAGGATATAAATACATGGCACACACTGCAGGGAGGACAAACAGCCAGCTGACAATCCGGATCGTGTCATCCGGGGGGCAGGGCCGGTGACCCAAGCGGCCGAAAACACATGAAAACCACATGATCTCAGCCGGTCACGTGACCGGGCCCGAACCCGGAAGTAGACAGCGAGCCAAAAAAACAAGTAGCCGTATCCACTCCTGTGCGCGCACATCCCAGAGCAGTTGTTTGTAAATTGTAAATTGTAAACTGCAATTCCTGATATGTCATTTATTTGCTAGAATGCAGTTGCGGTCTGCAGTATGTCGGAAGAACTACTCAGCCAATGAACTGCTGACTGAATTCACATTGTCACAATATCAAACATGGCATTATTCACCCCTTAACAACCAAGGATGCATTGGTACATCCTAAATCATAAAGCGGTAATCACGTCCGGCTGCTGCGGGCAGCCGGTGGTGATTCCTGCACATGTCAGCTAATTTGAACAGCTGACATATGTGACTCAGAGGCAAGGGTGGATCCACGATCCACCCGTACAGGTTAACCCCTTAAATCGCACTGTCAAACTTTGACAGTGCAATTTGAATGCCTGTGTAGCGTCCCACAGGGCCTGCAGGGCTACCCGTCACTGGGCCAGTGGTATTTTGGGGTTGCTGTAACTGAATACCAAATTGTGTCGCCACAAGGAGATATTCACGAATGAACGAAGAAAGTTAATAAATAATAAATAAGTAATCTGCAAAATAGAGTCAGGCTACTACACCAGAACAAAACCAATAGAAAAGGTAGCCAAGGACAATACAATAATAAAATATAGAATTTTTATTAAAGATAATAGTAAAGGCACCACAAGACTCAGCAAATGGGTTTGCAAGCAGAAAATCAATAGATTACATAGGGATAAAGGTATATGTTACATTCTAAATATCTGTCCCCATCATGGGTATAACAGTAATTTAGATGAATGTGATCTTCAAGCAAACCATATGATATGATTAACTGTTTGCATATCACTAAAAGGCATAAATACAGGCAGGAAAAGCCAAGGAAAAATACCAAGGAAATCCCATCATAGGGGTAGATTACCTGTCGCCATTAGCCACTGCTGAGCCACACCAACACGTGTTTCGGCCGTAACCTTCATCAGGGAGGTGTGGTAACAGGTAGCAGGATGGGGAAGGTATTTATGGTGATATACACCAATGAGAGGACATCCAGGATATAAATACATGGTACACACTGCAGGGAGGACAAACAGCCAGCTGACAATCCGGATCGTGGCATCCGGGGGGCGGGGCCAGTGACCCAAGCGGCAGAAAACACATGAAAACCACATGATCTCAGCCGGTCACGTGACCGGGCCCGAACCCGGAAGTAGACAGCGAGCCAAAAAAACAGGTAGCCGTATCCACCCCCGTGCGCGCACATCCCAGAGCAGTTGTTTGTAAATTGTAAACTGCAATTCCTGATATGTCGTTTATTTGCTAGAATGCAGTTGCGGTCTGCAGTATGTCGGAAGAACTACTCAGCCAATGAACTGCTGACTCAATTCACATTGTCACAATATCAAACATGGCATCATTCACCCCTTAACAACCAAGGATGCACTGGTACATCCTAAATCATAAAGGGGTAATCACCTCTGGCTGCTGCGGGCAGCCGGTGGTGATTCCTGCACATGTCAGCTAATTTGAACAGCTGACATATGTGCCTCAGAGGCAAGGGTGGATCCACGATCCACCCGTACAGGTTAACCCCTTAAATCGGTCTGTCAAACTCTGACAGTGCAATTTGAATGCCTGTGTAGCACCCCACAGGGCCTGCAGGGCTACCCGTCACCAGGCCAGTGGTATTTTGGGGTTGCTGTAACTGGCATGACCCGGCTCCATGGCCCCGTCGGCTACATGAAAAGAGGGTGCAGAGGGCATGGGGGTTTTGCTTTGCAGCTCCACTCATGGTGTGTGGCCAGGGATTAGCCGCCACTGCGAGATGTTGCTCTCCTCCAGGGCTGATTTTACCGCAGCTCAGATAGTCCAGCTCCACACAGGTGGAGCGAGTCCCAGGGAGGCCAATGGCGATGAGGAGAGGGCCGTTGTCGCCGAAGCGCGGGGCGCCGGCGCCGGTAATAAGAGGCTGAGGCAGCGGTTTCAGGTCCAGGTATTTTACTCACAGTTCAGTGCTGGGCCCCAGCCGATCCCGGATGAATCAGAGGTCACCATCGGTGTTGTGGAGCATGTGAGACCTTCCTCCTTGCACCTTGTAGTGTGGATCTCCATTGTGTGAAGATACTTGGGGACTGTAGTGTCCTTGGTTTTAGTTACCATGCCGGTTGCAGGCAGCACAAAATAATTATGGGCCCGACCGAGGTCTTGACTCCTGTTTTTATATGCTGCTGTGCCTTGGTATCTCTGTGGTGGTGGGCAATGAGACATGAAATCCCCCTTCCCTGCAGATTCTGGTAGTCCAACATGGAATATGTTCTACCATAGGGCTCTGCACTCTGCTGGCGCTAGTCTCGAAGGGGCTGTTGGGGCTCACTCTCCGGCTACCGTGTTGCTCCTCTTTCTCACGAGCTCCACCCGGTTGTCTCCTGTTTCTCCCAGTCTGCCCGGCCCTTTCCAGTCTGCCCGGTCCTTTCCAGTCTGCCCGATCCTAATGGAGGGAACTCTGAAGCACGTCCCTCCGCCGCTGTGGTCATACGAGGCCATAATGTCATGGCACTCTCCTCCTTCTCTCCTTCCTTGGGATACCTCTGAAGCACTCTTCCCGGGCGGTCTTTCTGGGGGACCTGTGAAGCACACCCCTCAGTGACCTGGCTTCTCCTGCATCTCAGACTGTTCTGAAGTGATTTCCTGTGTTGTGTATTCTGTAAATTCCACAGTCAACCCCCACCTTCCTGATGACTCACTCTGCCTGGGAAAAACCCATTGCTATGGTGACCACCTGTGTTGTGTAACTGCTGGCTTTCTGTGTTGTATAAGCCATGAGTACAGGATGTTATGTAAGCTATGAATACCAGTGGTTAACTCTTCTTACCCGGGATAAGTACTGTACCTTCAGGCAGATGCAATACCCTGTGGTGACTGCAGCCTCAGGGGCACCACATTTGCAGCAATAAATGTGCAGTTACCCTCCTCCATCGGCAGCACAATGAAGTGATCATGGGGAACCAATAGTTGCCATGATAGCACAGGGTCATGTGATAACTCCTGTAGCTCACATTACTTTCTGTAACAGCCGGCAGAGCAGCCTCTTTTACGAGAGTTGAACATTTCTGCTGATCACAGCTGTGTAGCTGTGATCAACAGAAATGAACGAGTGATCAGACTTCTGATCTTTAGAGTCGCCTAGAAGGACTAGTACAATTAAAAAAAATAAAGAAAGTTTTAAAAATTAAAAAAAATCCTAAAAGTTCAAATCACCCCCCTTTCACCCCATTGACAATTAAAGGGTTAAAAAAATATGCACACATTTGTATTGTCGCATTCAGAAATGCCGATCTATCAAAATAGAAAATAAATTAATCTGATCGGCAAATGGCGTAGTGGCAAAAAAATTACAAACACCAAAATTACGTTTTTTGGTCTCTGCAAATTTTGCGCAGAATGCACTAACACTCGACCAAAACGTATTATCTGCTTAAGAATAGTAGCATTAAAAACATCAGCTCAAGATGCAAAAAATAAGCCATCAGTGAACCTTAGATTCCGAAAAATGAGAACGCTACGGATCGCGGAAAATGGAGCAAAAAGTGCGCCACTTTTTTTTGGCCAAACTTCTGATTTTTTTTTACTTCTTAGATAAAAGTAAACCTATAAATGTTTGGTATCTACAAACTCGCACCAACCTCAGGCATCACAACGACACATCAGTTTTACCTTATAATGAACACATTGAATCCCAAAAACAATCATGCTATCACACTTTTTTGCAATTTTTCTGCACTTGAAGATTTTTTAACATTTTCCAGTACACTTTATGGTAAAATTTATAATTTCAGTTAAAAGTACAACTCGTCCCGCAAACAACAAGCCCCCATATGTCAAGATTGACAGAAAAATTAAAATGTTACGACTTTCGGAAGAAGGGGAGCAAACCCCCCACCCCGGAAAATGGAAGATTGTCCAGGGGTGAATGGGTTAATCACAGGATCTCCAAGCATTTTCTTACTGAACACCAGAAAACCCCATACCATTTTTCGGTTGTTTATTATAGAACAAATTCCTTATGATTGCCATAGATAGATATAGGGAATGAATTAATTGGGAATGTTTTTGAATTTAAAAATTGGCTACTCTAATGCTGGAAGGCCTCAATATTAGCATACAGAATACTACCCATTAAAATTGAGATTCTTTTCAGTAGCCATTTTTGGTGCAAACTAAACAATATAAATTAATACATCTAATGCATTTAAATAAACAAAATAATATATTCAATGCAATGATTAATTCAATATTATTTTAATGGCATATGTGGGATGTACTTAGATATACTTTATTATAATTTATTGTATACGTTTTATTTTATATTTTATATCTGATGTTGTTCAACTGATTAATTAGTTGATTGATCAATGAAATTAATCATTCTAATCATCTATGTATGGTGTGTATTGTGGACATGATGTCAGCACCTGATAAAGGGGACAGTGGTCCCAGATACGCATTGTGCCTTATAAGTGCTTTAATAAATTATCATTTTTATCCCATAACCAGCTCCCTGATTCCTGCAGCACCCTATAAACATCACAACTCCTTTTTTTCTCAGGATATTTTATAGTGGTCTTTTATTAGAGCTAGCCTAAGGCACACCTGTGCAATAGTCATACTGCATAATCAGCATCACGATATACCACACCTGTGAGGTGGATGGATTATAGCTCACTAACACAGATTTAGACAAATTTGTGAAAAATATTTGAGAGAAAAGGGCCTTTTGTGTACATAGAAAAAGTCTAGATCTTTGCGTTCAGCTCAAATGGGAGCAAAAACAAAAGTTTTACATTTTTGTTCATTGTAATTCATATCATATGATATTGTTTTGAAAACCCAGTGGGGATTTATATCACCACTTTCAGTGGCATTCCAATATACACACACATAATTGACACCAAAGAAGCCAAGTCGGCGACGGATTCTATTTTTGTTTAAGCTGAGCATGCTCCAATAAATTACCAGCCATCCAAAAATTAGGCAAGGTATATAAACCTGCCAGGTAGGGCTTCACTCATCAATGTCCAGCCAGCGTGTTGAGAAGTGCAGCCAGCGTGTTGAGAAGTCCAGCCAGCATGTTGAGAAGTCCAGCCAGCGTGTTGTTTAGTCCAGCCAGCGTTTTGCGGAGTCCAGCCAGCGTGTTGCGGAGTCCCAGTGTCTAGGCAAGCAATTTTTTTTTATTACTGTCTTTGTATTTCAATAAAGAGCTGTGTAGCTCCTACTTTGTTGAAAAAAAATGGAGTTAAAAAAAAATATATTAAAATTATTCCAAAACCTTGACATCCATAGTATTATTTCACCAAGGTAACTTTAAATTTTTGGGTTATGTCTCACAGGAAATCAAGTGGGGGTTTAGGGATTTAAAGTGGGAAGGAGGGTATTTACTGTGCAATTATGTTTGAACGGTACTACTGGGTGGGTGTGTTATGTTTGGGTGTTTTTTTGGGAAATACTGTAGGGGGAAGGTCATATTTAAAAACTTTTAATTACAGAGGGGGTGGTTTAGCATCTTAGTAAAGTAGTTAGCACTTTTTTGTTTGGGGGCATAGGGGGATTTTTTGGGGGGATGGGTTAAAATCCTAAAAGCTATGGAGCTATCTTTTTATTTTCTACATCGGCATACAACACAGAAAAAAATCTTAGTGTAATAGCTAACAATCGTGTTTATTTCTTGCAGAATGTTGCCTAGGCCACCAGCGACACGGCCAGCCAGTCTCAAATATGTCTTCTTCTGGGAGCCCTCCCTCATGTCGTCAGTGAACTAAGGTAATTTTTTTTTTCTTTTTTGTGATAACATTTTTTGTACACATAACCCTGTATGCATTAATTCTTGTTTAACAGAAAGCTGCAGCATCAGAGGTGTTTTCAGACGTAGACAGACGGGGTGGAGAAAGACCCGGAGTGGGTGTGCAGAGTGTAAGCTTCTTACATGCATCGCAGTAATAGATCATCACAGACATCAGAGTACATCCAACACATAAGCCTGCGTCTAAGCACATAATTTTTTTTGTCTTATGATTCTAGGGCTGAAGGTAGAGGTCCTCAAAGCACCTCCTAGGGTTGTCAGCAGGAGCATCGAGGCAGTCAGCAGATAGTATTTTTTTTTTTGTCTTTGTATTTTTCAACTTCATGTGGATGATTTGACTGTAATGTTTTTGTTTTTTGTAGTTTTTAACAGGCTTCATAGCATGCTCCCGACTGTGAGGAGGCAGGATCAGTAGACATCAACCTCCTCATCAACGGAGTACTAGAGCGGGAGCCGCTGTGTCGTTGTTACCTGTCGGCTCTTGGAGGAAGTGTGTCATGAAGTGGTAGAAGATTGGGAGGACCTTGATGTTTGGGCCCAGAATCAAGCATGTAAGTATTCACAATTCAGTAAGTTGTGTTGCAGGGTGTTATGTGTTGTATACTAACCAATTTGTGCTTTCACATAACAGGAGACAAAGTTATGAAGCAGTGGCAGTCACTCAAGGATCGCTTCAAAAGGGAATTCAGCAAAGAGATGCAGACCCCCAGTGGATCCAGAGGACGTAGATCAACGTACAAGTATTTGAGAGCCCTGTCGTTCCTCCGGTCAACTATGGTGAGCAGAAGGTAAATATTTCCCACAACATTTACTAAGTAAAAATTTTTACATGTGTAACCTTTTTTTGTTTCAGCCAGGACCAAGCAATAGCAATATAATAATTACAATATTTTTTCTTTCTGCCACAGCACCGTCAGCAGCATTCGGGACTCTGCAGCGTTGTACCCTTCTGGAGCGATCCCACATGAGACCACCACTGGGGAACACTTTGACAGACCCAACCCATCTGCATCTTCCCTGCCTTTCCTGACATATGGTCCCTCTGTCCAATCCACCAATGCTGGAGCATCTTGGCAGACTTCGTTACATGAAGCTGCTGGTAACGAGGTAGCTTTTCCTTTACCCCACCCCTCTGACACTGCTGCCACCAGTGGAACACCTTTGGGTTCTGGGTGGCAGCGCCAGAGTGGTCAGGAAAAGAGCTATGCGCCAAGTTCATGCATCTAAATGCATCTTTCCAGAACTCTATAAAACTGTTGGCTGAGCAAATGAATGATGGATTCAACCTAATGCAGAACAGTATGCTCGATTTGAGCAAGCGTCTGGATAGGATGCATTTAGATACAAGTCAATCACCAAATCATTCCTTTTTCCAGGCAGAAGTCGAGCGCAAAGACAAGCTGTCTCCTGACCAGCAGATGCATGTAATGCAAACCTGCCAGTTTGCTCTAGCGCACGTTAGCTATCAAGCCCATTCACCCATTCCAGTAGTTCCTCCCGCACCTGCCCCCCCTCCAGCCACTGTCACTTCTCCTTATCCTGCCCTATACCATCATCCTGACCCGTACCAGCATCCTGCCCCATACCAGCTTCCTGCCCCATACTAGCTTCCTGCCCAATGATAGCTTCCTGCCTCATGCCAGTTCCCATCCATGGCATCTGTGCCTCCACTCCCTGCCCAACCTGTACTCCCTGTCCACTACCACCAGTCTACTTCCACGCCCATCATGCCCCAAATACAACACTCTTCTCCACCCACCACCTCTTCTGTCTCCCAATCCCTCCACTACACCCCTCAAACCTTACCAAATTCTATCTCCCATTTTTTTTGTCCACCCAACCTCTTGGTTTCTCCACCACTTCACCTTCTGTAAGTTCTGATTTTTCACAACCACCACCACATTCCACCCTCTATACTCTCACTGTCGAAGTGTTCCCATTTGTCAGCCCCTCCAGTACTATCTCCACCCCAAACTATATGAAATGATATTACATTATAAACTTATGTAATAAAAAAAATATTTTGGTAAAATTTATTGTCTTTCATTTATTTAATGATAAGGTACAATACTTTGGGTAACCAGGTAGAAAACTTTGGTTAATAGAAACAAATCATAGTGTAATCATAAATATGAAAACTGCAATACGTTTTGTACTCCAACATACATTATATCAAAAGAGAAAGATATCATACCATCTCATCCTGCCACTCTTCTCTCCCTTGAGGTGAAATAAAGTACTCTGCAAATTTGTCCCTCATTCTTGAAACTGCCACAAGATTTCAAAAAGTAATATTCTGATAATCACACATTGAGGTTTCTACAAAATTGTCATCCATGGCAATCTGTTCCTTGCATATTAGGAAGGACCACACAAGCTTTCACCACCTCATCAACAGTGTGAGTCTTTAGGTTAATAGCGGTCAACAAAACTCGCCATTTGGATGTCAGAATGCCAAAAGCACACTCAACTATTCTTCGCACTCATGTTAAGCGATAATTAAGCAGTCTTTTGGCGTCAAGCCACTACTTGCATATGGCTTCAGCAGATGTTGCGAGAGTTTGAACGCTTCATCCCCAATACATACAAACAGCATTGGTGGCCCAGAGGTTTAAGGAAGTTGTCTTGGTGGTGGAAATTGGAAGCTTTTTCCATATGAATGACGCCCCATTGCAGACAATTTAAAGACTTGAGAGTCATTGGAGTGGCCACAGGCCCCAATATCGACCGCTATGAACTTGTATTGTATTGTGTGCCTATTTTTGGTGGAGCTACCACTCTGATCCTGGTCCACCCCTGGGGAGGAAGAGGGGCTATTAGATCAGGGCTGGTTAGGAGACGGAGGGCCAGGGTGGTGGCTCAGAAGTCCTCACCATCAGAGGTAATTCTGGGATTAGGGACAGCTAGAGTCCCCCTAGACTGAGGGTCAGCCCAGGAGACCTTATCCCTGTTACCTCCATTCCGTTCTGGGACAAGAACAAACTCTAAAATTGTAGTTATTTCATTGCTGCATAATTTCTTCTAAAGGGGGCTTTAGACGGTAGCGATATCGCTAGCAATTTGTAGCGATAGCGAGCGTGTAAGTACCCGCCCCCGTCGCGCATGCGATTGTTTGTGATAGCTGCCGTAGCGAACATTATCGCTAAGACAGCGTCACACATACTTACCTGGTTGGCGGCGTTGCTGTGACTGCCGAACAATCCCTTCTTTAAGGGGGAGGGACGTTCGGCATCACAGCGACGTCACCGCAACGTCACACAGCGGCTGGCCAATCAAAGCGGAGGGGCGGAGCTGAGCGTGATGTAAACATCCCGCCCATCTCTTCCTTCCGCATTGGGGCCGGCGGCAGGTAAGGAGACATTCCTCGCTCATGCGGTGTCACACATAGCGATGTGTGCTGCCGCATGAGCGATAAACCACAACACTAAACAACCCTTACTGATTTTTGAGTTTGGGACGACCTCTCCATGGTGAACAATTTTCACCATTTTTGAGGTCGCCTAAGGTCGCTGGTAAGTATCACACGCTGCGATATTGTTAATGACGCCGGATGTGCGTCACTAACAATGTGACCCCGACGATCAAACATTAACGATATTGTAGCGTGTAAAGCCCCCTTAATTGTCAATTCCATGCAATTTTGAATTAAAAAAATGTGTTTTTAATGACGAAGCCAATTTTTACCTCAATGACGAGGCCAAATGCTCCAATTCTGACCAGTACTACTTTATGATGTAATAAATCTGAAAAAATTCATCAGATCCTAGGGCTTCTGAGATTTTTTTTGTGACAATTTGTATTTCATGATAGTGGTGGAATTAGGATGATATTTTTTGCAATTATTTGTGAAAAAATTGGAAATTTGAAAAAATATTGAAAATTTTGCAATCTTTAAATTTTGAATTTTTATACCTTTAAACCATAGAGCTATGTCACACAAAATAGTTAATAAATAATATTTTTCCATGTCTTTCCTGCATCAGCACAATTTTTGAACCATAATTTTTTGGGTTATTAAGTTAAAAGGGTTTAAAGTTTATCAGCAATTTTTCTTTTTTCCAGAAAAATTTACAAAACCATTTTTTATTTACGACATCACATTTGAAGTGACTTTGAGAGGCCTACGTGACAGAAAATATCCAAAAATGACACTAAAAACTGCACCCCTCAAACTGCTTAAAACCACATCCAAGACGTTTATTAACCCTTCAGGTGCTGTGCACGACCTAAAGTGATGTGAAATAAAAAAAACAGAAATTATCATTTTATCTAAAAATGTTGCTTTAGCCGCAATTTAATCACTTTTTGAAGAAATGACACCAAAAAATAAACCCCAAAGTTTGTTACCCAGTTTCATATCAGCCTTCTGATATCCTACTGTACATGTGGCCGGAAACCTCTGTTTGGACAAACGGGAAGGCTCGGAGGGGAAGGAATGCCATTTGAAATTTGGCACACAAATTTGGCTGAAATAGATTGTGGGCACCATGTTGCATTTGCAGGGCTCCTGAGGTACCTAAACAGCAGAACCCCCTTCCCCCAAGGTGAAACCATTTTGGAAACTAGTCCCCTCGAGGATTTTATATAGGGGTATAGTGAGCATTTTGAACCCACAGGTACTTCACAGAATTTGATTACATTAAGTTGTCATATTGAAAATGTTCTTTTTTTTCAACAAAAATGTTGCTTTACGGCCAAGGTTGACACTATTACAAAAGGTACCACCAAAAAGTGGACCACACAATTTATTATTCACCTTCTTAAGAACACGGCGATACCCCACATGTAACCAAAAAAATCTGTTTGGTGAAACAGGAGGGTTCGAAAGGAAGGAATAATATTTGAATTGTGGAAAGCAAATTTGGCTGAAATAGATTGTGGGCACCATATTGCATTTGCATTGCCCCTCAGGTACCTTAACACCAGAACTCTCCCCCAAAGTGAACCCATTTTAGTCACTGGACCCTTAAACGATTTTATCCAGGGGTATAGTGAGCATTTTGAACCCACAAGTACTTCACAGAATTTGATTACATCGGGTCGTCATGTTGAAATTTTTTTTTTCATAAAAATGTTGCTTTATCACCAAATTTAGCATTTTTACAAAAGGTACCACCAAAAAGTGGACCACGTAATTTGTTATCCACCTTCTTATAAGCACGGTGATACCCCACATGTAGTCAAGATATTCTGCTTGGAGAAACGGGAGGGTTCGAACGTAAGGAGTAATAAATGTTTTTTGGAAAGCAAATTTGGCTGAAATAGATTATGGGCACCATTTTGCATTTGCAGGGCCCCTGAGGTACCTAAAAAGCAGAAGCCCCCCAATAACTGACTCTATTTTGGAAGTATTTTATCCATGGATATAGTGAGCATTTTGAACATATAGTTCCTTCACAGAATTTATTACAATAGGCCATCATATTGAAAATGTTTGTTTTTTTCACAAAAATGTTGATTTATCATCAAATGTCTCACTCTTAGAAAAAGTACCACCCGAAAGTGGACCACAAAATTTGATATCCACTTTTTTGTGAGCACAGTGATACCCCACATGTAGTCAAAAAGTTCTGTTAGGACAAATGACAAGGATCAGATTGGAAGGAGCAATGTTTTAATTTTAGAAAGCAAATTTTGCTGAAATAGATTGCAGGCACCATATCGCATTTGCAGAGCCCCTGAGGTACCAAAATATAAGAAACTCCAAATAAGGGAATGTGTTGAATGTTTTGAACCCAGAGGTATGTGACGCCCTGGGCAAGCCAGGGGTCACAGGTCACAACACCACACGCACCCCACATTCCCTGCAGGTACACCAAAGTCAAAACTAAAGTCCTTGTTGCCTTCCTCCGGGGGCTGGTGTCCACACCAGGGGGTGGGCCAGGCAGTTGGCTCCACCCACCGAGGAGTTCACAGCCCTGGAGGTGGGAAAACCAGTGAGTCCAGCTAGGGCAGTAAAAGTGAAAGGAAGTGAGAGTGAAGCTGGTGAAGTGGTAAAGGAGGAAAGTGAGAGTAGTGACAGAGAAAGTGACAGCAAGAAGCCTGAAGTTTGACCGGGTGTGTGCCCCGGACTGAGACAGCAAGGTTGGCAGACGGCGGTGACCGTCTGCAGGAGAGGCTGCTCGGAGGTTGCCGAAAGGACCGTGGACGGGTGGTGACCCGGCGGTACCGGAGCGGTATACAAAGAACAGTCTGCACCTGGGCAGGGGCCTTTCGGATCCCGGCAAGGCTAGGAGTCGCCATAATTTGCCAAATCCGTCAGTGAAGGGGACGACTGTCTCCCAACAACCAAGTCCCGTTTGAAGGCAACAGTCCGACCGTTAAGGGGAGACACCGCCACCGCCAAGGCACCAGTTTCCCAGGGCCAGCGCCTGCGGGCAAGAGTGGGGCTCCTCCGGCCCATATCCAGCCTGGGGAGCGGGTTACCGGTGGGAATCCATCGCTACCAACAGACTACACATAGGTGCAGGGAAGAGACCGTCACCGTCAACTGCAGGGAACATCAGCACCGCAACCGTCCGAGGGACCCGTCCAACCAGCCGTTTGTTTACCAAGAACTGTGTCGTGTTGACTGGCTGAGTGAGTACCTCCGTGCCGTGCGGCACAGCGCTGCCCCTGCGCCCCTGCACCTCCACAGGCCCCATAACCCGCCTGTCCACCATCCCAACCCCATCACTGGGCCCCGGGACCACCAATTCCCTACCCACGGAGGGGCAAATCAACAACTAGCTGCTCCATACCACCACTCCCGGGATCCCCAGCCAGAGCAGCGGTGGTGTCCACATAATCACCACAACCGTGGGTGGCGTCACGGACAATAAACTATCCCCACAACCAAACCTCTTTCACTCACGAGCGAGGAGCGCCGCTAGAGTCCTCGGGATCCGGCCCATCGCTCGAGCCACCGAGCAGCAGCAGGCCGCGGCAGCAGCGCCAGCCGAACCCGAGCAGTGGGAGAGCGCGGCGTCCCCTCCTCCGCCCGCGACAGGTACTTCTCAGAAATTTTTAAAATGTGGATATGAAAATGATGGTTTCTTTTTTTCTACTAAAATGTTATTTTAGCTCAAGATTTGTAATTTTGATAACTGATAACACAGCACAACAATGTTTTTGCTACTGAGGGTAAAACATGTGTTCTTTACTAATTTGAACATGCTGATTCCAAATATGAACTCAGAATTTGCACAGCACGTCCAGATTTTGAGTTATACTTAGAAAAGGCCATACGCCTATTCAGGCATTGTTGAAGATATTCTTACACACATTCGTTGACCTCCCCGGACAATTTTTGTTATGTTTGCGGGAAATTTATTATGTTTGATCAACGCAAGAATTTGACCAGAAGAGTAAGAGTTGCTTACAAGTATTATTTTGATTGTCAAGTAGGAGATCAGGATAAAAACTGGGCACCTCATGTGTGTTGCACTGTGTGCTACTCTGGGCTAACCCAATGGTTGAATGGGAAAAGAAAAGGATTGACATTTGCAGTGCCCATGGTTTGGCGTGAACAGAAAGATCATAGTTCGGACTGTTATTTCTGTATGACTAAAATTGCCGGATATTCAAAGAGGAATAAATCACAAATTGTGTACCCTGACTGTGAGTCTGCTCGTAAGCCATTACCACACGATGCGGAGAATCCAGTGCCTGTTCCTCCTTCACCAGCCGCTGCTACTGAGACAGACAGTGATAGCTCAGATCCTAATAAAAAAGATGATGGCAGCGATGATGAATTTCATGCCCAAGAAGATCAGGAATATCAGAAGAGTAAGCCACACCTACTAAACCAATCTGATTTAGATGATCTGATACGAGATCTGTCGTTGTCTAAAGAGAAATCAGAACTGTTAGCCTCTAGACTTCAGGAATGGAATTTGTTACAAGAAGGCACATCAATATCACACTTTCGTTATCGACACAAAAAGTTAGCTTCATACTATGTCATGGAAAATGGTGTCTGCTTCTGTACTGATGTGAATGGGCTTATGCTAGAGTTGGGTTGTAGACATTTTCCAGATCAATGGAGACTGTTCATAGACTCTAGTAAAGCAAGCTTGAAAGCTGTTCTGTTGCACAATGGCAATGAAAAGCCATCTGTCCCCATTGCACATGCGGTTGGAATGAAAGAGACCTATGCTTCTATGCAGATCATTCTGAAATTGATTAAATATTCAGAACATCAATGGAACATTTGTGCTGACCTCAAAGTTGTTGCACTAGTCCTTGGTTTGCAGTTAGGTTACAGTAAGCATATGTGCTTTCTGTGCCTATGGAACAGTCGAGATGACAACAACCATTATAAAATTAAACGGTGGCCCAATAGAGATGAACATAAGATTGGTAAGCACACTGTTCAACACGAATCACTTGTCGATCCACTTAAAGTTTATCTTCCACCTCTTCACATTAAACTAGGACTAATGAAAAATTTTGTAGTAGCAATGGATCGTCAAGGGAATGGATTTAAGTATCTGAAGGAAAAGTTTAGTGCATTGAAAACTGAGGCCAAACTCAAAGCAGGAATCTTTATTGGTCCTGAAATCCACCAACTAATCCATGATGAAATCTTCAAGAAAGAACTCACCCCACTTGAACTAACTGCATGGGATGCATTTATATTAGTAGTTCAAAACTTCCTTGGAAACGAAAGAGCAGAAAGCTATGCTGAACTAATAGACAATATGCTTCAAGCATACGAAATGCATGGTGCCCGAATGTCATTGAAAATGCATTTCCTACATTCACATCTTGACTTCTTTCCTCCAAATATGGGTAATGTCAGTGACGAATATGGTGAGAGATTCCACCAGGACATTTCTACTATGGAAAAAAGATACCCAGGTCGCTTTAACCCCAACATGATGGGCGATTACTGCTGGTTTTTGCAACGGGCCACTAGGACCACTCACAAGCGCAAAAGCAAGTGCCTGAAGCACTTTTAAAAGTACTCTGCTGAGTTCAAGGCGATTTCTTAAGCTACTATAAGTGATTTTTAAGTTTTTTGGTTTATTTACCTATACTTCTTTTTCAATAAAAATGATAATACATGTTGTGAAACTGTGGGACATAACGATTCTGTATCTTTATTAATTGCTTATTTTAATTTTCACAAAAATTGGAATAACTTAATATCCTGACGTGCTACAAAAAAACTAACTTCAGATTTGGATTCAGCGCATTCGATTTAGTATAGCGCACAAGGTTTTTGCCAAGTAGCAGACAAAAAGTTTGTTGTGCTGTGTAATAGGAGAAAATGGACCCCATAGTTTCTTATCTAATTTCTTCCAAACACAGTGATACCCCACAGATGATCAAAAACTAAAGTTTGGACACATGGCAGGGCTCAGAAAGCAAACAATGCTATTTAATTTTTGGAACACAAATTTGGGCAACATGCTGCAGTTACAGAGACCATGAGGTACCAAAAAGTAGACACACACGTGACCCCATTTGGCACACTAAACCCTATAATTAATTAATCTATTGATATTTTGAGTATTTTTAATTCATAAATTAAACATCATTTTATTAGATTGAGCTGTGAAAAAGAAAATTGTAGAGTTTTTCCTGTAAAATTTTATTTTATCCAAAAAGTTCAATTTGCACAAAGGGTAACAGGAGAAAGTGAACAAGAAAATGTGTTATGCAATTTTTATCTAACGTGGCAGTACCCTGTATGTGGCTGTACACCACTATTTGAGTCCACTGTTGTAATCAGATGGGAAAGAGCCACCAAGAAGTGGATCCACAGTTTGTTATCCACTTTCTTATGAGTGTGGCAATACCCCCCATGTAGTCAAAAAATCTATTTGAAAAAATGGGAAAGTTCACAACAGAAGGAGCGATATATGAATTTTGGAAGGCAAGTTTGGCTTAAATAGATTGCGGGCACATTGTCGCATTTGCAGGGCCCCTAAGGTACCTAAACAGCAGAAACCCCTAGGCAGGGATTAGCAATATGCACCCAGAACTGCTCGTGCTTCTGTGTGCATATTGGACCTCACAGATTCCCTTTAAAATGCGGATTCAGTTTGGTGTAGACAGTGGCCACCATTAGCTGTGCCCCTGAGGTGCCAGATCAGCAGAAACCCCACACGTAACTCCATATTGGAAACACCACTACTTTATCTATGGCTGAAGTGACTGTTTTGTACTATTCACACCAAGCTCTTTTTCTGGATAATTTTGGAAACTAGACACCTCAGGATTTTATTTATGGGTATAGAGAGCATTTTGAACCCACAGATACTTCACAGAATTTGGTAACATTAGGTCCTCATATTGAAAATTTTCATTTTTTTCACAAAAATGTTGCTTTAGTACAACATTTTTCATTTTTTCAAAAGGTACCACCAAAAAGTGTACACTACAGTTTATTATCCACTTTCATATTGGCGTGATGATTAGAATTGAGCGCGGTTGATGACATTTTTGTCATCTGGGAAGGAGCCGCCTCGGAGCTTGAGGGCTTTGTGCGCCACTTGAACTCCAATCCATATAACATTTTTCTTACGTTTCAGGCTGATTTAGTTAGGGTGGATTTCCTGGATATCAGTATATCTATTGGTGATCAGGGTGTATTGATTACTGATATCTATCGCAAACCATCATCAGTGAATGCCTTGCTGCACGCATCCTCGGGTCATCCCAAATCCACGATTAATGCTGTTCCAACTGGACAGTTTATTCGTTTAAAACGGATCTGTTCTGATATGACTGTATTTGAGGATCAGGCCGGTGAGATGCGTGACAGATTCTTGGAAAGAGGATATAGCGCGAGATCCATCAAAAAGGCATATAGACACGCCAAATCAACTTCACGAGACCAGCTCCTGTTGCGTTTCAATCCTGAGAGGATACGACCTGTAGAGACTAAGGTCCGGTTTGTCTCATCCTTTAACCACCAATGGGATTTTATCAGAGGAATCCTTACAAAGCACTGGTCTGTTTTACAAACAGAACCTTTGTTGAAGGATATCCTACCCGAGTGACCCCTCATGACGGCTCGTCGGGGACGGAGCCTGAGCGATATGCTGGTTCACAGCCATTATGTGACGCAGAACAGACTACCATTCCCCACGGGACGTCCCAGGTGTGGGTCTGTCCCTTGTGGCTCATGTCTTGCGTGTCGGCATGGCAATATCATCAGGGCCACATCCTTCACCTCCTCTGACGGATCCAAAACGTTTGAGATCCGACACTATATTTCCTGCACTAGCACGGGCGTAATTTATTATGCCACGTGTGGGTTAATATATGTCGGACTCACGAGTCGTGAACTTAGGGTCCGGACGAGGGAGCACATTAGGGACATAGTTGCTGCTAAGCAGGCTAAGCCGTTGGAGATTGACACCCTTAGGACCATCCCTCGCCATTTCAGGATGCATCACGGGTCGGACCCCTCAAGCCTTAAGGTGAGGGGGATCGACCGTGTGCACCTTGGACTTAGGGGTGGGGATATTCATAAGGCGTTGGCACGGGTGGAATGTCGTTGGATATTCCTCCTCGGCACTGTGACACCCGATGGGTTGAACGAGAGACAGACCTTTACGTCTTTTTTGTAATCCATTATATCCGTTCTGCGTTTGGAATTTCCCAACTCTCCTCAACGGGATGTATGTTGGTATTATTTGGTTGCTGTTTCCTGTAATGATTGGCTTTTGAGTCTTTTAATCATATATTTTTTAATCCCTTTTTTAAGTGACCTTTTTTGTCCCCTTTTTTTCACGGTCACTTTGTCCTGTGCTCCTTTTTGTGTCCTTGCCGGATGTTCCCATGTAAAATTTGGAGTTTGTCCCGCTGCTCAGAAAAAAAGCAATAAAATGGAGGAGGATAAAGGAGAGGAGAGGAAAAAATCTATTTGAGCACTTTACTCTGCTTAGTTGACCCTGCACAGTGTTGACTAATACTATGTTAAAGTCTTGTAAATTAAATTAGATGCTATTATGTACTGTGCGTGATCTGTTATTGAAAAATTGTGCTAATCGCTTTTTTGGTCCTCCCTGGATCCATTTTCATTATGTTTACCTGTTTACATAATGTTCTTATGCCTCCCCTTCTAGCGGTGTGACTTGCCCTCATCTTTGCCAGTACTTGGCATGGCATTTGCGATCGCACTTCCGGGTGCGGGGATTGCGCATGCACGGTGGGAGCGGCTCTCCTCTCAGTGTCTTCTGGGAAAACGGACGTCATTAGGGGTTTTCCCTACCCAGGTGACACCAGAGCAGCCGCCCACACCAGCGTTATGCATCCCTGAGACCTTTGAATTGCGACAGGTGCTACAAATTCCATGTGACTACGGCAAGTATATAAATCCACTTACCCATTGTTGTCCACGGTCCCCTGAGGAAGTCACACGAAACACATGTTGGGACTTGTCCCCATGTGTGTCCACATGCTATTTGTCTCCATTGGTAAGCTCCCTGTATGATTCCTTAGTGCTGGTGATGTTTTCTATGGCGTATTGGTCTTTCTAGCCTGTGACTATCTGACCCTGTTCAGTATATTGCACTAAGTAAAGGTTGGCAATTGTTTCTATGCATAGATTTGGATTTAGCACTCAGCACTTTATATATCAGGGAGATAACAGGAATTACCCTGCATGTGGCCCCATATGGGGATTTTTTCGCCTGTCTCTGTCTAAACCTGTTTTGAACATCCTATTATATGATATACCCCATGTACCTTGTGTCTAATAAAACTTTTTATGTGCACTATAGCGCTCATTGTTTGCTAATCTAATCATTGACCATGGGATATAATAATACGCAGGCAAATTTAAAGACTTCTATTTCCTTTCTATTTGTGCATCTCCATTGAAGTTGTTGCCTTTTACTCCTAATGAAGTCCATATACACTGCTCTGGTTGTTCTAGAAGGAGTGATATATGAATTTTGGAAGGCAAGTTTGGCTTAAATAGATTGCGGGCACATTGTCGCATTTGCAGGGCCCCTAAGGTACCTAAACAGCAGAAACCCCTAGACAGGGATTAGCAATATGCACCCAGAACTGCTCGTGCTTCTGTGCGCATATTGGACCTCACAGATTCCCTTTAAAATGCAGATTCAGTTTGGTGTAGACAGTGGCCACCATTAGCTGTGCCCCTGAGGTGCCAGATCAGCAGAAACCCCACACGTAACTCCATATTGGAAACACCACTACTTTATCTATGGCTGAAGTGACTGTTTTGTACTATTCACACCAAGCTCTTTTTCTGGATAATTTTGGAAACTAGACACCTCAGGATTTTATTTATGGGTATAGAGAGCATTTTGAACCCACAGATACTTCACAGAATTTGGTAACATTAGGTCCTCATATTGAAAATTTTAATTTTTTTTCACAAAAATGTTGCTTTAGTACAACATTTTTCATATTTTCAAAAGGTACCACCAAAAAGTGTACACTACAGTTTATTATCCACTTTCATATTGGCGTGATGATTAGAGTTGAGCACGGTTCGCGATTCGAGGTTCTCCAGTTCGCGGCTCGAGTGATTTTGGGGGCTGTTCTAGATCGAACTAGAACTCGAGCTTTTTGCTAAAGCTCGATAGTTCTAGATACGTTCGAGAACGGTTCTAGCAGCAAAAAGACAAGCTAATTACTAGCTGGCTTTCCACTGTAATAGTGTAAGTCACTCTGTGACTCACACTATTATGAAATTATAGTGTATAGTGTGCGGGAACAGCGCATTCAGATCACTGTTGTTTGTATAATCGCCATTTTTTTTTTTCCTTGTCTTCCTTCCCTAAGCGCGCGCGTGTAGTGGGGCGGGCCAGCATGTCAGCCAATTCCAGACACACACACAGCTAAGTGGACTTTTAGCCAGAGAAGCAACGGCATGTGTGATAGGATGTCCATGTCACATGTCCCTGCATTATAAAAACGAGTATCTGCCCGTCCGGATGCCATTATCTCTTCTGCGTCTGGGTGTCAGTCACCGCCGGCGTAGCTCCTGTCTCCGATACTGCTGTGTACGCTCTATATACAGCACTATACAGAATAGGGATAGAAGTTTCTTTCAGCCCTTCTAAGGGCTAATACCGGCAGGGTCAGAGCCATAGGTGACAGTCAGGGCAGTGAAAACAGATTTTAACAGCTACACAAGATGACAGCGTCTGTGTAGCTAAGGTCAGGGATTTCCTCGCTGCATTTCCCCATTAGGAGGGATAGAAGGGGAGGCTTCTTTTCCTCTACCCAGACCCACAACCCTGGCACTGTACCCTCCTGCCCTTTGCACACTCAAACTCATTGTTACTAAGCCATTTTACTAGCAAACACTGAGTAAACTTGGTGGCATCCTAAACGTGGCTGTTGGACTTCTGTATTGTCCCACTAGTGCAAAGATATTTGCAGCACGTCTGCCTGCATTGCACACTCAAACTCATTGTTACTAAGCCATTATACTAGCAAACACTGAGTAAACTTAGTGGCATCCTAAAAGTGGCTGTTGTACTCCATTAGTGCCCCACTGGTGCAAATCTATGTGCAGCACTTCTGCATGACACCCTCCTGCTCTGTTTTTAATAAAGCTATAATGATAGCAAAAAATGCTGCCATTTAGTGGCATACAAGAACTGGCTGTTGTACTCCATTAGTGCCCCACTGGTGCAAATCTATGTGCAGCACCTCTGCATGACACCCTCCTGCTCTGTTTTTAATAAGCTATAATGATAGCAAAAAATGCTGCCATTTAGTGGCAAACAAGAACTGGCTGTTGTACTCCATTAGTGCCCCACTGGTGCAAATCTATGTGCAGCACCTCTGCCTGCATTGCACACTCAAACTCATTGTTACTAAGCCATTATAATACCAAAAAAATGAGTAAACTTAGTGGCATACAAGAACTGGCTGTTGTACTCCATTAGTGCCCCACTGGTGCAAATCTATGTGCAGCACCTCTGCATGACACCCTCCTGCTCTGTTTTTAATAAGCTATAATGATAGCAAGAAAATGCTGCCATTTAGTGGCATACAAGAACTGGCTGTTGTATTCCATTATTGTCCCACTGGTGCCAAGCTATTTCTAGCACCTGTGCAGGACACCCTCCTGCTCTGTTTTTAATAAGCTATAATGATAGCAAAAAATTCTGCCATTTAGTGGCATACAAGAACTGGCTGTTGTACTCCATTAGTGCCCCACTGGTGCAAATCTATGTGCAGCACCTCTGCATCACACCCTCATGCACATTTTGCTATGCTAATTTTATAGCAAACTCAGGGAATTCCTTGCTGCATTTGATCATTCGGAGGGATATAAAGTGAGGCTTCCTTTACTGTCCTGGTACCCACAGAACACGGCCACTGTACCCACCTGTCCACTTTTGCCCAAAGAGCTGACTCTTTTTCTGCCTTCCTAAAATTGTCTGTAATACTAAGTTAGTGTTCCTTTGCTGCCAAGCAAGGTACAACACATGTGCATTCTACACTCCTTTCCATTTCTGGAATGCAATTATTAACTGCAGGTAGTCCAGCCAATCTGTGACGAAGGTGCAGGTGTGGATATAATGTAGCCTGCATCCAATGTTGGTTTTCTCGATGTCTGACAGCTCAACAATACCATCTGTTTCCACTTCCAAAACAAGTGATGACCTGCCAATCACACTCCCTGTTGCGTGTAAAGGGGTGGAAGTTCAGTGTGAAAAACCATGTGTGACTGCTGTCCCCACAGTCACAGAGGATGAAGAGCACGCAGATGCACTTGATGGGGCAGGCGGTGGTTGCACAGGCACGCTAGGCCGCATTGTAGCACAGTGAAATTCACATTGCGACTTATGCTTCATTTTAAGTCGTGTACAGGGTGGGCTCCCCAGTATGCAGCAAAACCAGGCAACAGGAAAAGGACTCTAGTCAGTTGGGTTGATAAATGATTGTTTAACTTTACCAAAACAAACAATAAGAACCATGCATACAATTTAAATAATTGAACAATCTATTTTGTTGCCTACTACCTGCTAATCCCTCTGCGTAGCAGTAATTGTGTGTTTGTGCGTGTGTGTGTGTTTGTGTGTGTGTGTGTGTGCGAACACGACTTACCAGTGGCGCATCACAAGAGCTTCCCAGTTATCTACGTAAACATAGACAAAACACATTACCCCCCCTGAATACCCTTGTTAGCTGGAGCCTCACAGATAAGGCAGATGATAACAGTGTGAATGCAAACCACACAGCTCTGCAACACAGTCATTGAAATCTTAAAATCAACAGTCAATGCAAACATATGTCGCTGACCCTCTATGATTTAAACTGTACGTGACAATTTGACAGTTTAGAGGCAGCAAGTCTTATTGTCTATAAATAGTCGGCCTACCCAGAACAGATATGTGTTTTGCTTATAAAACAAAGTGTTGCGTGCCCGCATTATTGTCTGGGCACAGCCTACCGTACCCGGGTACTGTGATGTCGAGTTGCCAGAAATACAGACTTTACGCTCCTCTCACGGTAAGCAGTATAGACAGCACCGTAAGAATGTTGGTCTGTGGCACAGGATGCTGCTCACTGGTGATAAGGCCATAATTTAGGTTGATGCAATCTAATCATGCATCATCCAATCATGCAGTTCAAACACCATCTTAAATCCTGTTCTTTATGGATATCTCCATGTAACTCTTATATACTTATAATAATTCATAATCTTGTCCATAACAGTCCCCCTTTGGAGATAGCCAAAAAGTCTTTCCTTACTTTCCCAGGTCTATTGATCTGTCCTAATGCCGATGGTTACCTCACTCACATACGAGATACCCCATCCCTTGTGGATGAATCTTCCCACCCAGCAGACTATGCATAGGAAGCCAGATCCTGACCGTATTCTCTAGACTGTCCTCATTGCTATGTTCCACTGGCACACGTTATTCAGGAAGGGGGAACGTGGAGGTAGTCCTCTAATGGGCTAATATTTATCAGGGTTGGTTTCATTCAAAGTCTCATGCTCCTCAGTCCTCAGGCAGTAATGGTGGGACATCATCAAAGGTGGGATGCACAGTCGTCTTCTGGTCCACAGGCCTAGATATCATCGTCCTGGCACAAAGTATCGGGTAGAAGAGGGAAGACAGCCATCTCCTGGTCTCAGGCAGGTCCGACATCTCTTTGTAGTGGAATGCATGGATCTTCGTCCGAAAGAAAAAGAGTGAGAGAAGAGAAAGGAAGAGAGAGAAAGATTGAGAAGAGAGGAAGAGAGAGAAAGATTGAGAAAAGAGAGAGGAAAAGAGAAGAGAGAAAAAGAAAAGAGAGAAAAATCTAGATCTGGTTGGATCTGGAGGAGAAAACTCAAAAACGTATATTAGGCAAATGTTTAAACAAACAACAAGCTTAGTTGAAGTATCTGGGAGTACTTCTAAACAGGATTTCATAGGGTCTCAACCTAGTGGTCCCTGCTGGGGTGTGTCTGACACTGAACAATTCAAGGGGAAGACTCTCATGCCCTTGCTTTCTACACTGCCCCATCCTCCCAACCTTCCCTCTATTCTGTGGCTGGTATGGGGTGTGTAGAGTCAGTTCTGTGTCTAAGGCCTGCCATATCTCTTTGGCTGGCCGTGAAAGCAGGTCACTAGCCACTTTCTATGGTCTCCGGGAGCCCACAGCTGCACCCTATCTCAGTCCTCTTCTTCTTCTGAGACTTGCTCTTCTAGGGTCAGGACAATGTTTTCTCAAGACTTTCCATCTTTCCTTTCTTCTTCACATCGGGGTCATTCAAAAAGCTCAGATTGACTGACTGTTTCTTTGGTAAGTGGTCTTGGGGCTTCTTTGGATGTTCTGTCAGTGAGGGCACTTCTTACTGCTTCCCTTGGCTCCTCCAATGTAGGCCTCAACCCTGCTCACCGCGACTCTGTCTGGCAATAGCAAAGCTTCCATCCGTTCTTCTATGGCCTCATGGCGGCGTACAGTTCCATTGGCAGTGATCAAGTCTCTTGTCCTCCACAGAGTAGATGCTGGCTGCCATCTTGCAGGCTTCAGCGAGAGCACATACATCTGCTTCTTCACAGACAGGCATGCGGGTAGCGACTGCTCTATCAGCACAGCGTCTTCTGCTACCAGCACCATACCCATGTGGAACCGTCTTCTTGATGCACATCTTGATCCATCCGCAAAGGGGTTAAGTCAGGGTCCAAAGGTGTATCCGTCACTGTATCGAATCCAGAGTTTCAGCTATGCCAGAGTCGACTACCTCTTCCACCAAGGTGTCAGAGGTGGGACACTCCCCCCTTGGAAGAGGGAGAAGTTCAGCAGGATTAAGGACCGCACACCAGGAGATGGTGACTTTGTCAGGGAGCAGTGATGTCATACGGGCACTGATCTTCAACTGGTGCTTTCGGTAGGTGTTCAATCTGGCTGAGTAGTGTTCAAAGGACTGCTGTCTTACTCCATGGCAAACATGTAGAATGACTTCTGGGCTGGAGATGACGTGATGATACTCTTCAGGTGACTGTGACTGTAACTCAGGTGACTGTGACTGCTGCACATCTGTATGTGGGGTGATCTTGTAAGCTGCTAGATTCATCTCCATACGTCTTGCCATTTGAAGGAGGGTGTCTTGGTCTTTACCAGCTGTAGTTGTTTGCATATGGGCTCTCGGAGACCTGATACAAAGGACTATACCCAGGTTTGTAAGAAAGAGCAATGGGTGTAACTTTGGGGTCAGGAGAACACTGAAATTCTAAAAACTAAGACTCCCTAAAACCCCGGGGAAAGAAAAGAGCACATGAGTGTTTGGAAACTACCAAGCAGCACCCCCTGACTACATATACACAACTAGGAAAAAGCAGTGGAGCGTATCTACTCTACCTCTCCTGTGCTGACCCTGTAACTGGGGGCCCTGCACTCTCCCTCATCCCGACGGTAGACCTGATGGTGGTCAGGGTCGAGCCTCCAGCGTATCCCTCTCTCCTGTCAGACCCTGCAAACTAAGACACAAAGGATTACTGGGTGCTGCCAACGAAAAACCCTAATATATGTCAACTCCTGATGATCAATGTCCCCTTGGGACCACATGAACCTCCACCCTCTCTATCAGGGAACTCTTGTGCAAGATACCAGGCAGGATAACATACAAGTGAAAATATCTCAAACCAGGCTAAGCATCAACTATCATAGGCAGAAAAATATTCACTGTCCACCAGGACTAATAGTGAGCAGTCTATATGGTCTAGACTGTATACTAGATACAGCAAAAACAAACATGCAAAAGTGAAGGGAAAAGGTTTCCACAGGACTATCAGCAATAACCTCTGCTAAGGTTCATTAGTGGGAACACTGTGGGAAAAAGTTCATTAGTGGGAAAAACTGCATATATGACCAAAAATGGAGTGTGTGTGTTCCAGCTCCCTGTCTCCCCCCCTCTGCAGTCCCTGCTATGTCAGCAATAAACAGAGCAGTGGCTGTGGCTGCTGAAACAAAAATGGGGAACTGGGTGTCGGCTGGACTAAAATGGCGTCTAAAGATGAACTATGTAGTGTCTGAGTTAAAACGTCCACTAAAGATAATTACCGATAAGAAACAGCCGCTAAAAGAGGAAGTAGGTGTTGGCCAAAAATGGCGTCTGAAGAGTCCTGGGAGGGAGTGACATGTATTGTGACATCTACATTCAGGAGGTATTCAATCTGTCACTGGGAATATGGATTATATAGGGACCCCTGGGCTGACCCTGTAACTAGGGACCCTGTACTCGCCCTCATCTAGACGGTAGCCCTGATGGTGGTCAGGGCCGAGCCTCCAGCGTATCCCTATCTCCTGTCAGACCCTGATAACTATCCCCATACCATACCCCACCCAGGGCAGAGTGACAGAAAGAAATCTACATTCAGAACAGAAAATAATGGGGTGGGCTTACGTGGACACAGTGAGCACACAAGTCCACCCTATCTATTAGCTTATGTTTCTTGTTTCCTGTTTTCACAGACAGGTAAAATACACATAGTATATTCAGTGTCATCTAACCTCCCCCCCTTTGGGAGAATTCTCCATTTCAACATACGTACATTCACAGGACACTGAAATAGAAACTAACACTTCCTTTTTTTTTTTCCTTTCCTTTTCAACCCTACGGTGTTATACACCAAAAACTGCGTACATTATACATAAAACATCTTCCAGTGTCACTTGGGTGATAAGATACATACACCCTCACTGTAAACCTGCAAACCTGGCTCCATTACTGGCCAGAAAGAATCCCCAGCTTTAATCTGGGTGAGCCTATACAAATCAGTTCCGGTGGTGGGGTGAATCATTGTTAAATCATTGTCATCTTCCTGACACCCCTCGGTGTCTTCTGCTGCTCCAGCAACAAATAGGCCAGTGGCCTTGGGACTGAAAATTGGCTGGAAAAGGGAACTAGGTGCGGCCCAACCTGAAATGACGTCTGGGCCGGCTAGGGAGGGCGTTTGGTGGGCAGGGGGACAACTACACAAGTCCAACCCTCTGGGGACGACTTATGAGGAGGGGGGCGTTGTTTCCTAATGGGCTTGGCCACTTCCTGAGGTGCCATTTTCTGATCTGGTGCAATATAGAAATATCTACTATGCCAATTTTATCTTTCAAAATCCCTTGCTTATTTAACAAAACATCTTTTCATTCTTGCTCCTCTAATCTCCCTTTCTTCGCAGTGATTCCTGCCATCTTCAAGAGCGACTTCATCATTTTTAACATACTTCCTTCCTTCTCGTTCGCTTACTAATTCTTCTGCCGTTAACTTGACAGGTGTGGACTGATTAGACCCCATGCTTCAAGGGTACACGACTTAAAACTAACATGTCAACCTGGATGTCTGATGCTCTACCGACTGAGCTATCCACTTTCTCTCCTAGACCAGCGACTATACACATCCACAGAATACACAGAATTTCTACCTCAGTCCACAAACCACAACACAAACGGGTTGTCCTACCAGGAAGTAGTGTCACGCGGGTGATAGAAACTAAATTCACCCTCACTATCTCACTATCTCTTACTTCATGTACTAGTAACCTCTGTTCACACTATATACACCTTATTTGAACAAATCCGTCCAGAACATCAATACTCAATGATTAAGCCTAAAATCAAGGGTTTTCCCCAGTATATTCAATTCCTAGGTAAGAATACACTGACATCCACTAAAACAAGACCAATGAGTACAACTTCAACTCACTGCTTAGCAGGAACACCGTACCAGGTAACAGTCATGGTCAGTCCCCCACTTTTGTAACTTCTACAACACTGCACCTGTACATAGAAAACCCTTCCAAATCTTCTATCCCTGAAGACCAGGTCCGTCCAAGGCCTTATCAAACATCAACTATCGACCGGACTTGTCACACACCAGTGTATCCATTATATTCTCAAACAGCATACTTCAAAGTACATTGTTCCTTTTCTCATAGAATAAGCAGCTTCAATATATCAAAGTGATCAAAGTGACACCACTTCCTCTTTTTGCATAAACCAGTAAGTACGAACAAAGCACACAGAACTTCACGGTTCTCGTAACCAGCAAGTACTCCACCTGCTGCAAATAGACAGACATCTCAACAGGTAGACACAGGTCAACACAATGACATAACAATAAGGACACTGTATACACCATCCAGGTGGCTGATCTCACCTGCAGATATAACCATATATATTCATATATCCAGCGTATATAACAACTTCCTCATTTTCCCTTACAGTTAAGTCAGAGAAAAATAAAACACAGAACTTCTGCTTTTCTCCTAGAGCAGACAAAAAACCTCAAACCACATTACATAAATTACAGACAGCTTAAGGTG
Organism: Anomaloglossus baeobatrachus; assembly: GCF_048569485.1. Classification (NCBI taxonomy): domain Eukaryota; kingdom Metazoa; phylum Chordata; class Amphibia; order Anura; family Aromobatidae; genus Anomaloglossus; species Anomaloglossus baeobatrachus. The sequence goes on from NC_134358.1 coordinate 407,544,032, forward strand.
AACCTGACCACCTTGGTGTGAGATCTCTAAGGACGGCTTATCTCATGCGAGATGGCGGTCATTAGGTGTCTAGACTGGGACAGCCCAACCCCCCCCTTCGAAATGCAAGTACACGCATGAGGTTGCAAGGTGAGATTATACAAATGTTCTCACCTGCAGCTGGAGTTGCGCAATTCTCCACCTCTCGCGTAGTTGCCTTTCGACTGAAGGTGTCAGCACGGCTGTCCGCCATCCAGAGCTCCGTCCTAAGGTTCGTTGGGTGCCAAATGATAAGGCCATAATTTAGGTTGGTGCAATCTAATCATGCATCCCTCTTAAACTGTCTGCAGTCCAAATTATCACTCGTGGTAGCATGCATAACCACTATCTTTCACACACACCAGAGACATACTCAGATATGAATAGAAAGTAAGACTGACTTTAATACGGAAGTTGTACGGATATATATAATCTTATTGGCTAGGTGCCAAGAATACGTAACACATCTCCTATTGGATAAAGTAGAACAGCTTATTTTGTGATATACAATTTACTGTAATGTGCTTGGTTCCTCATTTATATTAGGCAATGTCAGCATGATTCACTGGTCACAAGAATAGCCCAGACTGTCTGTCTGAGTCTTATGCCAAGAGATATGTGGGGTACAGTTCAAACACCATCTTAAATCCTGTTCTTTATGGATATCTCCATGTAACTCTTATATACTTATAATAATTCATAATCTTGTCCATAACACTGGCGTTACGGTACTCCTCACCAAACTCCAAAATTACTCCCCTCACAATTGAATGAAGTGTTTCTGCGGTGGCTCCTTGCTGTAACACACACCTTTAGCTTTTCCTTCTGTTCATAGACAGCATCTCCAAGTCCACACCCGAAGAGCAATTTCTCCTACACGTCTAAGTGTGGAGAGGCAGCTAGTGCGCATGCGTGTGCCGATTTACCCCAGCTGCAGCCTAACTACAGTGTTTCGCCTAGTGAGTATGCTCAGCCTGACTGTGCCATTGCTGAGGCTAAGTCTTCATTTCGGGATACAGCGCATGCTCCCACACTTAGTGCGAAAAGCCTCTTTGCACAGGTACTTGCATTCCGTGCCGGGTCTAAGTCCTGTTTTGTGCCTAGACACCATGCTAAAGCTGATAGTCTTTTTTCAGAGACTGTATTTCATGCTACTGAGCATGCTCAGGCACTTACTGCATCAGAGACTAGGTCCGGTAATGAACTCTTTGGCCCTGCCCCTGATGTGGGGGGCCCATATAGACCACAGGGCATCAGGTGTCCTGACGATGTGGCCAGGCCACTCCCAAATGGCTTGCAGAGGCCCGCCCCTATGACTTGTCACCTCATTATTGATGGTCAGACGATGACTGGTGAGGTGTTTGTGTCGTGGCAGCCATGAGGTCATTATTGAAGTTGCGGTTCCAAATAGGATGCTAGTTATGCCACTCACAACGTGTCACTCTGCTTTTGTCTCCAGGAGGTGCATTGTGGTCCACCCTGGTTTGGAGCGGACCCAGGTTATAAAACGGGCTGGAGCCAACAAGGAGGTGCGCAGTCTTCTATTATGCTCCGAAAGAGCACACCTCCATGTGTTGAACCCATTGTGGCATTAGGCCAGAGGTAGGCAGGGATAGGGCGTCGATGCAGGCCGACACCACAGTTGGTAACGGAGAACGGTTAAGACCAGCTCCTGTCCTACCAGTCCTGCTTGTGCAGCCCAGTGGCGTTAACAGGCCTGCTGCTGCTGATGCGCCTGCTGTCCACAGGTGTGGCCCCAATGCACACGGTTAGCGTACTCAATGGCCCCTGTGATGTTAACAGGGAGTTCCTGGGCTGGGTGGGCGTGTGGACCCTGTGACGGTAACATGGCTCCCAGTCTCCGGATCCGAGTGGCGTCTAACTCGGTTCAGGCTACTATTAGTTTCATAGCCACACAGCTCTGTATCCTCCACCTAACCTTCCAGTTGCCAACCTCTCCTTTTCCATCTGGGAGCACGGTGGACACTGACTGCTGATGGGGATATATACCTTTCCCTTTCTTTTCTTATTAATTTTCGTTATATAGCGGTAACATAGTATATAACACCTTATCCAAATCTGCCAGTCCCACCGTAACAGATGGTGTTTCTTCAGCAAATGTTACTTTTGCTTAACCACCAAACCCACGGACAAAAACTTTTTTCCCCTTTCCAACACACCTGTTCCCCTTTCCACCAGCATCTGTCCTTTTTCAACTCATTTTGTATATGACCAAATGTGCAACTCTGCAGGGACAGCAGCCTGCTGCGGTTCCAGTTGTGCCCAGGCGCCAGCTGCCATTTTTGGCCGTGCCTTGGGTCACCTAGCTGCCTGCTTCCTCCTCCACGTCTAAGTGTGAACATACGGCTAGTGCGCATGCGTGTGCCGATTTACCCCAGACACAGCCTAAGTCCAGTGTTTCGCCTAGTGAGTATGCTCAGCATGACTGTGCCATTCCTGAGGCTAAGTCCTCAGTTCGTGCTACTGAGCATGCTCCCACACTTAGTGAGAAAAGCCTCTTTGCACAGGTACTTGGACTCCGTGCCGTGTCTAAGTCCTGTGTTGTGCCTACAAAGCATGCAGAAGCTGATAGTCTGTTTTCTGAGACTGTTGTTCAGGCTACTGAGCATGCAAAGGCACTTAGTGCATCAGAGGCTAGGTCCGTGAGGTGGCAGTCCATGATAGTCCAGAGGGCATCAGGTGTCCTGATGATGTGGCCACTCCGGACTGGCTCGCAGAGGCCCGCCTCTATGATTTGGCACCTCATCATTGTTTGTCAGACGATGACTGGTGAGGTGTTTGGGGCGTGGCTGCCATGAGGTCATCATTAAAGTGGCGGTTCCGGATAGGCCGCTTGTTATGTCACTGATGATGTGGCACTCTGCTATTGGCTCCTGGAGGTGCATAAAAGGGGCTGTAGACAACAAGCAGGTGCGCAGTCTTCTATTATGCTCAGACAGAGCACACCTTCATGTGTTGAACCCATTGTGGCTTTAGGCCAGAGGTAGGCAGGGATAGGGCGTTGGTGCAGGACGCCACCACACTTGGTAACGCAGAACGGTTACGACCAGCTCCTGTCCTACCTGTCCTGTTAGTGCAGCACAGTGGCATTAACTGGGCTGCTGCTGCTGCTGCGCCTGCTGTCCACAGGTGTGCCCCCTACACACACGGACAGCGTACCCAATGACCCCTGTGTTGTTAACATGGACTTCCTGGGCTGGGTTTATGGACCCTGTAATGCTAACAGGGTTCACAGTCTCCAGATCCGAGTGTCATCTAACTCGGTTCAGTCTACTATTAGTTTCAGAGCCACCCAGCTCTGTATCCTCCAGCTAACCTTCGGGTTGCCAGCATCTCCTTTTCCATCTGGGAGCACGGTGGACCCCGACTGGCGATTGGGATATATACCACCTTATCCAAATCTGTCAGTCCCCCCCCGTAACAGATAGTGTTTCTTCAGCAGATGTTACTGTTGCTTAACCACCAAACCCACGGACACAAACTTTTTCCCCTTTCCAACACACATGTTCCCCTTTCCACCAGCAGCTGTCCTTTTTCCACTCATTTTGTATATGACCAAATGTGCAACTCTGCAGGGACACCGTACTCAATGCCATCTCAGCACAGCAGCCAGCCCTCGGTCACTCAGATGTGGACAAGTAAAAGACCATTTCCTCCTATCCATGACAAAGCATTGAGATTCACTCTGTGCAGCACTGGTGTTTAGTGGAAAAGCAGATCTAAGATTGCGTACCACCTTCTGCAGATACTCCTGTATACGTGCGTCCCTTTCTATGGCAGGAATTATTTCGCCAACTTTTGTCTTGTACCGGGGATCTAACAGTGTGGCAACCCAGTAGTTAGCATTACTTCGAATTCATACAATCCGAGGGTCATGTTGTAGGTAGTGCAGCAAGAAGGCGCTCATGTGTCTTGTGCATCCAGGAGGACCAAGTCCTTGGTGTGTTGGTGGCAGAGAGGTGAGAATCGTGACTCCTTCCTCTGCCCTCTTCCCCCAACCTCGCACATCCGAAATGTGAGCAAGCTCTCACTCATCTGCTGAGTCTTCCATGCCCATCGCCAGTTTGTCCTCCATTTCTTCATGGGCTCCTGCACCTTCCTCAACACTTTTGCTGATACTATGCGCCCTTGTTAATCCCTCTCCCCCACCATGACTGCCGCCTAGGTGCTGCTGACCATCTGGACCTTGTAGATCTTGTTATCCCTTCCGCATATGACTCCTCCTGTATTTCCTCCGCTTCCTCTAGTCCCAACACCTGACTCCGAATAATGCTTACAGTGTGCTTCATCATGTAGATGACCAGAATTGTCAAGCTGAGAATGGCATTGCCAGTGCTAAACATCTTCATCGACATTTGTAAACTGTGTAGAAGGGTGCATAGGTCCTTGATCTGGAAAAACAAAAAGCCAGCACTAAATGTGCACTTCAGCACTAAAATTCCAAACTGTACTTATTATAAAAATTTTGAGATTTTTGGCAAAAAATGGCAATTTCTTGAGCTGCCTCGCCACGTCACGGCAAATCTCATTTGAGGCAGTCCTACACTAAAATATTTTTATAAAATGTGCCATACGGCCTCACATATGAATAGTAGAACTGCTCTTAGCAGCACTCACCTGGTCTATTTCATTCCCGTACCCATGACTGAGTCATGCCTGTGGGCGGGACAGGTCCAAGCAAATGCTGCATGAAGTAAATAGCCTGTGGACAAGGCCTGATGACTTAATGTGAACAATCACCAACCGCCAAAATCTAGACAGATGGAATACATCCCAAATTGGGGTGCATGGCAAGGTGGAGGTAAACCACCGACCAATTAAATAAAGAAAAACAAAAAGCCAGCACTAAATGTGCACTTCAGCACTAAAATTCCAAACTGTAGTTATTATAAAAATTTTGAGATTTTTGGCAAAAAATTGCAATTTCTTGAGCTGCCTCGCCACGTCACGGCAAATCTCATTTGAGGCAGTCCTACACTAAAATATTTTTATAAAATGTGCCATACGGCCTCACATATGAATAGTAGAACTGCTCTTAGCAGCACTCACCTGGTCTATTTCAATCCCATACCCATGACTGAGTCATGGCTGTGGGCGGGACAGGTCCAAGCAAATGCTGCATGAAGTAAATAGCAAATAGTAAATAGTAAATTGGGATGTATTCCATCTGTCTAGATTTTGGCGGTTGGTGACTGTTCACATTAAGTCATCAGGCCTTGTCCACAGGCTATTTACTTCATGCAGCATTTGCTTGGACCTGTCCCGCCCACAGCCATGACTCAGTCATGGGTACGGGATTGAAATAGACCAGGTGAGTGCTGCTAAGAGCAGTTCTACTATTCATATGTGAGGCCGTATGGCACATTTTATAAAAATATTTTAGTGTAGGACTGCCTCAAATGAGATTTGCCGTGACGTGGCGAGGCAGCTCAAGAAATTGCAATTTTTTGCCAAAAATCTCAAAATTTTTATAATAAGTACAGTTTGGAATTTTAGTGCTGAAGTGCACATTTAGTGCTGGCTTTTTGTTTTTCTTTATTGAATTGGTCGGTGGTTGACCTCCACCTTGCTATGCACCCCAATTTGGGATGTATTCCATCTGTCTAGATTTTGGCGGTTGGTGACTGTTCACATAAAGTCATCAGGCCTTGTCCACAGGCTATTTACTTCATGCAGCATTTGCTTGGACCTGTCCCGCCCACAGCCATGACTCAGTCATGGGTACGGGATTGAAATAGACCAGATGAGTGCTACTAAGAGCAGTTCTACTATTCATATGTGAGGCCGTATGGCACATTTTATAAAAATATTTTAGTGTAGGACTGCCTCAAATGAGATTTGCCGTGACGTGGCGAGGCAGCTCAAGAAATTGCAATTTTTTGCCAAAAATCTCAAAATTTTTATAATAAGTACAGTTTGGAATTTTAGTGCTGAAGTGCACATTTAGTGCTGGCTTTTTGTTTTTCCCTAGGTCCTTGATCTGACACCACTCCAGCAGCGTGATCTGCACCACCTCTGGATCAAGTTAGGCAGGCTATATGTCATACTCATAACATATTGCAGCAGGGTTCGGCGGTGCTGCCACAAACGCTGCAACATGTGCAGATTCAAATTCCAGCGTGTCGGCACATCGCATTTCAGGCGTTTAAGCACCAGACCTAAAGACTTCTGGAGCGACGAAAGTTGTTGAACTTCTGTGTGCGAACGATGGAAGTGAGCACATAGCGAGCGTGCCCGCTGCACAAGGGCATGTAGGCCGGGATGGTGTTTTAAAAATTGCTGGAGAATTAGATTCAACACGTGAGCCACACAAGGCACGTGTGTCACATTGTCACTGCGAAAGGCCGCACCCATGTTTGCATCATTGTCACACCCGGCCTTCCCTGTCTGCTGGTTGAGTGGAGACAACCATTGATGAAACTTGGTCTCCAGAGCTAACCGTCCACAACTTCTCAGCGGTGTGACTCACATTTCCCCTACATTTCAAAGTAAACATTTGACCGCCTGATGGCCTTGAGCTCTGCTGCCAGCATAGTAAGGAGGTGTGTGGGATTCCTTGGGCGCAGTTACAAGGAAGGGTGGCCTGACCACAAAAGATTTGGGCTGAGGTGCAGGAACAACACGAGGTTGATGAGGCAGAAGCAGTGGAGGAACTTGTACATACAGAGGAAGGATTAAAGCACACAACTCGTGGGGACGGAAAGACTTGTACAGCAGACCCTTCTCCATCTCTCACCATAGTTACCCAGTGCCCAGTCAGCAACACGTAACTCCCCTGTCTATGCTTACTGGTCCAAGTATCTGTGGTGAAATGCACCCTGTCACACACAGAGTTTCTCGAGGAATCGGTGATGTTGTGTTTGACCTGCTGTGGTAGCGCGGGCACGCCTTTCTTGGAGAAGGAGTGGCGAATGGCCATCGGCTCTTGGGGCACTGCAATGGGCATAAGGTCTCGAAAATCCTCAGTCTCAAAAGGGTGTAAAGGCAGCCTTTCTGTAGCCAACAAGTTGCAGATGCTGAAACTCACCGTCTTAGGCATGTCATGCCCTTCGAAAAGCATGTAAAACACAGCGAGGGGACTCAAACCACAGTCTCCCTCGTTGCCACAAATTGGGCCACACACACCCCACTTGACTGGCATCAGTTGACCCCCATTTTCAAGATGAAAAAGATGCTTTGCATGAAGTACTCTCAAAAATACGCGTGCCTTTCACCTCCCCTGGCTGAGCCAGGGGAAGAAACGTCCTCTGAGAGCCATGACTTGTTCATCTTGGTTCTTTTTTCAAAAGCGAGGGGACTCCAACCACAGTCTCCCTCATTTCCACTAATTGGGCCACACACACCCCACTTGACTGGCATCAGTTGACCCCATTTTCAAGATGAAAAAGATGCTTTGCATGAAGCACTCTTAAAAATACGTGTGCCTTTCACCTCCCCTGGCTAAGCCAGGGGAAGAAAAGTCCTCTGAGAGCCATGACTTGTTCATCTTGGTTCTTTTTTCAAAAGCGAGGGGACTCCAACCACAGTCTCCCTCGTTTCCACTAATTGGGCCACACACACCCCACTTGACTGGCATCAGTTGACCCCCATTTTCAAGATGAAAAAGATGCTTTGCATGAAGCACTCTCAAAAATACGCGTGCCTTTCACCTCCCCTGGCTGAACCAGGGGAAGAAAATTCCTCTGAGAGCCATGACTTGTTCATCTTGGTTCTTTTTTCAAAAGCGAGGGGACTCCAACCACAGTCTCCCTCGTTTCCACTAATTGGGCCACACACACCCCACTTGACTGGCATCAGTTGATCCCCATTTTCAAGATGAAAAAGATGCTTTGCATGAAGCACTCTCAAAAATACGTGTCCCTTTCACCTCCCCTGGCTGAGCCAGGGGAAGAAAAGTCCTCTGAGAGCCATGACTTGTTCATCTTGGTGAACGTTAGTCTGTCCACATTGTCAGTGGACAGATGCGTGTGCTTAGCTGTCAGCACACCCCCAGCAGCACTGAGGACACGTTCCGAGAAAACGCTGGCTGCGGGACACAACAAGATCCCCAAGGCGTACGTGGTGAGCTCAGGCAATTTATCCAGATTGGAAGCCTAAAATGAGCAGGGCTCAAGTTGCACAGTAATGGCATCGACGTTCCCTTGCATATACTCATATCTGTGTCTCCTCCTCTTTTTCCTTGTCCTGCTCTTTTGTTTTCGCATGAGTATATGTCCTTGTCACTTTCCCATGTGTTTGTGTTGTGTTGTGAGTTGTTTGTCACCTTTTGGACACCTTTGAGGGTGTTTTCTAGGTGGTTTTTGGGTTTGTGATTGCCTGCCATTGTTTCCTATGCGGTTCGAGTTCGGTTCGTCGAACGTTCGCCGAACTGAACTCGAACGAGACCTCCGTTCGACGAACCGAACTTGAGCCGAACCACGACCGGTTCGCTCATCTCTAGTGATGATACCCCACATGTAGTCAAAAAGTTCTATTTCAACAAATGGGACAGCTCGAAACAGAAGTAGCTATATATGAATTTTGGAAAGCAAATTTGGCTGAAATAGATTGCGGGCACAATGTCCCAGTTAGGTACCCTAAGGTACCTAAACAGCAAAAACCTTCCACAAGTGACCCCATTTTGGAAGCTAGATCCTTCAAGCATTTGTCAAGGGGCAATTTTTACCTAACATGGCAGTACCCCATATGTGGCTGTACACTACTATTTGAGTACGTGGTGGTGATAGATGGAAAGGAGCCCGACTTCGTATACAGAATGCAGATTCATTTTGGTATAGACAGTGGCCTCCATTGTCTGAGCCCCTGAGATGACCCCAGAAGGGACTCCATATTGGATGAGCAACTATGTAAGAATTCATCTAGGGGTGTAGTGAGTATTTTGAACCCACAGGTGCCGCAAAGAATTTTATAACATTCTGAAGTGCAAATATAACATTTGTGTGAAAAAAATGAAAAATTATTACTATTAGCTGCAAATTTGTCAGTTACACAAGGTTTAAAAGATGAAAATGGACCCCACAATGTATTGCACAATTTCTCCCAAACATGATGATGTCCTATATGTCATCAGAAACTACTGTTTTGCCACACAACAGGGCTGAGCATGGAAGGAGCGCTATTTGGTTTTGGAGCACAGATTTTGTTAAAATAGTTTGTGATCGACATGTTCAGAGCTCATAAGGTGCCAGAACAGAAGAAACACTCTCAAAGTGACCCTCATTGTAGAAATGTCACCTCTCAAATAATTTACCCATGGTTGCAATGACAATTTCGTACCATCCACAACACAATCTTTTTCTGGAGAATTACAAATATGCAAGTTTAGTGCCCATACATTATGTCCCCATATATTCGAATGCCCCATACATTATGTCAAGTTTGTGCTTCTGGAGACATGCATCTTGTAAATCGTTAAGTGCGCTCTCCCCACTGCAATAATGCAACACATAGAGCCGCTTAATGCAGTTTAGCCACAGTTAACGCAAAAGAATGGGGGCACTTAGATTTGGGAGCACAGATGTCACTGGATTTTATTTGAGGGATCAGAGCCATATTGCTTTTCCAGAGTCTTTGTTATACCAGTAATGTGGGAACCCCTGATATTTCCAGTGAGGGATGAAGGACCTGAGTGGGGTCTAGTTTTGTTGGGTAAGTTAGGGGTTTCATTTGTAATATTTTGGGGTACATGACATTTTTTGATTGATTTCAGTAAAAGGCTGGGATCATATTCTCATGTTCTGCAATGAGCACTTACGTCAGGGTTTCCGATTTAATCCCCAAGAAATGTAATTCAAACAAAACCCCTGACGGAACCACTCAATATAATGAGGCAGAGGGAGAAACCTTGGATTCCATTTGATGACTATTTTTCTGGTGTCCGTATTTTTAGAAGTGAACAAAGCTATGGTCATCCACACTTGTGTGCTAAAAGGATGTCTAAAATGATGGCTCACCACTTGGACAGAGCAGAGACCAGACAGAGTCCAAAATGTCACGATCTGCCTCGTTATAGTGAGTGGTTCCAAAGGGGATTTTGTCTGAATCACATTCTTTTTGGATTCACATGGAAACCCCAATGTAACGCTCAGCAGAGAGTGCAGAATAAATATCATCTGAGCCGTATTCCAATTTTTGGGAGATAGAATGAAGAAACAGACAGCAGAACTGAAAAACTTCTTTTTTCTTTTTGCCCAATTCACCATGAGGTAGTACAGATTTCCTCTGTGGATCGGTGCGATTTGAGCAAAACCCAATTTATACTGTTTTATATTTTGCTTCTCTCACAGAGTAAAACATTTTTTTTATATAATAAATAGTTTTTCTCTTCCAATATTTTGACAGATGTAACTTTTTTATTTTTTGGCGAAGAGGGTTGTATGGCAGCTCATTTTTTGCACGATGAGTTGGAGAAAATTTGAGTCATTTTCATGGACGATAACATTTTTTGATCGCTTTTTATTCAGGTATTTCAGATGCAGAATGAATGAAAACCAGCAATTCACTTAGTTTTTTTTTGCGCTAATCACTGTGCGTTAAAGTGATAAGACCAATTTATTCTTTGGGCCATTGTGGTAATAGCAATACTAGAATGATATTGCTTTTTTATGCTTTGCTACTTTTACACACTGAAAGCTATTTCTTACAAAAAAATTGTTTGTTTTTGCATCGCCTTATTCTGAAAGCTGTAACTTTTTTCCAAATGATCCATATTAGGGCTTATGTCTTGCAGGAAGGTTTAGCATTTTCATTTCTTTTTACATATGCTTTTTGATCGCTTTTTATTTTATTTTTTGTGTGTCATTATAGCGAAGAAATGCCTCTTTTGGCTTGTTTTTTAACTATATTTTTTATGGTCGTCATCATACTGAATAAGTAAAGGGACATTTTCATACATTGGGTGGTTCTGGATGCAGTGATGCCAATTATGTATACATTTTTTCATTTATTTTTATTTGAACACAAAAGCTGCTTTTTTAGTGGCGAAACAAGTTTTCGTTATTTGCTGAAATTAGCTTATTAAGCTGTTTTGTGTGTTTTTTTTCTACCTTCTTACACATTTTGTGTAACTTTTTTTAATTTTTTTCAGTTAGTCCCACTGTGGGACATGATTTTTCTTCACTTTGATCACTGATCTCATGTGCTCTGTATAGCAGCAAATGAGCTTAGTGTCAGTGACTCACTGACAGACTGTAAGACCCAGAATATAGCTGGATCTTACTGTACCGTAGGGTCATCACAGAACAATGGCAATGGTCGGTACCTGTTACGGGGGGCTGTCTGATAATAAAACCTAAAGGAATGTCAGACAGTCAGGGTCCACTGTGTAAAGACTCTGCTGCAGACTATGGCAGAGGATAAGGGGTATATAAGTGTGCCACTGTAAAAAATAATAGCACAAGTGCAGAGTGCAATACCTCTGTTAAACTCACAGAGGAATATAATTAGAAAATAAAGCAATTCCTCCCTTACTTGGAGGGTGTGTGGAATGGTCTCTGTTAAAGATCACAGAGACAAAAGCAGTGAGTGTGAAATGGCACCTACCTAGGTCCGTTCATCTAGTGCTCCCAGGAGACGGACAGCAGCGTAAGCCGCACAAAGCTCTTACCTCTGTTCGCTCCCCTAGTGTGCGAGGATACGAACAACTGCCAATCAACAACCAGAGCCAATCCGCTGGCAGAATGACAGCAATGACGTCACGCTGGCCTATCACCGAGCAAAGCATCACAAGCACATGACCAGCAACCAATCGGCATAGAAGGTGTCAGAGACATGTGACCACGTGTCACAAGCACATGACCAGTGGCCAATCAGCTTAGAAGGTGTCAGAGACATGTGACCTCGTGTCAGCGATGATGTCACCCGCACATGTGCAATGGCTCCAAGATAGGACTTAGTCTCCAGAGCCACAGCAACCGTAACAGTACCTCCCCCTCAAGGGCCCCCCTCCCGGCGATGCAGGTAATCGGTAACTAAGTCGGGAGCATGGACAGCCTCCTCAGGCTCCCAAGAGCGATGTTCCGGGCCATAGCCCTCCCAATCTATCAAGAAGAACTTGCGCCCTCTAACCATCTTAGAACCAACTATGGCTCGTACCTCATAGCTAGAGCGAGAGGAATCAGAGGCAGGAGAGTGCACTTCATGAGCGTGAGGTAAAATAGCCGGCTTTAGCAGTGAAACATGGAATTTGTCATGGATCCTAAGATGGACGGGTAACTTCAATTGGTAGACTACAGGATTTACCTGTCGGAGAACCTCATAAGGACCCAGGAAGCGAGGAGCAAATTTGACAGAGCTCATTCTAAGTTTCACGTGTTTTGCAGAGAGCCACACAAAATCCCCTGGAGAAAAGACAGGAGCCGGGCGACGAAACCGATCGGACACCGTCTTCATACGGTCCTTAGCTGCTTGGATCGACTCTTGAGTCAGATCCCAAACCTCTCTGGCATTAGTTGCCCAGTCGGCCACAAGAGGAGAAGGTGCAGCAGCGGGAAATGGTATCGGTACCCTAGGGTGTTGCCCATTATTGAGTACGAATGGTGTCTGCCCAGTGGCCTCAGCCAGCGAATTGTTAAGGGCAAATTCTGCCCAGGGTAGGAGGGAGGACCAGTTATCGTGGTTCTGAGCAACAAAGTGTCGAAGGTATATAATCATGGATTGATTGGTAAGCTCAACCAAACCATTGGTCTCCGGATGGTATGCCGAAGAGAGATTCAACTCAATTTGCAGAAGGCTACAAAGATCTCACCAGAAACGAGAAGCAAATTGCGGGCCTCTATCACAAATGATACGATCTGGCATCCCGTGAAGCCTAAAGACATGCTTGAGGAATAATTTGGCTAGTACCCTGGAAGACAGGATTCTCGATAACGGTACGAGATGAACCATCCGAGAGAAATGGTCCATAATGACCCACACAAATCTATGTCCCTGTGAACACGGAAGATCACCCACAAAGTCCATGCCTACCACCTCCCATGGTCTATCTGGCACTGGTAAAGGATGCAAGAGCCCAGCCGGTCTCTGCCGTAATGGACGGTTGCGAGCACACGAGTAGCAGGAACCGACATATCTCTTGACGTGGCTGGCTAAGTGTGGCCACCAATACCACCTCTCCAGTAACTCTCGTGTCCGCCTAATACCAAAATGCCCAACCACCTTTGAGGTGTGGGCCCACGACAGTATATCATTCTGTCGATCAGGCGGAACAAAGGTCTTGCCCAGTGGGATTTGGTCTAACGTCACAGGGGAGAGCGTATGAAAAACCCTGGAGGGAAGGATAAGACGAGGTTCGTCAATCTCTTCCCGGGTAGAAACCATAGAGTGAGACAGAGCGTCTGCCTTGTTATTCTTACTCCCAGACAGATAGTTGATGGAGAAGTGAAAGCGGGAGAAAACCAAGGACCAGCGGGCTTGGCGAGGATTCAGACGCTGAGCGGTTTGTAAATACGTCAGATTCTTATGGTCTGTATAGACCTGGAAAGGATGTTTCGCTCCTTCCAGCAAGTGACGCCACTCCTCCAAGGCTAATCTCAGGGCGAGCAGTTCCCTATCCCCAATGGTATAGTTTCTCTCTGCAGGTGAAAAGGTTTTAGCAAAGAAGAAACACGGCCTTTTTCTACCTGCACCGTTCTTTTGATACAAGACCGCACCAGCACCCACTGAAGAGGCATCAACCTCCAAGAGGAAGGGCTTTGTCTCATCGGGTCTTTGAATAACGGAAGCAGTTGAAAAGTGTCTTTTTACTGCCTCAAAAGCCTGGGATGTCTCAGTAGACCAGACTTTTGGATTACCACCTTTCTTAGTCAAGGCCACCAAAGGGGCCACCAAAGTAGAGAAATGGGGTATGAACTGCTGGTAATAATTTATGAATCCTAAGAAGCGTTGCACCGCCTTCAAGGAATGAGGTTCGGACCATTCCAGGACAGCAGAGAGCTTCGCAGGATCCATAGCCAGACCCTCTTGTGAGATAATGTAGCCCAAAAAAGGCAAGGATGACTGCTCGAATACACATTTTTCGAGTTTAGCAAACAAAGAGTGCTCCATTAAATGGGAAAGGACACGAACGACATCCTGACGATGAGTCTCCAGATCAGAAGAAAAAATCAGGATGTCGTCCAGATACACCACAACGGAGGATAACAGTAAATCCCTGAACACATCGTTTACGAAGTCCTGAAATATTGCGGGTGCATTACATAAACCAAAAGGCATGACGAGGTATTCATAGTGACCGTCTCGGGTGTTAAAAGCGGTCTTCCATTCGTCACCCTCTCGAATTCGTACCAAGTTATACGCACCCCGCAGATCCAACTTCGTAAAAACCTGAGCTCCCCTCAGTCTGTTAAAGAGCTCCGAAATTAAAGGTAACGTGTATTTTTTCTTTATTGTGATTGCGTTGAGACCCCTGTAATCTATGCAGTGACGCAAATCACCCTCTTTCTTCCAAACAAAGAAAAACCCAGCTCCCGCGGGAGAGACAGACTTACGAATGAACCCCTTCTCTAAACTCTCTCTTATATAGGTCGACATGGCCTCTGACTCAGGTATCGACAGGGTGTAAACCCTGCCCTTAGGTGAAACCGAACCTGGGATAAGGTCTATGGCACAGTCATACGGCCTATGGGGTGGAAGAACCTCAGCACCCTGTTTGGAGAACACGTCAGAGAAATCCAAATAGGGTGTAGGTATGGGAGAGAGATCAGTTGATGCAACCGCAACGACCTTAGGTGGTAAGGGAAGACATCGGGAATAGAGTTGAGCGCGGTTCACGGTTCGAGGTTCTCCAGTTCGCGGCTCGAGTGATTTTGGGGGCTGTTCTAGATAGAACTAGAACTCGAGCTTTTTGCTAAAGCTCGATAGTTCTAGATACGTTCGACAACGGTTCTAGCAGCAAAAAGACCAGCTAATTACTAGCTGGCTTTCCGTTGTAATAGTGTAAGTCACTCTGTGACTCACACTATTATGAAATTTCAGTGTATAATGTGCGGGAACAGCACATTCAGATCACTGCTGTATGGATCGCCATTTTTTTTTTTTTTTTCTTGTCTTCCTTCCCTAAGAGCGCGCGCGTGTAGTGGGGCGGGCCAGCATGTCAGCCAATCCCAGACACACACAGCTAAGTGGACTTTTAGCCAGAGAAGCAACGGCATGTGTGATAGGATGTCCATGTCACGTGTCCCTGCATTATAAAAATGGACATTTTCCTCCAGCACGCCATTATCTGCCTTCTGCGTCCTTGGTGTCAGTCATCACTGGCGCAGCTCCTATCTCCGATACTGCTGTGTACGCTCCATACACAGCGCTGTACAGAATAGGGATAGAAGTTTCTATCAGTCCTTTTAAGGGCTAATACCGGCAGGGTCAGAGCCATAGGTGACAGGTCCGTGAAAACAGAGTTTAACAGCTACACAAGATGACAGCGTCTGTGTAGCTAAGGTCAGGGATTTCCTCGCTGCATTTCCCCATTAGGAGGGATAGAAAGGCAGGCTTCCTTTCCTCTACCCAGAGACCCAAAACCCTGCCACTGTACCCTCCTGCCCTTTGCACACTCAAACTCATTGTTACTAAGCCATTTTACTAGCAAACACTGAGTGAACTTAGTGGCATCCTAAACGTGGCTGTTGGACTTCTGTATTGTCCCACTAGTGCAAAGATATTTGCAGCACGTCTGCCTGCATTGTACACTCAAACGCAATGTTACTAAGCCATTATACTAGCAAACACTGAGTGAACTTAGTGGCATCCTAAACGTGGCTGTTGGACTTCTGTATTGTCCCACAAGTGCAAAGATATTTGCAGCACCTCTGCCTGCATTGCACACTCAAACTCATTGTTACTAAGCCATTATACTAGCAAACACTGAGTGAACTTAGTGGCATCCTAAACGTGGCTGTTGGACTTCTGTATTGTCCCACTAGTGCAAAGATATTTGCAGCACCTCTGCCTGCATTGCACACTCAAACTCATTGTTACTAAGCCATTATATAGCAAACACTGAGTGAACTTAGTGGCATTCTAAACGTGGCCGTTGAACTTCTGTATTATCCCACTAGTGCAAAGATATTTGCACCACATCTGCCTGCATTGCACACTCAAACTCATTGTTGCTAAGCCATTATACTAGCAAACACTGAGTGAACTTAGTGGCATCCTAAAAGTGGCTGTTGGACTTCTGTATTGTCCCACTAGTGCAAAGATATTTGCAGCACCTCTGCCTGCATTGCACACTCAAACTCATTGTTACTAAGCCATTATACTAGCAAACACTGAGTGAACTTAGTGGCATCCTAAACGTGGCCGTTGAACTTCTGTATTATCCCACTAGTGCAAAGATATTTTCAGCACATCTGCCTGCATTGCACACTCAAACTCATTGTTGCTAAGCCATTATACTAGCAAACACTGAGTGAAGTTAGTGGCATCCTAAAAGTGGCTGTTGGACTTCTGAATTGTCCCACTAGTGCAAAGATATTTGCAGCACGTCTGCCTGCATTGCACACTCAAACTCATTGTTACTAAGCCATTATACTAGCAAACACTGAGTGAACTTAGTGGCATCCTAAACGTGGCTGTTGGACTTCTGTATTGTCCCACAAGTGCAAAGATATTTGCAGCACCTCTGCCTGCATTGCACACTCAAACTCATTGTTACTAAGCCATTATACTAGCAAACACTGAGTGAGCTTAGTGGCATCCTAAATGTGGCTGTTGGACTTCTGTATTGTCCTACTAGTGCAAAGATATTTGCAGCACCTCTGCCTGCATTGCACACTCAAACTGATAGTTAGTTAGCCATTATACTAGCAAACACTGAGTGAACTTAGTGGCATCCTAAAAGTGGCTGTTGGACTTCTGTATTGTCCCACTAGTGCAAAGATATTTGCAGCACCTCTGCCTGCATTGCACACTCATTCTCATTGTTACTAAGCCATTATACTAGCAAACACTGAGCGAACTTAGTGGCATCCTAAACGTGGCTGTTGGACTTCTGTATTGTCCCACTAGTGCAAAGATATTTGCAGCACGTCTGCCTGCATTGCACACTCAAACTCATTGTTACTAAGCCATTATACTAGCAAACACTGAGTGAACTTAGTGGCATCCTAAACGTGGCTGTTGGACTTCTGTATTGTCCCTCTAGTGCAAAGATATTTGCAGCACGTCTGCCTGCATTGCACACTCAAACTCATTGTTACTAAGCCATTATACTAGCAAACACTGAGTGAACTTAGTGGCATCCTAAACGTGGCTATTGGACTTCTGTATAGTCCCACTAGTGCAAAGATATTTGCAGCACATCTGCCTGCATTGCACACTCAAACTCTTTGTTACTAAGCCAATTATACTAGCAAACACTGAGTGAACTTAGTGGCATCCTAAACGTGGCTGTTGGACTTCTGTATTGTCCCACTAGTGCAAAGATATTTGCAGCACCTCTGCCTGCATTTCACACTCAAACTCATTGTTACTAAGCCATTATACTAGCAAACACTGAGTGAACTTAGTGGCATCCTAAACGTGGCTGTTGGACTTCTGTATTGTCCCACTAGTGCAAGATATTTGCAGCACCTCTGCCTGCATTGCACACTCAAACTCATTGTTGCTAAGCCATTATACTAGCAAACACTGAGTGAACTTAGTGGCATCCTAAACGTGGCTGTTGGACTTCTGTATTGTCCCACTAGTGCAAAGATTTTTGCAGCACCTCTGCCTGCATTGCACACTCAAACTCATTGTTACTAAGACATTATAATACCAAAAATTGAGTAAACTTAGTGGCATACAAGAAGTGGCTGTTGTACTCCATTAGTGCCCCACTGGTGCCAAGCTATTTCTAGCACCTGTGCAGGACACCCTCCTGCTCTGTTTTTAATAAGCTATAATGATAGCAAAAAATACTGCCATTTAGTGGCATCATAGAACTGGCTGTTGTATTTCATTATTGTCCCACTGGTGCCAAGCTATTTCTAGCACCTCTGCATGACACCCTCATGCACATTTTGCTACGCTAATGTTATAGCAAACTCAGGGAATTCATTGCTGCATTTGATAATTCGGAGGGATAGAAAGTGAGGCTTCCTTTAGCTTTTCCTTCTTTTCATAGACAGCATCTCTAAGTCCACATTAGAAGAGCAATTTCTCCTCCACATCTAAGTGTGGAGAGGCAGCTAGTGCGCATGCGTGTGCCGATTTACCACAGCTGCACCCTAACTACAGTGTTTCGCCTAGTGAGTAAGCTCAGCCTGACTGTGCCATTCCTGAGGCTAAGTCTTAATTTCGGGATACAGCGCATGCTCCCACACTTAGTGCGAAAAGCCTCTTTGCACAGGTACTTGCATTCCGTGCCGGGTCTAAGTCCTGTTTTGTGCCTGGACACCATGCTAAAGCTGATAGTCTTTTTTCTGAGACTGTATTTCATGCAACTGACCATGCTCAGGCACTTACTGCATCAGAGACTAGGTCCGGTAATGAACTCTTTGGCCCTGCCCCTGATGTGGGGGGGCCATATAGACCACAGGGCATCAGGTGTCCTGACGATGTGGCCAGGCCACTCCCAAATGGCTTGCAGAGGCCCGCCCCTATGACTTGTCACCTCATTATTGATGGTCAGACGATGACTGGTGAGGTTTTTGTGTCGTGGCAGCCATGAGGTCATTATTGAAGTTGCGGTTCCAAATAGGACGCTAGTTATGCCACTCATGACGTGTCACTCTGCTTTTGTCTCCAGGAGGTGCATTGTGGTCCACCCTGGTTTGGGGCGGACCCAGGTTATATAACGGGCTGGAGCCAACAAGGAGGTGCGCAGTCTTTTATTATGCTCCGAAAGAGCACACCTCCATGTGTTGAACCCCTTGCGGCTTTATGCCAGAGGTAGGCAGGGATAGGGCGTCGATGCAGGCCGCCACCACAGTTGGTAACGCAGAACGGTTAAGACCAGCTCCTGTCCTACAAGTCCTGCTTGTGCAGCCCAGTGGCATTAACAGGCCTGCTGCTGCTGATGCGCCTGCTGTCCACAGGTGTGGCCCCAATGCACACGGTCAGCGTACTGAATGGCCCATGTGATGTTAACAGGGAGTTCCTGGGCTGGGTGGGCGTGTGGACCCTGTGACGCTAACAGGGCTCCCAGTCTCAAGATCCGAGTGGCGTCTAACTCGGTTCAGGCAACTATTAGTTTCATAGCCACCCATATCTGTATCCTCCACCTAACCTTCCAGTTGCCAACCTCTCCTTTTCCATCTGGGAGCACGGTGGACATTGACTGCTGATGGGGATATATACCTTTCTCTTTCTTTTCTTATTAATTTTCGTTATATAGCGGTAACATAGTATATACCACCTTATCCAAATCTGCCAGTCCCACCGTAACAGATGGTGTTTCTTCATCAAATGTTACTTTTGCTTAACCAACAAACCCACGGACAAAAACTTTTTTCCCCTTTCCAACACACTTGTTCCCCTTTCCACAAGCATTTGTCCTTTTTCAACTCATTTGGTATATGACCAAAAGTGCAACTCTGCAGGGACACCGTACTCAATGCCATCTCAGCACAGCAGCCAGCCCTCGGTCCCTCAGATGTGGACAAGTAAAAGACCATTTCCTCCTATCCATGAGAAAGCGTTGAGATTCACTCTGTGCAGCACTGGTGTTCACTGGAAAAGCAGATCTAAGAATCCGTACCACCTTCTGCAGATACTCCTGTATACGTGCGTCCCTTTCTATGGCAGGAATTTTTTCGCCAAATTTTGTCTTGTACCGGGGATCTAACAGTGTGGCAACCCAGTAGTTAGCATTACTTCGAATTCGTACAATCCGAGGGTCATGTTGTAGGTAGTGCAGCAAGAAGGCGCTCATGTGTCTTGTGCATCCAGGAGGACCAAGTCCTTGGTGTTGGTGGCAGAGAGGTGAGAATCGTGCCTCCTTCCTCTGCCCTCTCCCCCCAACCTCGCACAACCGAAATGTGAGCAAACTCTCACTCATCTGCTGAGTCTTCCATGCCCATCGCCAGTTCGTCCTCCATTTCTTCATGGGCTCCTGCACCTTCCTCAACAATTTTTGCTGATACTATGCGCCCTTGTTAATCCCTATCCCCCACCATGACTGCCGCCTAGGTGCCGCTCACCATGTGGACCTTGTAGATCTTATTATTCCTTCTGCATATGACTCCTCCTGTACTTCCTCACCTTCTTCTTGGACCAACACCTGACTCCGAATAATGCTTACAGTGTGCTCCATCTTGTAGATGACCAGAATTGTCACACTGAGAATGGCATCGCTAGTGCTAAACATCTTCGTCGACATTTGTAAACTGTGTAGAAGGGTGCATAGGTCCTTGATCTGACACCACTCCAGCAGCATGATCTGCACCACCTCTGGATCAAGTTAGCCCAGGGTATACATCATACCGTATTTCAGCAGGGCTCTGCGGTGCTGCCACAGACGCTGCAACATGTGCAGATTCCAATTCCTGCGTGTCGGAACATCGCATTTCCGGCGTTTAACCGCCAGACCCTAAGACTTCCGGAGCGATGAAAGTTTTTGAGCTGCTGGGTGCGAAGGATGAAAGTGAGCACATAGCAGCATGCCCGCTGCACAAGGACATGTAGGCCGGGATGGTATTTTAAAAATTGCTGGAGAATCAGATTCAACACGTGAGCCATACATGGCACGTGTGTCACATTGCCCTGACGAAGGGCCGCAGACAGGTTTGCATCATTGCCGCACACGGCTGTTAAGTCACCAACTTAGTTCACTCAATCAATTTGTACTCTGGTCGCCAGGTGACAACGTGTTCCTTTCGTGCATAGTGCTGATGATGGGAAAGGAGTCGATGCCTGCGGCGCAGGTGGACGCAGGTTATGGTCACCCACTGGGTTGCGTTACCTTGACAGATACAGAACCACAGGCTGAATGTAGGTGGTGGGTATCTCACAGATGAAGTACCATCATTCAGCTACAACCAATGGGAAGACACCATACCCTTTTTCAGGCCCCTCCTGTCTGCAGACCACTGCCAGACAAAGCTATGAACCTCTTGTTACTGTTACCCCCAGTTCAGTTTTATGAGTTTGTGTGCTTGTTACCTGACTACTTTTCATGCTTGCTGTTTATGTACCTCGTTGGCCGATCCGCATTTCACCTCTGCTTGTTTTCTGATTAAGTCCTAGCCATCCCATTCTATTCCTCTTCCTCAATTAATGTTTTTGACCCTGCATGACTACTATTCTCTGGAACTGCAGCCTTCCACAGGTATTAATCAACTTGGGCGCTGTGTAATTCCAAATCACTGTATAGGGGTTAAAGGGTTTCAGGGTTCTGGGTGTCCAGCTTGGTGAGTGGCTTGCCTCTAGCCTATCCTTTACAGCCCATCTGAGTGTGTCGATCCAGGCAGGCATTACACCGTGCCCTCTGCAGAAGGCCATGTAGGCTGGGATAGTGTTTTAAAAATTGCTGGACAACCAGGTTCAACACGTGAGCCATACAAGGCACGTGTGTCACATTGCCCTGAAGAAGGGTCGCAGACTGGTTTGCATCATTGTCGCACCCAACCTTCCCTGACTGCTGGTTGAGTGGAGACAACCATTGATGAAACTCGGTCTCACTCTCCAGAGCTTACCATCCACAACTCCTCAGCGGTGTGACTCACATTTCCCAGATATTTCTAAGTAAAGAGTCGACCGCATCATGCTGTTGAGCTGTGCTGCCAGCATAGTAAGGAGGTGTGGGATTCCTTGGGTGCAGTTACAAGGAAGGGTGGCCTGACCACACAGGGTTTGGGCCGAGGTGGAGGACCCACACGAGGTTGAGGAGGCAGAAGCAGTGGGGGAACTTGTACATACAGAGGAAGGATTGACACACAAGTCGTGGGGACGGCAAGACTTGTACAGCAAACCCTTCTCCATTTTTCACGATAGTTACCCAGTGCCCAGTCAGCAACATGTAACTCCCCTGTCCATGCTTACTGTTCCAAGTATCTGTGGTGAAATGCACCCTGTCACACACAGAGTTTCTCAAGGAATCGGTGAGGTTGTGTGCAACCTGCTGTGGTAGCGCGGGCACGCCTTTCTTGGAGAAGGAGTGACGACTGGCCATCGGCTCTTGGGGCACTGCAATGGGCATAAGGTCTCGAAAAACCTCGGTCTCAAAGGGTGTAAAGGAAGCCTTTCTGTTGCCAACAAGTTGCAGATGATGAAACTCAACCTCTTAGGCATGTCATGCCCTTCGAAAATCATGTAAAACACAGCGAGGGGACTCCAACCACAGTCTCCCTCGTTTCCACTAATTGGGCCACACACACCCCACTCGACTGGCATCAGTTGACCCCCCTTTTGAAAAAGAAAAAGATGCTTGGCATGAAGCACTCTCAAAAATACGAGTGCCTTTCACCTCCCCTGGATGTCGCAGGGGAAGAAAATTCCTCTGAGAGCCATGACTTGTTCATCTTGGTTCTTATACAAACACAGCGAGGGGACTCCAACCACTGTCTACCTCGTTTCCACTAATTGGGCCACACACACCCCACTTGACTGGCATCAGTTGACCCCATTTTCAAGATGAAAAAGATGCTTTGCATGAAGCACTCTCAAAAATACGCGTGCCTTTCACCTCCCTTGGCTAAGCCAGGGGAAGAAAAGTCCTCTGAGAGCCATGACTTGTTCATCTTGGTTCTTTTTTCAAAAGCGATGGGACTCCAACCACAGTCTCCCTCGTTTCCACTAATTGGGCCACACACACCCCACTTGACTGGCATCAGTTGACCCCATTTTCAAGATGAAAAAGATGCTTTGCATGAAGCACTCTCAAAAATACGCGTGCCTTTCACCTCCCCTGGCTAAGCCAGGGGAAGAAAAGTCCTCTGAGAGCCATGACTTGTTCATCTTGGTTCTTTTTTCAAAAGCGATGGGACTCCAACCACAGTCTACCTCGTTTCCACTAATTGGGCCACACACACCCCACTTGACTGGCATCAGTTGACCCCATTTTCAAGATGAAAAAGATGCTTTGCATGAAGCACTCTCAAAAATACGCGTGCCTTTCACCTCCCCTGGCTAAGCCAGGGGAAGAAAAGTCCTCTGAGAGCCATGACTTGTTCATCTTGGTTCTTTTTTCAAAAGCGATGGGACTCCAACCACAGTCTCCCTCGTTTCCACTAATTGGGCCATACTCACCCCACTTGACTGGCATCAGTTGACCCCCCTTTTGAAAAAGAAAAAGATGCTTGGCATGAAGCACTCTCAAAAATACGCGAGACTTTCACCTCCCCTGGATGACCCAGGGGAAGAAAAGTCCTCTGAGAGCCATGACTTGTTCATCTTGGTTCTTTTTTCAAAAGCGATGGGACTTCAACCACAGTCTCCCTCGTTTCCACTAATTGGGCCACACTCACCCCACTTGACTGGCATCAGTTGACCCCATTTTAAAGATGAAAAAGATGCTTTGCATGAAGCACTCTCAAAAATACGCGTGCCTTTCACCTCCCCTGGCTGAGCCAGGGGAAGAAAAGTCCTCTGAGAGCCATGAGTTGTTCATCTTGGTTCTTTTTTCAAAAGCGAGGGGACTCAAACCACAGTCTCCCTCGTTTCCACTAATTGCGCCACACACACCCTACATGACTTGCATCACTTGACCACCCTTTTCAAAATGAAAAAGATGCTTTGCATGAAGCACTCTCAAAAATACGCATGCCTTTCACCTCCCCTGGAAGACCCAGGGGAAGAAAAGTCCTCTGAGAGCCATGACTTGTTCATCTTGGTTCTTTTTTCAAAAGCGAGGAGACTCCAACCACAGTCTCCCTCGTTTCCACTAATTGGGCCACACACACCCCACTTGACTGGCATCAGTTGACCCCCCTTTTGAAAAAGAAAAAGATGCTTGGCATGAAGCACTCTCAAAAATACGCGAGCCTTTCACCTCCCCTGGATGACCCAGGGGAAGAAAAGTCCTCTGAGAGCCATGACTTGTTCATCTTGGTTCTTTTACAAACACAGCGAGGGGACTCCAACCACAATCTCCCTCGTTTCCACTAATTGGGCCACACACACCCCACTTGACTGGCATCACTTGACCCCCCTTTTCAAAATGAAAAAGATGCTTTGCATGAAGCACTCTCAAAAATACGCATGCCTTTCACCTCCCCTGGATGACCCAGGGAAGAAAATTCCTCTAAGAGCCATGACTTGTTCATCTTGGTTCTTTTTTCAAAAGTGAGGGGACTCCAACCACAGTCTCCCTCGTTTCCACTAATTGGGCCACACACACCCCACTTGACTGGCATCAGTTGACCCCATTTTCAAGATGAAAAAGATGCTTTGCATGAAGCACTCTCAAAAATATGTGTGCCTTTCACCTCCCCTGGCTGAGCCAGGGGAAGAAAAGTCCTCTGAGAGCCATGACTTGTTCATCTTGGTTCTTTTTTCAAAAGCGAGGGGACTCCAACCACAGTCTCCCTCGTTTCCACTAATTGGGCCACACACACCCCACTTGACTGGCATCAGTTGACCCCCCTTTTGAAAAAGAAAAAGATGCTTGGCATGAAGCACTCTCAAAAATACGCGTGCCTTTCACCTCCCCTGGATGACCCAGGGGAAGAAAAGTCCTCTGAGAGCCATGACTTGTTCATCTTGATTCTTTTACAAACACAGCGAGGGGACTCCAACCACAGTCTCCCTCGTTTCCACTAATTGGGTCAGACACACCCCAGTTGACTGGCATCACTTGACCCCCCTTTTCAAAATGAAAAAGATGCTTTGCATGAAGCACTCTCAAAAATACGCATGCCTTTCACCTCCTTTGGATGATCTAGGGGAAGAAAAGTCCTCTGAGAGCCATGACTTGTTCATCTTGGTTCTTTTTTCAAAAGTGAGGGGACTCCAACCACAGTCTCCCTCGTTTCCACTAATTGGGCCACACACACCCCACTTGACTGGCATCAGTTGACCCCCCTTTTGAAAAAGAAAAAGATGCTTGGCATGAAGCACTTTCAAAAATACGCGTGCCTTTCACCTCCCCTGGATGACCCAGGGGAAGAAAAGTCCTCTTAGAGCCATGACTTGTTCATCTTGGTTCTTTTACAAACACAGCGAGGGGACTCCAACCACTGTCTTCCTCGTTTCCACTAATTGGGTCACACACACCCCACTTGACTGGCATCAGTTGACCCCATTTTCATGATGAAAAAGATGCTTTGCATGAAGCACTCTCAAAAATATGCGTGCCTTTCACCTCCCCTGGCTGAGCCAGGGGAAGAAAAGTCCTCTGAGAGCCATGACTTGTTCATCTTGGTTCTTTTACAAACACAGCAAGGCGACTCCAACCACAGTCTCCCTCGTTTCCACTAATTGGGCCACACACACCCCACTTGACTGGCATCACTTGACCCCCTGTGAGGTAGCACGGTCGGCTGCGCAGCAGAAGACACGGGATCCAGGCATTAAGGTTCACAGCACACGGTTTTAATGTCCAAACAAAAGTCCATAACACAATACATGTGCCTCTCCAGCAGAAAACTCAGGGAGTTCTGTTCACTCCCTCACACCCGGCACACCTGCCCTCGTTCCTGATTCTATTTAACCCTTCCTTCAGCCTGTAGGGAAACAGCATTAACCCTAGAGTGGATTTACTTTCTATCATGGAGTGAGCACAACCGGGGCGAGACATACCGGCCGTCATAGATAACCCCGGTCACAGTCTCACATACCCCCCCCTCAGTTCAAGCGTGCGGGGTTGAACTCCCGCCATCAAACACGGGCCACGGGACAAGGCATCGGCGTTGCCCTGCAACCTACCGGCCCGGTGTTCAACCGTAAACCGGAAGTTTTGCAGAGAAAGGAACCACCGGGTAACCCGGGCATTCCGTTCCTTGGCGGACCTCATCCAGACCAGTGGAGAGTGATCCGTCACCAAGCGAAACTGCCGTCCCAGCAGGTAATAGCGTAGGGACTCCAAGGCCCATTTAATCGCCAGGCACTCCTTCTCCACTACGCTATACTTCCGCTCGGGAGGGGTGAGCTTCCTACTCAAGAAGGTGACGGGGTGTTCCTCCCCCTGAACCACCTGAGACAGCACTGCCCCCAGGCCGATCTCCGAGGCGTCAGTCTGTACTATGAACTCCTTCCGGAAATCAGGGTTGACCAGAACGGGCTGTCCGCACAGGACCTCCTTCAGGGCCCGGAAGGAGTCCTCGGCCTGCGGAGTCCAGCGCACCATGACGGACTTCTTGCCTTTGAGAAGGTCCGTCAAGGGGGCTGATAGTCCCGCAAAATCCTTTACAAACCTCCTGTAGTACCCCACGATACCCAGGAAGGCCCTAACCTGCTTCGTGGTCAGGGGTCTAGGCCACTTCTGGATCGCCTCAACCTTGTTAATTTGGGGCTTAATCACTCCTTGGCCTATCACGTAGCCCAAGTAGCGGGCTTCCGTGAGTCCCAATGCACATTTCTTGGGATTGGCTGTCAATCCGGCTGTTCGAAGCGCGTCCACCACCGCTTGTACCTGTTCCAAGTGGGTCTGCCAATCGGAGCTGTAAATAATGATGTCATCCAGGTACGCTGATGCATACGCCTGGTGGGGTTCCAGCACTAAGTCCATCAACCTCTGGAACGTGGCCGGAGCGCCATGTAACCCAAAAGGCAAGACAACATAGTGGAAGAGACCCTCCGGCGTAACAAAAGCGGTTTTCTCCTTGGCGGACTCCGTTAGTGGCACCTGCCAGTACCCTTTGGTCAGGTCGAGCGTGGTAAAATATCGCGCCTGTCCCAGCCTATCAATCAGCTCATCCACCCGGGGCATGGGGTAGAGATCGAACTTGGATATTTCGTTCAATCTCCTAAAGTCATTGCAGAACCGTAAGGAGCCATCGGGTTTTGGTATTAGGACAATCGGACTAGCCCATTCACTCCGGGATTTTTCGATGACCCCCAGGCGTAACATTGTCTTTACTTCCTCCGATATGGCTTGTCGTTGAGCCTCCGGTACCCGGTATGACTTCAGGCGTACCTTCAGGTGGGGCTCGGTGACAATATCATGTCGTATCAGACTGGTCCTACCGGGCAGCTCGGAGAAGACATCGGGGTTCTGCTGAAACAACCGTCTGGCCTCTCGCCTCTGTTGCTTGGTGAGGGCTTCTCCAATCCTTACTTCCGGTTCGTCCTCTCCGGAGGTCGCTGGAGCCGGATGTGAACGACCCGAAGAGGAGGGAGGTGGGGAAAAAACAGCCATCAGGCTTTCCCGTTCCTGCCAAGGTTTTAATAGGTTGACATGGTATATTTGTTCAGGTTTCCGCCTACCGGGCTGCAATACTTTATAGTTAACCACCCCTACTCTTTCCTTTATCTCGTAGGGGCCTTGCCACTGAGCCAGGAATTTGCTCTCCGCCGTGGGGATCAATACCAACACCCGATCCCCGGGTTTAAAGGTCCGCACGGTGGCTTGTCTATTGTAGCGGCCGCTTTGCGCGGCCTGAGCCTCCTGTAAATGCTCCTTCACAATTGGCATGACCGCGCTTATGCGGTTCTGCATACCCAAAATGTGTTCAATCACACTTTTATGGGGGGTGGGCTCTTGTTCCCATGTTTCCTTTGCCAGGTCCAACAATCCCCGGGGATGTCGCCCGTATAACAATTCAAAAGGCGAAAACCCCGTGGATGCCTGTGGCACCTCTCGTATGGCAAACATCAAATAGGGAAGCATCATATCCCAGTCTTTCCCGTCTTTTGAAATCACCCTTCTTAGCATGGTTTTCAGGGTTTTATTGAAACGCTCGACTAAACCGTCCGTTTGAGGATGATACACAGACGTACGCAACTGCTTGATCTGGAGTAGCCGGCATAGCTCTTTGGTCACTTTAGACATGAATGGGGTCCCCTGATCCGTAAGGATCTCCTTGGGCAATCCCACCCGGCAGAACACAGCAAACAACTCCCGAGCTATAAGCTTTGCTGCAGTATGTCTGAGAGGTATCGCCTCGGGATACCGGGTGGCATAGTCAATGATCACTAGGATGTGTTGGTGCCCTCGAGCGGACTTTACGAGGGGCCCCACCAGATCCATCCCTATCCGTTCAAAAGGGACTTCTATAATGGGTAACGGTACCAACGGACTGCGAAAATGGGTCAGGGGTGCAGTAAGCTGACACTCCGGGCAGGTTTCGCAGAACCGTTTTACCTCCCCAAAGACCCCGGGCCAATAGAACCTTTGCAATATTCGCTCCTGCGTTTTCTTGACCCCTAGGTGGCCACTCATCAGGTGTTTATGAGCCAAGTCGAGGACCCGCCGGCGATACGGCTGGGGCACCACCAACTGTTCTACCCCTACGCCCCGTATTTCATCTACCCGGTAGAGTAAATCCTGCTTAAGAGCGAAATGGGGGTACCTTACCTGGGCACCGGGCAGCTGTGCCACCCCGTCAACTACTGTCACCCGACTCCGGGCATGTATTAACGTAGGGTCCTGGAGGTGGGCTGTCCCAAACGTATCCGGGGACGCCTCCAACTCCGGGATGGGCTCGACCGTCTCAGCCTCTCCTGCCAATACCTCTAGGGGCGACCTATCGGGTTCACACTCTGTCCCTATCATGGTGACCCCTACGGCAGGTGTCCCGGATTCAGGATTGTAGGGCTCAGGTCCCGGACCGACCAATATCTGAGGGGACTTAGGGGGTCCCCTCCATAAAGTCCAAAAATAGGGCAGATCCCTTCCTAGGATCACGTCATAAGGAAGAGTGTTAAGAAGTCCCACCTCATGTTGCACCTGACCGCAAGGTGCTGTGATGGTGACAATCCCCGTGGGATAGTCGCGGCGGTCCCCATGTATGCAAACCACCCCCACGGTGCGTCCTGTGGCCTTTACTTTAGCTCTCAAGGTGGATCGCACAAGGGTCACTAAGCTTCCGGAATCCAACAATCCTGTAACCGGACATCCATTCACCTGTATTTGGCACAAGTGGGGCTCAGTCTCTGGGGAGACCAGGTCAGCGGTACACACCACTTGAGCATACATTGAACCCCGCCGGGTAACCCCACAATCCATGGGCTCCGTGGTGAGTGGACACTGGGCTTCCATATGTCCCACCCGCTGGCACCGCCAACATCTAATGGGGACGGAAACCCCCTTGACGGGTTGTCGTTTAGGGTACAGAACCTTCCGGACCTCAGGAATGGCGGCCGCGGCCTCAGACGGGACGGTAGGGGACTCCTGTACCGTTGTCAGCGGTGGGTCCTTGGCCCTAGGCTTGGAGGGGCCGGACCGACGGGCGGTACGCAAAGTCTCAGTGTCCCGTATCAAGTCCTGCGTAGCCACATGCCGCTCTACCAGGGACACTAATTGGTCCAGGGTACTCGGGTCACCCTGTCCGACCCACCGTTGAACGGGGACGGGTAAAGTGCGCACAAAACGATCCACTACTACCCTTTCCACCATTTGCGCCGGGCTCAGAGTGTCAGGCTGCAACCACTTTTTTACAAGATGCAACAAGTCATAGGCCTGGGAGCGTACGGGTTTGGCTTCCTCATAGAACCACTGATTTACCCGCTGAGCCCGTACATAGGTATTCACCCCCAACCGAGCCAGTATTTCGGCTTTCAGGGTCTCATAGTCAATGGCGTCCTCGGCACAGAGGTCCAGGTACGCTTTTTGGGGTTCCCCCGTCAGATAGGGCGACAATACCTCAGCCCACTGCGGGGTCGGCAGCTTTTCCCGCTCGGCCACCCGCTCAAACACCGCCAGGAACGCTTCCACATCATCACCCGGGGTCATCTTTTGCAACGCTTGTCTCACCGCTTTCCGGACGCTGCTGTCGTCACCCGGTCCCGGGGTTGTTGCTGCCGGTCCGGCACGGATCGACTTGGCCAGGAGAACCATCTGTTCTTGGTGCCTTTTTTCCTGCAATTGCAAGGCTTGCTGCTGACGTGCATTGGCCCGATCCATCTGTTCTTGGAGTTTTTTTTCCTGCACTTGCAAGGATTGGAGCAGGTGTGCATTGGTCTGTTGCTGCTGTGCATTAGCCTGAGCCAAATGCTTTAGTATGTCCTCCATGGCGTCGCCGGGTTTGGGCTGTAGTATAGCCGCTCGAATCCAGGACATGCGCAGCTGGGTCACCAGGGATGGATGCTACACCTCACCGGCTGTCATGCCCGCCGATTCTCCACCATATGTGAGGTAGCACGGTCGGCTGCGCAGCAGAAGACACGGGATCCAGGCATTAAGGTTCACAGCACACGGTTTTAATGTCCAAACAAAAGTCCATAACACAATACATGTGCCTCTCCAGCAGAAAACTCAGGGAGTTCTGTTCACTCCCTCACACCCGGCACACCTGCCCTCGTTCCTGATTCTATTTAACCCTTCCTTCAGCCTGTAGGGAAACAGCATTAACCCTAGAGTGGATTTACTTTCTATCATGGAGTGAGCACAACCGGGGCGAGACATACCGGCCGTCATAGATAACCCCGGTCACAGTCTCACACCCCCTTTTCAAAATTAAAAAGATGCTTGGCATGAAGCACTCTCAAAAATACGCATGCCTTTCACCTCCCCTGGATGACCCAGGGGAAGAAAAGTCCTCTGAGAGCCATGACTTGTTCATCTTGGTTCTTTTTTCAAAAGCGAGGGGACTCCAACCACAGTCTCCCTCGTTTCCACTAATTGGGCCACACACACCCCACTTGACTGGCATCAGTTGACCCCATTTTCAAGATGAAAAAGATGCTTGGCATGAAGCACTCTCAAAAATACGCGTGCCTTTCACCTCCCCTGGCTGAGCCAGGGGAAGAAAAGTCCTCTGAGAGCCATGACTTGTTCATCTTGGTTCTTTTTTCAAAAGCGAGGGGACTCCAACCACAGTCTCCCTCGTTTCCACTAATTGGGCCACACACACCCCACTTGACTGGCATCACTTGACCCCCCTTTTTAAAATGAAAAAGATGCTTTGCATGAAGCACTCTCAAAAATACGGATGCCTTTCACCTCCCCTGGATGACCCAGGGGAAGAAAAATCCTCTGAGAGCCATGACTTGTTCATCTTGGTTCTTTTTTCAAAAGCGAGGGGACTCCAACCACAGTCTCCCTCGTTTCCACTAATTGGGCTACACACACCCCACTTGACTGGCATCACTTGATCCCCCTTTTCAAAATGAAACAGATGCTTTGCATGAAGCACTCTCAAAAATACGCGTGCCTTTCGCCTCCCCT
The DNA here is from genome assembly GCF_048569485.1 of Anomaloglossus baeobatrachus. Taxonomy (NCBI): domain Eukaryota; kingdom Metazoa; phylum Chordata; class Amphibia; order Anura; family Aromobatidae; genus Anomaloglossus; species Anomaloglossus baeobatrachus. The sequence continues at coordinate 407,575,254 of NC_134358.1, forward strand.
GGCTGACCCAGGGGATGAAAAGTCCTCTGAGAGTCATGTCCACATTGTCAGTGGACAGATACGTGTGCTTATCTGCCAGCAGACCCCCAGCAGCACTGAAGACAGGTTCCGAGAGAATGCTGGCTGCAGGACACGACAAGATCCCCAAGGCGTATGTGGCAAGCTCAGGCAATTTATCCAGATTGGACGCCTAAAATGAGCAGGGCTCAAGTTGCACAATAATGGCATCGACGTTTCCTTGCAAATACTCATATATCTGTGTCTCCTCCTCTTTTTCCTTGTCCAGCTCTTTTGTTTTCGCATGAGTATATGTCCTTGTCACTTTCACATGTGTTTGTGTTGTGTTGTCAGTTGTTTGTCACCTTTTGGACACCTTTGAGGGTGTTTTCTAGGTGTTTTTATGTGTTTGTGAATGCCTGCCATTGTTTCCTATGCGGTTTGAGTTCGGTTCGTCGAACGTTCGACGAACTGCACTCGAACGGGTCCTCCGTTCGACGAACCGAACTCGAGCCGAACCACGACCGGTTCGCTCATCTCTAATCGGGACTGACATTTTGAACCCCAACTAATAATGCTGTCGGACTTCCAGTCAATGTGAGGAGCATGAGTCCGAAGCCATGGGAGTCCCAGAAGGACGTCGTCTATACCCTCAGGCAAAACAAGAAAAGAAATCTCCTCTATGTGACCCTGAGGTAGGGAAAGGCGCAAGGGAACTGTCCTCAATGTAATGGAGTCAGTTAACATAGTCCCATTAACAACACGGACAGGAACAGGCGCCTCTAACATGATAGAGGGAATATTGTGTCTCTTTACAAATCCTGAGGACACAAAAGTCCCGTCAGTTCCGGAATCCACAAAAGCCATAATAGGCCATGTATTCTCAGAGAATGAGAGCTGACCTGGGATACTACACCTAGAGGGTGCAGAAGACGTCTCTAGTAACCCCTCTCTAATGGTTACTAGGCCTGGGAGTTTCCCTGACGACTAGAACACTTGTTGGCATAGTGCCCAGCCTGACGACATATGTAACATATAGGAGGACCAGACTTGCGTAGTCTGGAGGACGTATGACCTAACTCCACAGGAGTGGGAGATGTTTCAGATGCTGAGGAAGATGGTAGAGGACCCTCAACAACTGGAATAGCCCGTTGCTTAGGGCGTGAGGAAGAGACCTTGAGTCTACGTTCCCTATGGCGTACGTCGATCCTCGTTGCTACTGTGATCAAGTTCTCCAGAGAAGCATGGACCTCACGAGTAGCAAGAGCATCCTTAACATAGCCTGCCAACCCTCTCCAGAAGATAGGAATCAACACCTTCTCTGGCCAATCTAGTTCTGCCACCAGAGTTCTAAAAGCAATGGCATAAGAACTAGTGGATAACGAACCCTGAGATAGATCTAAGAGTCTCAGGGCCGCATTATGGGTAACCTGCGGACCCATGAATACCGCTTTAAGAGCATCAAGAAAGTCTTGATGTCTCAGAGTAACCACATCAGAGCGCTCCCATAAGGGAGTCGCCCATTCTAAGGCTTTGTCCTGAAGTAAGGAGATGATAAAGCCTACTCTGGACCTCTCTGTAGAGAAGCGAGAAGAGTTGACCTCTAGGTGTATCTGACACTGACTAATGAAACCACGACATGATCTGGCATCGCCAGAATATCTGTTTGGCAGAGCAAGTCGAGGATCATGTGCAGATGTCACCATGGTCTGAGGTTTATCCTCTATACTCTTGAGCCGCGACTCAAGTACTTGTATGTAATGGTGTAACTGCTGATATTCTGCCATAACTGCCAGACCCTTGGCTCAGTCCTAATGTTACGGGGGGCTGTCTGATAATAAAACCTAAAGGAATGTCAGACAGTCAGGGTCCACCGTGCAAAGACTCTGCTGCAGACTATGGCAGAGGATAAGGGGTATATAAGTGTGCCACTGTAAAAAATAATAGCACAAGTGCAGAGTGCAATACCGCTGTTAAACTCACAGAGGAATATAATTAGAAAATAAAGCAATTCCTCCCTTACTTGGAGGGTGTGTGGAATGGTCTCTGTTAAAGATCACAGAGACAAAAGCAATGAGTGTGAAATGGCACCTACCTAGGTCCGTTCCTCTAGTGGTGCCAGGAGACGGACAGCAGCGTAAGCCGCACAAAGCTCCTACCTGCGTTCGCTCCACTAGTGTGCGAGGACACGAACCACTAGATATGGCACCTGCCTAGGTCCGCTCTTCTAGTGGTGCAAAAGAGATGGACAGCAGCATAAGCCGCACAAAGCTCCTACCTCTGTTCGCTCCCCTAGTGTGCGAGGATATGAACAACTGCCAGACGCAGTATAAGGAACGTTACCCTAGCGGCAACGTCCACCTACGAGTAGAATCACAAGGCTTAGCCGGACCATGTGCCTCAGGCACCTGCCTATGTCCGCTCCACTAAGAGGTAAGGATACGGACTGCAGCTGAAGCTGTAAGGTATAAGAACGCTACCCTGCCGGTAGCGCTCACCTAACATAGACAGAGAGATGCCTAGAGGGACGTGCACAGGGCGTCTACCCTCATGCATGAACCAAGAGGACTGAGCGCCGGGCGGCGTGCGTCAGGGTCTTATATAGACTCTGTGCCTCATCCAAGATGGAGGACACCAGAGCCAATCCGCTGCCAGAATGACAGCAATGACGTCACGCTGGCCTATCACCGAGCAAAGCGTCAGCAGCACATGATCAGCGACCAATCGGCATAGAAGGTGTCAGAGACATGTGACCAAGTGTCACAAGCACATGACCAGTTGCCAATCAGCTTAGAAGGTGTCAGAGACATGTGACCTCGTGTCAGCGATGATGTCACCCGCACATGTGCAATGGCTCAAAGATAGGACTTAGTCTCCAGAGCCACAGCAACCGTAACAGTACCCACAATTATAATTTTGGGGGGCCGATCATGCCTTAGGGAGGTGTTTAATTCCTATTTAAACTTTTAGATACTGCTGTCATGATTGACAGTGATATTTAAGGGGTTAAATGGCCCATAGTTCCAAAACCGTTCGGGGTCGATACCCGTGGGTGTCAGTTGTCATGTACAGCTGACACCTGTGGGATTTCCATGCGTGGGGCAACGGTTTACACTCATTTCTCAGCACCATTAAATAGCGATGCTGAGCAGTAAGGCCCCTCAATTATCATCGATAGAAGTTGTATTAGCGGATGTTAAGGATTTAAAGAAAAACATTAAATGTCATTGTGACGCCCTGGCCTATCAGGTCGTCACAGGGTATTGTGCAATCTGCCCTTCTGCACAGTATCCACATTCATTGGTTACGGGTCCTGGTCCTTTGGTGTTGCTAACAGCTTAGCCAATCAAAATCCTAGGAACACTTTACACTGTACCCACCAGACACACTATTGGAGGGCCTGAAGGGAATAGGGCCGCCCATATGGGAGGTTGGTAGGGGAAGGTAGAAAGTGACAGTGGAGCAAGAGAGAGAGAGTGAAGTGGACCAGGAGAGGAAGGAGGTGCAGGTGGCTCTCTGACAGAGGTCACCGGCCTGGAGGAGGGCTCCTGTAGTTACTAGGTGGCAGACGTTGGTCTGGGCCTGGTAGGAGCTGGAACCCCGGTCGCAGGGGATAGTGTCAAGGGGTATGGACTGCTGAGGAGGGCAGCCGGCCACCTTGAGCTATCACCGGGCAGGGGCCAGGACACGACGGGGTACGTGGACCCTAGGCCGGAAAGTAGCTTTACGAGTTCCGGCAATTTACCCGACGGGGGTGAAGATTTCAAGATTCATCCCCAACTCGCTCCAAAATCTGGGTACTAGCGCACCGATGGGATAGGACTTTCCCAATACAGTTCAAAGAAATCCTATACGTGAACCCTGAGAGCAAGCTCACTCCGTTAGCCATACGGCGGGTGAGCAGGACCCGAAGAGTTTTATAATTGAGGATCCAAATAGAGACAAAGGTGCCAAGGAAAGGGCCACAGGCTAACAGCAACACCAAGGGCACGGACCCAAGCATGCTCCCTACAAGCTGCAATGGAGCTCAGAACTTTGGTTTACAAGCTGTTGGTGTTGTTATTTCTGGACTGAGTGAGTACACTGGGAACTCCTTTTCCTACCTCCCATGGCACCCCAAGCACCAACAATCCAACGGGCCCCGGGACACAAACCCCTACCCATGGAGGGGTTAACATCCGGCTGCTGCACCATCGTCACCGGCCTCCCCAACAGCAGCGGTGGTCCCTCACATTACCACACACCGTGGGTGGCGTCACAAACTTTCTAACTCCCTTGTACATATCCCCCCTCTTCTTTTAATTTGAGTGCCTGCGCGGACCCCCCGGATCCAGAGACCCCTCGAGCCACCGCGGCTCCGGATCTGAGCGGCTCGGCCGCTAGCACAGGGGCGGTACACCATTTTTTGGGGTTGCTGTACATCTCCCAAAATGTACAATTCAAAAAAGTCTGTGGAGCCTCTGTTAGGAGTCTCTACACAGAAACTTGAGAGATATCCCTCTGGGAAGTACCTAGTCAAGGAGTGGCTCTTTTTAGGAGACCACCATAACCACCATGTTAAGTGGCCCTTTAGTCAATATCTAACTTTTTGACAAGTTTAAAGATATGACAAGGGAAATACCAAAGCCAGGTATCCATCCACAGACAGCTGTTTCAGGGTATTGCCCCTCATCAGTGTGGAGTAGGATTCTGGCCAGCTGGGAGCAATGCCTAGTAAATGTACAATGAAATTATCATAGGTATCCAAAAATGATTCTAATGAAATCTGAAGCACAGTATGCAAAAACCATGCCTCACACAAATAACAACATAAAAATGGAATAAAAATATACAAGATAGATTATAATGGAAATAAACCATTCTTAATTTTTTTCAAAATAAAAAAACTGCATATGTTTGATATCAGTGTAGTGGTGCTGACCTGCAAAAATCATACTGGCAAGTTATTTTTACTGATTAATGAATGCTGTAACATGAAATTTAAAAAACAAAAAACAATTGTTTTTTTTTACAATTTTATTTCACTTGGAATTTTATTAGTGATGAGTAATGAGTTAGACAGAATTGAACTTTATCATTCAAAACTTCAACTTGTCTTACAAAAAACAAACCTACATAAGCAATGTCAACACAATGAATAAACATAGTTGGCTACATCCTTAAAGGGAATCTTTCACCAGATTTTTAACACCTAATTTGAGAGCAGCATCACGTAGGAACGGAGATCCTAATTCCAGCAATTATTCACTTACTGGCTGCATAGTGTAGGTTAGATAAATCACTGATTAATCAGCAGTAGCTTATTAGAGGACTAATTGGCATCCAGCATATTAATGAGCTCTGTATAACTGCTAGATCTGCAGCAGAGAAAACATTGATATTATCAACCAACAACAAACAGCTCAGTAAATGACACATCACTGGAATCAGGGTTATGCGGTTCTCAGATGGGGTAACAGAAACCTGGCAACAGATATTTCCTTTAACACTAGAAGTCCCAGAAATTTCGAGCTCCCCCAGAAGTCCCGAAAGAGGGTCAAATGACCCTTAAGCCTGCTTTACACGTTGCAATATATCTTACAATCCGTCGTTGGGGTCAAGTTGTAAGTGCCGCACATACGGCATCGTTCGTGACGTATTTTCGTGTGACACCTACGTGCGATCAAGATTGAACGCAAAAACAGTGATCGCAAACACATCGTATCTTTGTCTAGAATTGTACATTTTGTTGCACGTACCTAGTCAATTGAAACGTGTGACATCCCTCATACGATTTTGCAAATACAACTTTCAGGACGGCTTCTCCCTTGCGAGTTTCTCGCAGTAGAGCAATGCGAGAAAATCTCGCATTGGAATCGGACACATGTTAGTGAATGATTCAGCTCGCATTTGCGATTTTTTTTTTCTCAGTCCAAATCGGACTGAGGAAAAAAATCGCAGCATGCTGCTTTTGTCGGTCGGTCACTATCTCTGTCCCTCTCTCTCTGTCCATCTCAGTTAGTCTACCCCCCTCTCTCATACTCACCCATCCCTAATCACCGGTGCGGCACTGCACGGCGTTCACATTGCTTTGGCGGCTTCTCCTCTTTTGAAAAAGCCGGCCGCTCATTATTCAATCTCGTATTCCTTGCTTTCCCCGCCCACCGGCACCTATGATTGGTTGCAGTGAGACACGCCCCCACGCTGAGTGACAGGTGTCTCACTGCACCCAGTCACAGCAGCCGGTGGGCGTGTCTATACTGTGCAGTGAAATAAATAATTAAATAATTAAAAAAAAGTCCCCCCCCAATTTTAAAACCAGACAGATAAAGCCATACGGCTGAAGGCTGATATTCTCAGGATGGGGAGCTCCACGTTATGGGGAGCCCCCCAGCCTAACAATATGAGTCAGCAGCCGCCCAGAATTGCCTCATACAATAGATGCGACAGTTCTGGGACTGTACCCGGCTCTTCCCGATTTGCCCTGGTGCGGTGGCAATCGGGGTAATAAAGAGTTAATGGCAGCCCATAGCTGTCACTAAATCCTAGATTAATCATTGAAGGCGTCTCCCCAAGATACCTTCCATGATTAATCTGTAAGTTACAGAAAATAAACACACACAGCCGAAAAATCTTTTATTTGAAATAAAAAACACCAACAAATTCCCTCGTTCACCAATTTAATAAGCCCGGAAAAGCCATCCATGTCCGGCGTAATCCAGGATGGTCCAGCGTCGCTTCCAGCTCTGCTGCATGAAGGTGACTGGAGCAGTAGAAGACACCGCCGCTCCTGTCACCTCCACGTGGCAACTGAGGTGAGTAGCGCGATCAGCTGAGCTGTCACTGAGGTTACTCGCGGCCACCGCTGGATCCAGCGGTGGCCGCAGGTAACCTCAGTGACAGCTCAGCTGATCGCGCGGCTGTCTTCAGTTGCAGTGTGGAGGTGACAGGAGCGGCGGTGTCTTCTGCTGCTCCGGTCACCTTCACCTTCACCGTCACAGCACACAAAATTGATCAATTTAACATAGACTACTAACGCACGTGTGACAGCAAATGAACGACCTATGTGCGATCTCATAAGATCCCATATGCGACCTGGGTGTGTAACATCGCAAATGCGATTGTACAACTAATTGCAATGTGTAAAGCAGGCTTTAGTCCAAACTGAATAGAACTAACTAGAAACTAAATCGCTAAACTTAATGGAAAACAACAACCTCCTTTGGTGCGACAGTAATGGCCTTAATTACAGAACAAAAGACGGTGATTATAGGATGTTAGCTAAATTTCTTCAGTTCATTCAACTCGTCTCTGGGTTCCAAAGGTAGAAATGTTAAATGACCCCTCTCTGGGACTTCTAGTGTTAAAGGATAAAGAAGATCGATAAGAGGGAATACTAACCAAAAGAGGAGAAGGTAGATAGTGATGAAGGGGGCAACCAGTAAAGGAAACAGTGCACAGTGGAGGAAAAGGTCCACAATAGAGGACAGAGGGCAAAGAAAATGAAAAGGTCAACATGAAAGGAGAAAGTTGGTGTTAGACGAGCTAACCAAAGTTTCTATTTGGGCTATTTTTTTTTACCATATCGGTTTTCAATATAAAAATTGGGGAAGGACAGATTATCCGGGACAGGTTGTTTCAATCTACCATCAAGCTCAACTGTATATTTCCGCAGATTACTGAAAGCACAGACCTCTTGCACAATGGCTTGAAGGTATGTGTGACAGATTTATTTCAGACCTTCTTGGCATGCGCATTACCTTCTTTCCACATTTGAGAACATAAGTATACTATATATAGTATGTCAATACTACATAAAACTATGAACTCACAAGCAGGTTGTGTTTTTTTATAGAAGAGATTAACTATTTTTGGATCTTTTACATTTTTATTTAAAATGCGTTTCAAATCTTCAAGAGCCTCTTGTTCAAATGCAATGGGTAAATATGGAGTAAGCCCTTTTAGAAATCCCTTTGGTCGGAAGCAAATTTTGTTGTTCTTCAAAATGGCTTTTATAACTAGTAATTTTCTTGGAAGAAAACCACAAATGCTTTTCATGTATTTCCCCTTAAGCTTTGAAAACCCTTCATGTATCCTATATATTCCACAATGCATGGAAAGTAATTGTGAATAAATTCTGCAATGCATTACTTGCTGTACCTTTTCAGATCATTATCTGTTTAAAATCACCATCTACCATTCTGTGCAGCATATATTGTACATGGGTTCTATTAGATTTACTCAGGGAACTGCTTTATGGTATTCCACTATAAAATGTGTATAGTGAAGGAATATTCTATTTCATGCCTTTATAATTCATCCATTCACTAGTTTGTAAATATATTTTTTTTATTTTTTTTAACCCTTTCACCCTGAGCCTGTTTTCACCTTCCTGACCAGTGCCATATTATAAGGTAATAACTCTGGAATGCTTCAATGTTTCCCAGTGATTCTGAGATTTATTTTTTGTACACAATGTATTTAATGTTAATGGTAAATTGTTGACAATATCATTTGCAATTATTTATGAAAATATCAAAAATTTGGCAAAAAAAATAAAAATTTGAATTTGTATGCCCTTAAACCATATAGTTATATCACACAAAATCATTAATAAATAACATTTGCCACAAATATACTTTACATACAGTTAGGTCCAGAAATATTTGGACAGTGACACAAGTTTTGTTATTTTAGCTGTTTACAAAAACATGTTCAGAAATACAATTATATATATATATATATATATATATATATATATATATATATATATATATATATATATATATATATATATAATATGGGCTGAAAGTGCACACTCCCAGCTGCAATATGAGAGTTTTCACATCCAAATTGGAGAAAGGGTTTAGGAATCATAGCTCTGTAATGCATAGCCTCCTCTTTTTCAAGGGACCAAAAGTAATTGGACAAGGGACTCTAAGGGCTGCAATTAACTCTGAAGGCATCTCCCTCGTTAACCTGTAATCAATAAAGTAGTTAAAAGGTCTGGGGTTGATTACAGGTGTGTGGTTTTGCATTTGGAAGCTGTTGCTCTGACCAGACAACATGCGGTCTAAGGAACTCTCAATTGAGGTGAAGCAGAACATCCTGAGGCTGAAAAAAAAGAAAAAATCCATCAGAGAGATAGCAGACATGCTTGGAGTAGCAAAATCAACAGTCGGGTACATTCTGAGGAAAAAGGAATTGACTGGTGAGCTTGGGAACTCAAAAAGGCCTAGGCGTCCACGGATGACAACAGTGGTGGATGATCGCCGCATACTTTCTTTGGTGAAGAAGAACCCATTCACAACATCAACTGAAGTCCAGAACACTCTCAGTGAAGTAGGTGTATCTGTCTCTAAGTCAACAGTAAAGAGAAGACTCCATGAAAGTAAATACAAAGGGTTCACATCTAGATGCAAACCATTCATCAATTCCAAAAATAGACAGGCCAGAGTTAAATTTGCTGAAAAACACCTCATGAAGCCAGCTCAGTTCTGGAAAAGTATTCTATGGACAGATGAGACCAAGATCAACCTGTACCAGAATGATGGGAAGAAAAAAGTTTGGAGAAGAAAGGGAATGGCACATGATCCAAGGCACACCACATCCTCTGTAAAACATGGTGGAGGCAACGTGATGGCATGGGCATGCATGGCTTTCAATGGCACTGAATCACTTGTGTTTATTGATGACATAACAGCAGACAAGAGTAGCCGGATGAATTCTGAAGTGTACCGGGATATACTTTCAGCCCAGATTCAGCCAAATGCCGCAAAGTTGATCGGACGGCGCTTCATAGTACAGATGGACAATGACCCCAAGCATACAGCCAAAGCTACCCAGGAGTTCATGAGTGCAAAAAGTGGAACATTCTGCAATGGCCAAGTCAATCACCAGATCTTAACCCAATTGAGCATGCATTTCACTTGCTCAAATCCAGACTTAAGATGGAAAGACCCACAAACAAGCAAGACCTGAAGGCTGCGGCTGTAAAGACCTGGCAAAGCATTAAGAAGGAGGAAACCCAGCGTTTGGTGATGTCCATGGGTTCCAGACTTAAGGCAGTGATTGCCTCCAAAGGATTCGCAACAAAATATTGAGACTAAAAATTTTTTTTTGGGTTTGGTTTATTTGTCCAATTACTTTTGACCTCCTAAAATGTGGAGTGTTTGTAAAGAAATGTGTACAATTCCTACAATTTCTATCAGATATTTTTGTTCAAACCTTCAAATTAAACGTTACAATCTGCACTTGAATTCTGTTGTAGAGGTTTCATTTCAAATCCAATGTGGTGGCATGCAGAGCCCAACTCGCGAAAATTGTGTCACTGTCCAAATATTTCTGGACCTAACTGTAAGTACCAATTTATTTTTTTTTGGGTTAGGATGTTATAAGGAGTAAAGCAATTGTTCATTTTCAAAACAAAATTTACAAAAAACTATTTTTTACGGACCACATTACAAATCACTTTGAGCGGAATGTGTGACATAAAATACCAAAAATGTACACCATTCTAAAAACTGAAGTTTTAATCCGTTCACCTCCAAGCCTGTATTCATCTTCATGACCTTCTACTGTTTGAGTGCACGACAGAACTCGGAAGGGAAGGAGCGCTATTTGAATTTCAGAATGAAAAATGTTCTGGAATAGATAGCTGACACTTTGTTGCATTTGGAGAGCCCCTGATATATCTAAAAAGTGGAGTTACCCCAAAAGTGGACTGAGACCTTTCAAGGAATTTATCTAGATGTTTGGTGAGTACCTTGAGTCCCCAGGTGCTTCACAGAATTTTATGACCTTGGACCATGAAAATAAAAAAAATATTTTTTTACAGCAAAATTGTTGTTTTAACCCCAAATATTTTATTTTTACAAGGGTAACATGAGAAAATGCATCATACAACTTGTTGTGCAATTTTTCCTTAGAATTGTATGAAATTGTTAGGGGATGCTATGTCATAATTGGAGATTTCCTGATGTGCCTAAATATTGTAGCTCCCCCACAAGTGACCTCATTTTGGAATGTAGACCAATAAAGGAATTTCTCTGGATGTTTGTTGAGAACTTTGAATCCCCAGATGCTTGACATCATTTTATGACATTGAGCAGTGACATTTTTTTTATTTTCACAGGGTAATAGTAAAAAATGCACCATACAATTTGTTTATCAAGTTCTCCTGAGTATGATGATACCTCATATGTGGTGTAAATCTACTGTTTGGACACACAACAGGCCTCAGAAGGGAAGGAGTGCCATTTGAGTGCAAAATTGTCTGGAATTGTTAGCGGATGCCATATCATGTTTGGAGAGTCCCTGATGTGCTTTAACAATAGGCCTGCCCCATAAGTGACCCTATTTTGGAAACTAGTCATCTTAAGGAATTTATCTAGATGGTTGGTAAGCATCTCCTTGAACCTCCAGGTGCTTCAAGGAATTTTATAATGTTGAGCTGTGAATATAAAAAATAGATTTTTTTACCACAAAAATGTTGCTTTATCCCAAAACCTTCATTTTCACAAGGGTAACTGGCGATAATGGCCGATAAAAATTTTTGCTCAATTTCTCCTGAGTATGGCTTTGCTGCATATGTGGTCGAAACTAACTTTGAGGCACAGTGCAAAGTTAAGAAGGGAAGGAGCTCCATAATTGAGTTCATATTTAGTTGGAATAGTTTGTGGGTGCCATGATATATTGGCAAAGCCCTTGGGGTACCTAAACAGTGGAGCTCCCCCACAAGGGACCTTATTTTGGAAACTAGTCCCCTCAAAGAATTTATCTAGATGTTTTTTGAGCACTTTGAAACCCCAGGTGTCTCATAGAATTTTAACATTGAGCTGTGAAAATGAAAAATACATCTTATCCACAAAATGGTTGCTTTAACCCTAAATTTTAAAATTCACTATGCTGACAGGAGATAATGGACCATACAATTTGTTCTGCAAATTCTTCTGAGTATGCCAATACCCTATATCTAGTCAAAAACTCCTTTTCAGGCACAGTACAAAGTGAAGAAGGAAAGAAATGCCATATTTCAATTCACATTTAGTTGAAATGGTTTGTGGGTGCCATGTCATGCTCAGTACATTCTAGTGCCTATACATTGTGCCCAGGTCATGCTTCTGGAAACCTGCACCCGTAAATTAAGCGGGCTCTCCTCACTACAACAATGCCAAACATATGGACGCTAAGGCCTTGTGCGCAAGTTGCATTTTTTCTTGCGTTTCCGCAGCGTTTTGAGCTGCAGCGTTTTAATGCAAAATTGCATGCATTTTAATTTCCAGGCAAAGTCTATGGAAAATAGGGCTTTCTTGTACGCACGATGCTTTTAAAAATGCTGCGTTTTCTGTGTCAAAAATGTGTCAAAATCTCTGTGTTTGAAGAAGCAACATGTCAATTGTTTTTGACATTTTGGCAGCGTTTTACTAACATTGAAGTCAATGAGAATTATCAAAACGCATCCAAAATCAAAATTCAAGCGTTTTACATGCTTTTTTGTCAAAATTTAAGCATGCGTTTTTAGCATTATAGTGAGGTCAAGAGGTTTCCTTTTGCCCTCACATGCAGCCCCTCTTTAAAAAAAGAGTCAACCAATAAGATAAATTTATTTTTATCATAAATATTAAATTTCAATAATCTTTTTATGAAAAATATCATTATAATGTTTGATTTAAAGGATGTTTTATTTTTTTCCCCTTTTTTTCCTAGTGTTTGAATGTTCAAACTTTATTTAGTAGTGTATTTGTATTGAAAACGCATCCCATTTTAAGCACTGAAAAAGCATGTAAAACACGGCCAAAACACAGCAAAAACACAAGAAAAACACATGCATTTTTACTGCATTTTTGTGGTCACAAAGAAATTTGACATTGACAAATTCTGCAAGAGGATGCGTTTTTATCTGCAAGGTACAGGATGCAATGTGCGCACATAGCCTTACTGTTGTTTAGATACATTGTGGTGCTCAGAAGGAATGGGGTCATTTGGATTTGGGAGCATAGATTCTGCTGGATTTCTATTTTGATGGCGGGAAGCGTTCATCCAGAGCCTTTGTATTACAAGTAACATGAAAGCCTCCTATATTTCCATTATTAGGTGATGGACATGAGTGGGGACTTGTATTTGAGTGGGTTGAGTTGAATGCTATTTCATAGCAATTTTGGTACAAAACATTCTGGATCAGTCCACATTAATTCTGTGTCTGGGGTTTCTTTCTTTATCTCCGAAATTTGTGATTCAGGGGATACCCCCAATCAACAATTCACATTCTGTTTGGCCTCTGTTTAGCAGTGTCAGTATTTTAAAAAGGTGAACAAAACTGTGGATGATTGCACTTTTTTGCACACGTAAAAGACAAATTAAAAGGTGGACACTGCTGGACCACAGGCCAGACCGAAGGTGAAAATGACTCCCTCTGCCTATTACAGTGAATTTTTTGTTGGTAATTTTGTTGGAGTGACACTTTTCAGAGATTTAGTGTGTGTGACCATGATCTGCACATGCTGAGTCCTGAACGCAGCCTGTCTTCTCTCTGCTTGTACTGTACAATGCAAAGTTGTGGGCACACCAAAAACCACGCTGCGTCCAAAACACTGATATTCCTGATGGTAGGCATGCATTCTTACAAGTAATCCATGGTGTAAGTGCTCAACTTAGAAAGCAGGATAAATATTAGGTGACATACTGTGATCTTTGGGAGGCAGAATGAAGAAATTAACAAAAGTTGAAGAATTGGCTTCATAAATTGGCAGCATAAATGATTATGAACATTTGTTCTTCCAGTCACTACGATTACAGCAATACAAGGTTTATACAATTTTTTTAGGCCTAGCTACAATGAAGCTAAAAACGCTTTTTTTTTTTTTTTACAAAAAATTGTTTTTTTGCATTACTGAATTTTGGAAGCTATAGTTTTTTTGCTTTTCTGACAACAGAGCCATATGAGAGCTTGCATTTTGCAGGATGAGTTGTAGTTTTTATTGGTATTATTTTGCACCACATGATACCTTTTAATCATTTTATATTTCCCTTTATGTGAGACAGAATCAAGAAGAAACAGCAAATCATGAATTGTGGTTTTGGGGTTTTGTTTTATGTCATTCACCATGTCTTAAAAGTGATAGGGCAGCTTTCTTCTTTGAGTCAGTACGATTACAACAATACCACATTTATATAGGGTTTTTTTCTGTTTTACAACTTTTTTTTTACCATAAACCTATTTTATAGAAAAAAAATGTTTTTGTATTGCTTTATTTTAAGAGCTATAGCTATTTATTTTTTCGCTGTTGGAGCTCTATAGCAGCTTGTTTTTTGTGGGACAAGATGACATTTTCAGCGGTACCATTTTTATTTATTTGACTTTTTGATTGTATTGTATCCTACTTTTTTGTCAGCTGCATGATGAAAAGACAGTTTTTGCTACGTTTTATATTTATTTTTTTACAGTGGTTACAAAAGGGGTTAAATAGTATGATAATTGTATAGATCAGGTTGTTATGGATTTGTTGATACCAAATATGTTTACTTTTTTTTTATATACAAATATAACTATTTATTAGAATAAAATAAAAATAAATTAAAATTTGAATTTTTCCCCACAAAATTATTGATTTAGTGCCAAATTTTTCATTTTCACAAGAGTAACAGGAGAAAATGGAACATAAAATTTGTTTTGAAACTTTACCTGAAGAGACTGATACCCCATATGGTCTGCAAAACGTTTCTGGGTGCATGACAGGGCTTGGAATGGAAAAAGTGACATTTTAATTTTAAAGCACAAAATTAGTTTGAATAGATAGCGGACACAATGTCACATTTGCAGATCCATTGATATGCCTAGAAAGTTCAGGTGAGCACCTTGAACCCACAGGTCTTTAACAGAGTTTTATAATATTGGACCATGGAAATGTAAAAATACAATTTTAATACAAAAATGTTGCAGTAACCCCAAATTTTTAATTTTCGTAAGGGTAGCATGTGAAAATGAATCCTAGTTGGGTGCACTGCAGGCCTCAGAAGGGAAAGAGCGCCATTTGAATAATGGAGTGCCATTTTAGCTAGGATAGATTGTGGTTACCATGTTATATTTGAAGATTTCCTGAGATGCCAAAACAGCAGAAACACCTCATAAGTGAACCCATTCTGGAAACTATGCCTCTGAAGGAATTCATGTAGGGGTGTGGTGAGCATTTAACCTTTAGATGATTCATGGAATTGTATAATAATGAGCTTTGAAAACAAAACATTATAATTTTTTTCACTAAATTGTTGCCTTGTTGCACAATTTCTCTTGATTGCTAATCCTACATATTTATTCAAAAACAACTTTTCAGCACATCGCAACGCTCTGAAGGGAAGCAGTGCCATAATAGAGTTCAGATTTAGTCGGAATAGTTTGGGGGTGCCATTTCAGATTGGCAGAGCACCTGAAATGTTAAAACAGCAGACCAATAGAAGTGACTGTATTTTACAAAGTACACCCTCAATAAATTAATTTAATAGTGCAATGAAAATATTGACACCACAGGTCTACCACAGAATTTTAAACCATTGGGCAGAAGAACACTAAAATTTTGTTTTAGCTATAGGTTTTAATTTTTACAAGGGCTATAAGAAAAAAAAATGGACCACACAGTTTGTTGTTGTTAACCTCCTGTTACCCTAGTGTGATAATTCACTAGGGTAACAGGAGATAATGCATCATTCAATTTGTTATGCAATTTCTTCTGAGTACACCAATACTATATATGTGGTCAAAAACCCCTTTTGACGCACACTATAAAATGAAGAAGGAAAGGAGAGCCATATTTCAATTCACATTTAGTTGTAATGGTTTGCATGTGCCATGTCACATTGGCAGAGCCCCTGAGAAGCTGGAGCAGCAGAAATCCCCAAAATGACCCAATTTACATACTGCCCCAATCAATGAATTCATCTAGGGGGTACAGTGAGCATATTGATAAGACAGGTGGATCATATAATTTATACCATTCTGTAGTGAAGAACTAATTATTGCATTTTTATCACTAAAATATTGTTTTAACCCCAGATTTCTTATTTTCACAAGAAGGCATGGCTGATAAATGGCCCCATAATTTGTTATACAATTTCTGCTGAATGTGACAATACTCCAAATAAGGCTATATAGTACTATTTGGCCACATGACAGGGATCAGGATGCATGGAATGCTATTTGAATTTTTCAGATTTTTTTAATAGTTTGCATACTTCATTTGCAGAGCCCCTGATCTACCTAAATAATGGTAAACCCCCATCAAGTGAACCCTCTGGGATTACTGACTATTTTTATGTTATGGGCATTTTCCAGAAACAAACATGCAGTGCAAGTTGCAGAGTGAAAATTGCAAATCTGCCACTAAGTGCCCAATACATTGTAGTTCCCAATACATTGCAGCACACAATACATATTGTACTCAGGTTGTGCTTCTGGAGCCATCTACCAGTAAAATTAATTGTATTTCTCCCTTTGCTAATGTCAAAGATGTGGATACTAATGCCACACAATGTGGGGCTCATTAGGGAAGAGGATATTTGGATTTGGGAGCCCATATTTCTCTATATTTCTTTTGATGAGACCCAAGTCATTTTTCCAGAGCCTTTGTGCTACTAATAATGTAGATGCTCCCTATATTTTTGTTAACAGGTGATGGACCCGAAAGGGTACTTGTTTTTTGCGGGTTGAGTTAAAGCTTTTATTGTTGGCATTTTGGGGTAGAAAACAAAAATAGAGAAAGCCTCAATTATCAATATAAAATAATAAACTTTATTGATATCACAAATTTAAGAAAAACACGCCCAGTGATTGTGAACACACAGGGGCATACAAGGAGATTGGAAGGAGCTTCCTAGATAGGATCCCTATATTATCTTTAAGAGATCAAGCTCCTAACTATCCACGGGGTAATGTGCAAATATATATATATATATATATATATAGCGCCATAGTTTATTCTGGGCGCCCCCGTCCAGCTTCAACTAATCCTTGATGCACCCTAGATTAAAAGTATTAAAGCCCTATGGGGGCAGGGGAATGGAGGAGAGGGGAGGAGATACTCTCTATGGGGTCCCTATCTTACCCTGTGTAAACTCACTCCTACCTACCAACGGAGGGTGTGACACCGTAACTGTTTTGGGCTCCCCCGTTCCACGTCGGCTTGCCCTTAATGCACCCTAACTTATGAGTGGATTAATACTAAAAAATGGCACAACACTCATACGTGATTCAAGAAGATGGAGTTATGAACCCGCAACCTGTAATTTAATAACATAGATACCAGTTCTTTGCAAGAAATGATTGCAGTCAATAATCAATATTCTATAACTTGAATCCGTACGTTTGTGACCATCATGCATGGATACACACAAAAAACTTCAAACTATGTAAGTATACCAAGATGCACAAGATAATCATAAAGCTAAATGATAGACTCATCAGTCGTGCAATCTTATATTAGGGCAATCCTACATATTAAGAAGCAAACCAGCACATCAAATGCAATAAGATTTGCACTCAAAAAGAGAAATATTTAATTGCAACTACTTCCCTTCAGATGAATGTTTCCATACCGCTTATAGAACGCATGCGCTATGCCTAATCGGCATCATATATACTGCCCACTGTAGCGCATCATAATTATCCAGTTAACACCCGTAATCCGTGGGCGGGATGACACAATCATGCATGCACGCTAGTCCTGCGGCATCACAAATCACAATAGCGTCTCTTCACGGCGCCCAATCAATTGCTGCGGGTAGGGTAGCGCTCCAATCAGAGGGCTAATGTGTCCCGACCAATCTGCATCGTACACGTCACCCGCAAAGATGTCTCGTAACTATCCAACCAGATCACACAGATAAGAAGACATATCCGCGCATGCGCGCTGGCATCCCGGCATCGCAGACATGTCAATAAGATGACCTATTTGCGCATGCGCGCTGGCATCCCGGCATCACAGACGCGTCTCATTATTGCGTCTAATCAGATACCAGTAACGCATGCGCGTTGGCACAAGAGCTTCTGCCTCAGCCCTATTATATGGAGCGAGAGGCACAGTACTACCCATTACAAGATTCATAGGTGTTTGAACAAGGCTCAGAAGGGACATCACATGCTGTCTAATAGCAGCGAGATTAACGGGGACGAGGGGAGAGGGGGGAGAGAGAAGGGGTGGGGAAATGGGGGGAGGGGTTTCAGATCTTAAAGGCAAAAACTAAAGACAAGGTATCGAGGCCAGTGATTATGAACACCTTAAAAATATAAAGGTGTATATATACATACCCGTTGGTCGGTTAAATTTAAAATCTTAATCAAACTATTGTCCCGATTGATATACCCAACCCGTCATTGCCCCGAGAACGGGGATCTACGGGTATGTATATATACACCTTTATATTTTTAAGGTGTTCATAATCACTGGCCTCGATACCTTGTCTTTAGTTGTTGCCTTTAAGATCTGAAACCCCTCCCCCCATTTCCCCACCCCTTCTCTCTCCCCCCTCTCCCCTCGCCCCCGTTAATCTCGCTGCTATTAGATATGCCATATAAAAATTGCCATATTTTGAGAGCTATAATTTGTATCAGTCCTGTAAGGGCTTGTTTTTTAAGGGAAGAGCTGACGTTTTTATTAGTATTATTTTCAGGTACATAATTTTTTTTATCACTTTCTATTTCGATTTTTAGTTGGTAGAATGGACATAAACCAGCAATTCAGGAATTGTTTTTTATTTTTTTTTATGCTGTTTACCATGTGATAAAAGTGATAAGACAACATTATTCTTTGGGACAGTACAATTACAATGATAACATGTTTATATAGTTTTTTTTGTTTGCAAGTTTGCAAGTTTGTAAGATGTATAGGTGCCCTATTATCTGAGAACCTAAGGCAAAAAGCTAAGCATTATTTATCTCTACTTGACTACATCTAGAATATCAAGAAGGCCCAGTAAACTAATATCTGTTGTATCTTGTAAAATAGATGCCTAATATTTGAATATCTTAGATACGTTCTGCATTGTGCAATTATGTATTTTATAGGATATTACAGTTTTCATCTTATACTCACTGCTTGGGACCCACTTATCTGAAGGTTGTAGACCATAAGTTCAGTATTTTTTCTTGCCCACATATATAATATTTGTCCATCTATTGTTGTCTACACTTTAAATAATTTATAGATAAGGGCTCAACCTTTTTCAAACTTTAGTTTATCGGTTGGTCATGTGAATGCAAGTTTGCAATATGCATACTCTCGGCCACATTCTAACTAGAAGTGCTGTGTCGCTGAATACAAATTAATTGCACGTCTAGTTGGAATGTGGCTGTAAGTATGCATATTGCATACTTGTGATCCCATGACCACCCGATCTTGCTGCCAACACTGGAGTCTTGACAGTGCGTGATGTGAGGATTTAAAAGTCTGCAGTCACATAGAGGAACTGCAGACATTCATAAAAAGTCTGGAAAACCCCTTAAAGAGGGCTTGCAAATAATGGAGGAATGAAGAAGGCTGATAAACTTATTGCAATATTTTTAGCTCAAACTATTTACTAATATATGGTACATTTATTCTACATTTAAGGGCTGTTGCATTCAACCATATTTTTGGTCTGAGTGATATCAGTTAAAAAAAAATGGATCACATGCAGACCAATGTTATTTAATGGGGCATTGCAGATTAAAAAATTTTTCACTGACCGATTACGCATGTGGAAAACAAAATCACAAAATGCACAATTTTCCTCCAACAATCAGATGGTACTCACCCATTCTAGTCTATGAGTTTTTTAAATAAAATCTGACAGCGACTAGTCGACACACTTTTCATGGTCTGACATAATCAGTGTTTTTCTTGGATGTAGAGAAAAAGGTCATGTGCACCTACCCTTAAGGGTGGAAACACATCTATGCGAGTAAAATCGGTCCGACTGGGCTGAAAAATACTCGGCTGATTTTAGTTCACGTTAGGTGCGAGTGCAACGCAAGTGCGATGCTATTTGCTCGCGTGTGTGTTGCGATTGCGATGCTAGTTTCATGCAACATCTTAATTAGATAAAAGCTATTACACATGTGTCATTTAATTAACCTATGGGAATGTGCTGTCACATTCATCTAATGTGCGAAGTTACTGCCACACTCGCAAATGTGAACGGTGGTGCGCGTGTGTGATGCTACTTTTAATCCCCTTCCATAGGAAATCATTGGGACAAATGGTGCGAGAAACTCGCAAAAAAGCAGCATGCTGCGATTTTTTTCTCGGTCCGATTTGGACTGAGAAAAAAATCGCAGATGAGAGCTGAATGATTGACTAACATGTGTCCGATTTCAATGCGAGTTTTTCTCGCATTGCTCTACTGCGAGAAACTCGCAAGTGAGAAGCAGCCCTAAGCTGTCAACAGGGTGTGCAATTAGGTCTGATATTTACTGTCTGTTACTTATTGCTAAGGCCTTATTCACATGTCAGTATTTTTTCATCAGTGTTTGTATGCCAAAGCCAGGAGGGAAACTTACAGATAAAAGCTATAATTGAAAGAGTGACACCTGTGCTGTATTTTGGAGACACTCATGGCTTTGGCACCAATACTGCTGAAATACTGATCAAAACGTCTTATGTGTGAACGGTTCCTTAGACATATCAAAACTTTCCTTTTCCTCATTACAGTCTAGTATCATGCTTTCAATAGAGATCATTGAATGTTTTAAAATTAGGATTTGGCAAGCTTTGTTCAAACATTTGATTTGGGGTGACTAAAACCACACAAATCTCAAAACTGCAAAGCTTGAAATTGCTCAGAAAATAAACCTCTGGGAGAGGAGAGAGATAGAGAAATAGAGAGAGAGTGAACCCTGCTGTCTATAACATCTTACACTCTTCAGCAAATAGACTTATGCCGGAGTCACACGGTACGATATATCGGGTGATATGTCGTCGTAGTCACGTCGTTAGTGATGCACATCCGGCATCGTTAGACATATCGTACCGTGTGACACCACCGAACGACTGTGAACGAGCAATAATACTCACCTTGTCATTGTTCGTTGACACGTCGTTCATTTTCAAAATGTCGGTCCTCCTTCTGTGCGCCGGTTGTTCATCGCTCCCGAGGCAGCACACGTCGCTCCGTGTGACACCCCGGGAACGACGAACACAGCTTACCTGCGTCCTATCGGCAATGTGGAAGAAAGGAGGTGGGTGGGATGTTACGTACCGCTCATCTCCGCCCATCCGCTTCTATTGGGAGGCCGCTGTGTGACGCTGCTGTGACGCTGAACGTCCCTCCCCCTTCAGGAAGAGGATGTTCGCCGCCCACAGCGACATCGTTCAGCAGGTAAGTTCGTGTGACGGGGGTAAACGACTTTGTGCACCACGGGCAAGAAATTGCCTGTGATGCACAAACGACGGGTGTTCTGTCTTCTATTCATTAAATAGGATAAGGGTAATATCGTTTGTTGCCCACAAGAGGTCACTGTTGGCTTTCTTATGTTTTAAGTGTTTTCCTCATACATCTCCACAGTATTTCTGTGGGTTGGAGCCTGTTGCTTTAAGGAAAAGATACTTTCTTGGACTGCCCCTTTTCCCTTCCCTTCCTGAGTTGGAGATGCAGATGTCTTGGTGCCTCCATAGGATTCAGAAATGCTATAGCTGGCTCCAGTTCCTCTTCTTCAATCGTTCCTCCTGACTAGTGGATCTCGGTAGGAATCATTGTACTAAACTACATATTTATGTTAGAATATGTGTACAGTTGTTATGTAGGCACTGTGAAGTAACAGTGGCGCTACTCAGATTACATAGGCCGTGATACATTCAGAGCAGGTGTAGGGCAGCTTCAGCAGTGTAAATGTTGTATTCAGTCATATGCATTGCTCTCTATGTTATGCAGATTCTGTAAATACCAGTACTACTATGTATGTCATTCTGTTATTTGTGATATGCCTGTACTGATTTGGATTTGTATCTTTTGTTATAGTTTTTACCAATCAATCATCCATTTCTTATGATCATCCACCTATCCATCATCATTTAATAAATAAAGACTTAAAGGCAACACAGTCTGTTTATTGAAACAGTGGATGAAGGTTAGCTGTATGCCGGAGTCCACACAGCTCACACGTGGACGAAGGCAGAACAGTAAAAACGGGCTGCAGGTCGCAGGCAGCGATTGTACGAACTGTACGGGACAGCTAACACCCACGCTACACGGCACACGGGTATTACAGCAGCCGCCGTACAGCTACATAGAACAAGAGCGCAGTCCAGCTCCAGTAAAGATAGCCGGTCGCAGGCTGTAGTACGGGACCGCTAACATCCACGCTGTACCGCATATGGATGTCGCAGCAGCCACCATACAGCCGCAGTGACTAGACCGCAGTACGCCAGAAACCACCATTCCACTCTCCACCACGCGGAAGGCCGTCCGCAAATAGACTCTGTCTCCCGCTAAAATAGTCTGCAGCCAAGTGCACAATATCTGTCAGCCGAGCGTCTTCCCTGAAGACAAGGTCACGGGCAAGCTCTACTAAATCCTCAATTAGGGAGCTTGCTGCCGTCGCCCGTGCTGAGGCCGAAGCAGCTAAAGTGAGGTCCTCCTTCGCTGAACGGGAAATGCAACTCAAACTAAAACAGACAGAGAGTGCACGTCTGCACTCAGAACAAGAAGCAGAGAATGCACGTCTGCAACTGACTCTAGAAAGACTTGCCGTAGAAAAGGAGACAGCGGGCGCAATAGCCAAGGCAGAGTTCCTGGAAGCAGGAGAGCAACCCAAAGAAAGACGTAGCGATGTTCTTGGGCCAGACCTAAACCAGCAGGATCCAGCACAGCGCGTCGCAGAATACGTCTACCAATACTCCAGGATAGACAACAGCTCAGATGTGCTTTACCGAACAGACTACGCAGACGGCCAGCCATCCAACCTCGAATTACACCGCTTCAAGCAAGAGAGTGTACAGCACGAGGAGGTTCACCAAAACTACTATTCCACAGAGCGGAAGGTACAACCACCATCTTACCACAAAGAGACACCTTCCTCTCCGAGGAGGTACTATTCTGACTTTCCGAAGGCGGAAACACCCTACAGGTATGGTGATACACCACACAATAGACACGACCATACACCGGCTCGCACCAGCACTGACCAAGCCACCATGGACTTTGCAAAGTTCTTTGCTCGTCGAGATCTGGTCACAAAAGGACTTGTAAAGTTCGATGATCGTGCCGAGAATTATAGGTCGTGGCGAGCCTCGTTCCAGAACACCATAAGAGGTTTGGACCTTTCTTGTAGTGAGGAGTTAGATCTCCTGGTAAAATGGCTTGGTAGTGAATCGGTAGAACACGCCAAAAGACTAAGAGACATTAACATTAAAAACCCACCCAAAGGTCTACACTTGGCGTGGAAGAGACTTGAGGAATGCTATGGGTCCATAGAAGTTATTGAAAATGCTTTGTTTAAAAGAATTGATGACTTCCCTAAGATAGGACCCAAAGGCTTTCAAAGGCTAAGAGAGCTAAGTGATCTGTTAGTAGAGTTACAGGTTGCCCAAGAGGAAGGAGATTTGCCCGGATTGGCATTCTTGGATACCGCTAGGGGTGTCAATCCGATAGTGCAAAAACTTCCTTACAATCTACAAGAAAAGTGGGTCTCACACGGTTCACGGTATAAGCAAACACATAACGCGCCATTCCCGCCCTTTGCTGTATTTGTAGGTTTTGTAGCTCAGCAAGCTAAAATCAGAAATGACCCTAGTTTTGATTTTACTCTGTAATGTACCACCGCCCCCGGTGTCAAACCCAGTAGGGCACCCGTGGCAGTCCACAAAACTAACATTGTCTCCTCAGGTCCTGCTCACAAAGAGAGTAAGCATCCTCCAGAAGAGAACAAACCCCAGGATATCAGTAAACAGTGTCCTCTACACCGGAAACCACATCCTCTACTAAAATACAGAGCCTTCAGGGAGAAGTCTCTAGAGGATCGCAAAGGCTTCCTCAAGGAACACAACATCTGCTTCAAATGCTGTGCTGCAACATCGCACATGGCCAGGAACTGCGAAGCTAGCATGAAATGTGCAGAATGTGACAGCACGGATCACAATACAGCCTTACACCCTGGACCACCTACACGAGTGTTGCCGCAAGCAGAAGAACACGATGGAAAACAGAAGAACACTGATGAAGACACCACGGTGGTTACCTCTCAATGTACGGAGATCTGTAAAGGACTCACAGATGGAAGGTCCTGTTCGAAAATCTGCCTTGTCAGAGTCTACCCAGCAGGCCGCAGGGACAAAGCAATTAAGATCTATGCGATCTTGGACGACCAGAGCAACAGGTCTCTTGCCAAGTCCATCTTCTTCAGCAGTTTCAATATTGCAGGCCCCGGTTCTCCCTACTCCTTGAAGACATGTTCAGGTACCGTTGAGACGGCGGGGAGGAAGGCAAGCGGATACAAGGTGGAATCCATAGATGGTCAGACCTGCCTATCATTTCCTACCATACTGGAGTGCAACCAGATTCCGGACAACAGGTCCGAGATACCTTCACCAGAGGTAGCAGCTCATCACCCCCATCTGAAGCGTATAGCTCACCTGATTCCAGAACTGGACTCAGAAGCTCCAATAGCCTTACTCCTTGGAAGAGACATGCTACGCGTACATAAGGCTAGAGAGTCCATTAACGGCTTCCAGAACGCTCCATATGCGCATAGACTTGACCTAGGATGGGTCATAGTAGGAGAGGTTTGTCTAGGAGGAGCACACAAGCCAGCCTCAGTCAACAGTATGCTCACCAACACACTAGAAAATGGACGTCCGTCTTTCTTCCGACCATGTCACAACAGTCTGTTGGTAAAGGAATTACCAAGCAGTACTCCTCTGCCATGTCTTTTCGCAGTTCCTTCCAACAAAAACCACGCTTGTGAGGGCGAAAAAGACCACATAGGCTGTACAGTCTTCCACAGGACCAAAGAGGACAACAAAACAGCAATGTCCATAGAAGACAGGATGTTCTTGGACATCATGGACCAAGAAATAGCCAAAGACAAGTCGAACAGCTGGGTGGCACCCTTACTATTCCGACCACGGAGACAACGCCTACCCAACAACAGGGAACAGGTCTACAGTCGATTTATCTCCCTCAGACACAAGATCAAGAGGTCTCCCGAGATGAGAGAACATTTCTTTACCTTCATGGAGAAGATATTCCGAAATAACCATGCAGAGATCGCACCTACACTATGAGACTCTGAGGAACGCTGGTACTTACCCATCTTTGGAGTGTACCATCCTAAAAAGCCAGGCCAAATAAGAGTGGTGTTCGACTCAAGTGCCAAGTGCGAAGATGTCTTGTTGAATGATGTCCTACTATCTGGCCCAAACCTCAACAACAGACTCCTGGAAGTTCTACTCTGTTTCCGCAGAGATACAGTGGCATTTATGGCTGACATCCAACAGATGTTTCACTGCTTTCTCGTCAAAAAGGAACCCAGAAACTACCTGAGGTTCTTCTGGTACCGTGACAATGACCCAGATAAAGACATCATAGAGTACCGGATGAGGGTACACATCTTCGGGAATAGTCCTTCCCCCGCAGTGGCTATCTACGGTCTCAGGAATTCCGCCAAAGAAGGTGAAGAGAAGTACGGGTCGGATGTCAGATCCTTTGTGGAAAAGGATTTCTATGTAGATGACTGCTTGAAATCCACACCCACAAACGAGGCAGCAATCAGTCTTCTAAAAAGAGCTCAAGAAATGCTCGCTCAGTCCAACTTAAGGTTGCATAAGATTGCATCCAATAGCCGAGAACTGATGGAAGCCTTTCCCTCTCAAGACTATTCCAGTGATCTGAAGGGCATAGACCTGAGCATCGACTCTCTTCCCATGCAACGGAGCCTAGGACTACTTTGGGACTTGAAGACAGATGCCTTCACCTTTCAGATCAACAAGGAAGAACAATCCTTCACACGTAGAGGTGTCCTTTCCTTTGTGAATAGTTTGTACGATCCTCTGGGATTCGTAGCTCCAGTTACCATCCAAGGTAAAATGATGCTAAGAGACTTCACCCAAGAGACATCTGATTGGGATGATACACTTCCTGCAGAAAAGGCGGACCTGTGGGCAGAGTGGAGGAAGTCTCTCGAGGCCTTGACCGATCTTCATGTGAACCGACTGTACGCTCCTGTGCCATCCACAGAAGTCAAATCTCAAAGACTTTGTATCTTCTGCGATGCATCAGTCAAAGCAATTGCAGCAGTAGTATACCTTAAAACCACCGATGTGAATGAACAGATCCATATTGGGTTCGTCATGAGTCGGACAAAACTGGCGCCACTCCGTGAACACACGATACCTAGACTGGAACTCTGTGCTGCCGTCCTTGCAGTTGAGCTGGCTGAACCGAAAAAGACCTCTACAGAAGACAATGGAGGCAAGTACAAAACGTGTTCAATGCCTTTTGGGACAGATGGAGGAAACAATATCTCTCCACTCTGCAAACCATAACAAAATGGCAGAAAGACCATCCAAACATCAGACTTGGCGATGTAGTACTTGTAAAGGACAGTCAATCACACCGAAATGAGTGGCCACTCGGCCTGGTCACCAAACCCTTTCCCAGCAAGGACGGGAGAGTACGCAAGGTAGAGGTCAGAGTGAGCAAGCTCGGAGAGAACAAACTGTTCACCAGACCAGTCACTGAACTTGTGTTGTTGTTATCCCCTCAGAAGTCCAATAGTGGCATTGGTTAATGCCAAGCGGGGAGTGTTCTGTCTTCTATTCATTAAATAGGATAAGGATAATATCGTTTGTTGCCCACAAGAGGTCACTGTTGGCTTTCTTATGTTTTAAGTGTTTTCCTCATATATCTCCACAGTATTTCTGTGGGTTGGAGCCTGTTGCTTTAAGGAAAAGATACTTCCTTGGACTGCCCCTTTTCCCTTCCCTTCCTGAGTTGGAGATGCAGATGTCTTGGTGCCTCCATAGAATTCAGAGGTGCTATAGCTGGCTCCAGTTCCTCTTCTTCAATCGTTCCTCCTGACTAGTGGATCCCGGTAGGAATCATTGTACTAAACTACATATTTATGTTAGAATATGTGTACAGTTGTTATGTAGGCACTGTGAAGTAACAGTGGCGCTACTCAGATTACATAGGCCGTGATACATGCAGAGCAGGTGTAGGGCAGCTTCAGCAGTGTAAATGTTGTATTCAGTCATATGCATTGCTCTCTATGTTATGCAGATTCTGTAAATACCAGTACTACTATGTATGTCATTCTGTTATTTGTGATATGCCTGTACTGATTTGGATTTGTATCTTTTGTTATAGTTTTTACCAATCAATCATCCATTTCTTATGATCATCCACCTATCCATCATCATTTAATAAATAAAGACTTAAAGGCAACACAGTCTGTTTATTGAAACAGTGGATGAAGGTTAGCTGTATGCCGGAGTCCACACAGCTCACACGTGGACGAAGGAAGAACAACGGGGGCGGGTACGATCACTCGTGCGATCGCACGATAGATCATACCGTGTGACACGGGCATTACTCAGTGACCTGGAGATGGAAAATTACTCTGCCATACAAACTGGGCTCCACTGGGAACAGCTGACCTGTAATGGACAAGGTACTGACTAAAACTGTACAAGGTATGATATTCTGTAAGATGGATTATGCAGTAGACCACAAAGCAACACAAAAAGGTATTAGTGCTCCTTCTGTTGCTTCAGCAGTATTATTGCAAATTGAAAATCGAATTTCAAAGTGATTGAATTCACAATTCAATGTGTCATGGTCAGTCCCTCACTCAGCCTCCTTCGTGACGTGGGGTGGGGGAATGTAAGGGATCCACATCACTTTACAGCTTAGGCCGGTTTTAGACGTCCGTGTTTAATTAGGTACCAGTCACACGCATGGTTATGGTCACACGTGTGTCATACGTGTGTCTCACGTGTGTCATACGTGTAGTTACAAGTGAAAAGGTTTTGGTACCGTGTTAGCCAGTTGAAAAATTATTGAATGTTCTCAGTGAGAGGAACAAAATTATAATCTTGTGATACCTTTTAATGGCTAACTAAAATAAAATAAAGTGATGTTACAAATCAAGCTTTCGAGACATGTCAGGTCCCTTAATCAGGCATGGTATGACAAAATATCTGAAGAAACACAAATATATGCACAAACAGAGCAGAGGGATGGCATAAAATAAAGTGATGTTACAAAGCAAGCTTTCAAGACATCTCAGGTCCCTTCATCAGGCTGGGTATGACAAAATATCTGATAAAATAAAGTGATGTTACAAAGCAAGCTTTCGAGACATCTCAGGTCTCTTCATCAGGCATGGTATGACAAAATATCTCTACACCATTATCTACACCATTATCACTCTATCTCTATACCATCCCTCTGCTCTATTTGTGCATATATTTGTGTTTCTTCAGATATTTTGTCATACCATGCCTGATGAAGAGACCTGAGATGTCTCAAAAGCTTGCTTTGTAACATCACTTTATTTTATTTTAGTTAGCCATTAAAAGGTATCACAAGATTATAATTTTGTTCCTCTCACTGAGAACATTCAATAATTTCAGACGTGTAGCACACATGTGACATTTGTGTTTGCATACGTGTGACAGTTACCGGAGAAAACACGGGTTTGTGAAATAAAAAGATTTTTCATATTTACCTGCTGTCCCCAGCTCTGTTGCCTCCCACTCTTGACCGCCGCTCATTATATTCATCGATTATTCACCACACTCAGGAAGCCGGAGCATCGTGGGTAGGGTACAGCGCCGGGCACAGCACCATCGAGGACAGCACTGCGGGGACAGGTGAGCATTCACAAAGCACAGTGACATCCAGGAGGTCATCGGAGTTCCCAATGAACTCTGATGACATCCTGATGACCCCCGAGACACCGGCGCTACAGCTTCACGGGTTCATCAGAGAAAATTGGGAACTGTGATGAGTCCCCGATTCGGTCCCCGCAATGTTTCAGCTTCTAGGTATACACTGAACACACACACTCTGCTGTATACTCACCCAGCGATGCGGTCCCTGGCACTGAAGTTCCCAGCGCTGCTCCAGCTTCCAGCTGCACAGGACACCGATGAATATTCAGTGAGTATAATGAGCGGCGATAAGGAGCGGGAGGCAGCAGAGGCGGAGAAAGCACCACTGGAGAGAGGTAAATATAGAAAATCTTTTTATTAAAAAGACCCATATTTTCTCCAGTATGTTTTACACTGATAGAAAAAACAAGCCTGGCTCACTATCTTAGTTGGGTGCTCTGGAGAAAATAAAAAAAAAAAAAAAACAGCTACAGAAAAATACATATAACTCCGGCACTCCGTAGAAAAAATGCATAAAGTCTTGGGTGGTGCTGAATACGTTTTTATTAAACAAAGGAATGAAGTCTGTCCCAACGTTTCGGTCTACACCTGACCTTTATCAAGGGATCTATCAGACTGGCAAGATAAACAAGAAAAAACAAAAAATAAAAAAAGTGAATATACAATAAATAAATATTTCATCACAAGGGGAATCATACAAAAGTGAATGAGGGAAAACACGGCATGGTATAAATGCAACATTGTGGTGAATCTTTTTTTCTGTCAGACAGCACATGCACAGGTATAATCCTAGATAGTCCACGTTATCCCGGGACTTGACTCTGTACCTTTCTTCCTTAACCCTTACCATTTTAACCTAGAATACAAACAGTATCCTGCCTCCCAAGGTTCTGCCAACAAGACTCTTCTATTTCTTGTGCAATGAGCATGGCACATAACCTGAGTTATACGGTCACAAGGTACTTATTGAATGTCAGTGCTCACATTTTTTATCATGTATCTTTGCGCATACCTTAGAGCTTTTTTCATTTTCCCATATAGCACCTAACCCTATTGTTAGACGCGGTTGACGATTACACGTGTTGTCTATTGGTGCATGTTTATTTTCTACAATTATCTAGGTATGTCCAAATGTATTACTTACTAGTTACGGCACCTATCCATGGTGTCATGTGTTCATACATTTTCTGTATTTTCGTGTTATTTAGACCCCCTCTTCCAGGGTATCATGTGCGTTTACAAAACGTTTCTATCAGAAGATGTGATTCACCACAATGTTGCATTTATTCCATGCCGTGTTTTCCCTCATTCACTTTTGTATGATTCCCCTTGTGATGAAATATTTATTTATTGTATATTCACTTTTTTTATTTTTTGTTTTTTCTTGTTTATCTTGCCAGTCTGATAGATCCCTTGATAAAGGTCAGGTGTAGACCGAAACGTTGGGACAGACTTCATTCCTTTGTTTAATAAAAACGTATTCAGCACCACCCAAGACTTTATGCATTTTTTCTAAGGAGTGCTGGAGTTATATGTTTTACACTGATGTCACATGGATCACATCAGTGTGTGATCCATATGACATCCGTGCTGCCGGAGATGCCTGCATTTGTACGTGCGGCGTCATGAAAGGTGACATGGTCCGTGTGCAAACACGGACGTGTGAGGCACATCATAGAATAACATGGGTACGTGTGACATCCATGTTAAAAACAGATGTCACACGTACCAAAACACGGACGTCTGAAACTAGCCTTAACCTCATACTCGCCCCTCACGCTAAAGATAAAAAACAGAAAGTACCCCATCCATCCAGCTAACCCATTGTACACACAATGTACTCACTGCCCACAGGCTATACACTGGTGACATGCACAAAATATCACTTACGCTGGTTTCACATCAGCATTTTTCTGACGCACTGCTGGATCCGGCACAAATGCAATACAGTTCAATACATTCACAGGCATCCCGGCAAGCTCCGGTCACATGCAGTCATGTGACCGGAGCATGTGACAGCTTGTGACCGGAGTTTGCCGCGATGCCAGTGAACTGTATTGAACTGTACGGCATTTGTGCCGGATCCAGCAGTGCATCAGAAAAATGCTGATGTGAAACCAGCCTAAAGGCCGCTTTACATGCAGCGACATCCAGCAGTGCATCAGAAAAATGCTGATGTGAAACCAGCCTAAAGGCCGCTTTACATACAGCGACATCGCTAAAGCGATGCTGTTGGGGTCACGGAATTCGTGACGCACATCCGGCCTCGTTAGCGATGTCATTGCGTGTGACACCTACGTGCGATCAAAAAAAGTCGCAAAATTGTGCAAAATCGTTTATCGTTGACATGCTCCTCCATTCCCAATTATCGTTGCTGCTGCAGGTACGATGTTGTTTATCGTTCCTGCGGCAGCACACATCGCTATGTGTGACACCGCAGGAACGAGGAACCTAACCTTACCTGTGACCGCTGGCAATGAAGAAGGAAGGAGGTGGGCGGGATGTTATGTCGCGCTCATCTCCGCCCCTCTGCTTCTATTGGGCGGCCGATTAGTGACGTCGCTGTGACGCCCAATGAACCGCCCCCTTAGAAAGGAGGGGGTTCGCTGGTCACAGCGACGTCGCTAGGCAGGTAAGTAGTGTGACGGGTCCGACCGATTTTGTGTGCCATGGGCAGCGATTTGCCTGTGACGCACAAACAATAGAGCGGGTACGCACAGCAGCGATCTCGCTAGCGAGATCACAGTGTGTAAAGCGGCCTTTAGTCTTTATGGAAACATTCAGCTTCTTTATGGCAGAAGGAAAAGCTATTAAAGTTTTAGGCATTAATAGACAAAATTTACAGTACTGAATATGTATGTAAAAAAAAATCAGAAAGTAACAGACACAGAAAAGGGTCAAAACAATTTCAAAATAAAAGATAAAATAACAAGGAAAATTCTATCCTTAACAATTCTATGTAAGAAAGTTCTGGTCCAGGGACATGGAATAGAATGTGCAATTGGCTTGGGTCCCCAACTTGGGTCAACATAAGGAGAACAATTCATTCATTATATACAGTCCATTCTTGGGAATGGGGTGGAAAATTATTCTTCTCCTTCCTAGGTCAACCCATTAAAGGGCTTCTTTATTACACATGCCCATCATCTCTACCCTTTTCAACTATGAGATATTACACAGATGATATGAATCTTCCCTGAAAGTGTCACCATCACGGGATGTCCAGAATGTCCCTCATTTGTGGTGGCAGTCATGTGCGCAAGCCACATTTTGAATTACAACTGTAAAGGTGGTTTGTGCGGTATTAGAGGTTGAAGTTAACTGAAAAATGTATCTCTATGAGTAGGATGAGAGACACATTTACATTTCACAGGGATTCTTAGACATTCAGAAGTGAGTGGAAGATATGGGAACTTAGAGATTACATATTTTATACAATACATATAAACGACTATGGCATATCTTCACTAACCTGAAACCGCAAACTTCAGGAAATTTGACTCGAATGTGATCCTCTTTGGATCAATCCAATGATCTGACATTATTTAGCCATTATACATGAAATGCATGTAAATTACTGTATATTGTCAATAACATATATTGCATTACACACATCTTACACCGCTATCAAACAGAGCAGCTAAGTAACCTTACTCTATATAAAGTCGTAGAAGTTATTAGAAGGTATTTTATACATCACTATGGTTTCTTTCTTATTATGCATTGTTGCCTTGCATTCATTTATTGCCCCAAAGTAGAAAGTGAAACATGGGACTAAAACATATGCACTTTCCGTGCTCCTTGGAAAAGTGCATCAATTATTTTTATTTTAAGAGGCTTTATTCTATGGAATTGATTAACAGCATCTGTTATCTTTGCAGCAGTTATGCAGAAAACAGTATAAAAGTGTCTATAAAACAGCATAGATTGGTACAATATCATCTTGCACCTGGATTCTTTGAGAATAGAATAACAGAGTCTGTCCATGAACTTGCTCACCTGAATTTGACGCACTAACTAAATCTTCATACACGATATAAACTTTGAAGTTTTATAGCAAAAAATGATGTATGTTCAAATTAGTGCCAAATTGCTTCCAAATGACCACAAGTAAATACCAGATACGTGTGCTACAACTCACTGGAAATATTAGATACTGTAAGTAAATTGTCTTATAATACTATCATATTAGACATATGAATCCTCTAATAGGCAGATATTCCACTGCTCCGCCGATCTGCAAGAGTTTCTTTCTCCAATTACTCCCTGTTTCTTGTGTATAAAAAATATAAGTATCTCAGAAGTTCACATACACTATCTAAAAAGACACATCTGCAGGTTTTTCTCACTATCTGACATGAAATCAGAATAAACCTTTCCCGTTTTAGGTCAATTAGGAACCAAAATTATTTATATTTGCCAAATGTCAAAATAATGTTAGAGAGAGAATGTTTTAAGGCATTTTTATTACTTTCTGCTAAGTCAAAAGTTTACATATACTAAGAGTACTCTGCCTTTAAATGATCCTAAATGACATAAAACGGGAAAGGTTTATTCTGATTTCCTGTCAGATAGTGAGAAAAACATGCAGATGTGTCTTTTTACATAGTGTACGTAAACTTCTGGTTTCAACAGTATTTAGCTGCTTAATCAAATAATATTGGGATCAGTTCCAGTCAGTACAGTGGGGAAACTGCTTCCAAACAAAACATTTGGTAAGGGTTTGGGCAGCATGGTGGCTCAGCGGCTAACACTAGAAATGCTCTATCGAAATTTGAAGGCTCCGGCTTAGACATAATTTACCCTCGGATTCAATTTACAATGAATAAATCATCCACCCCCCCTTACAAAAAATGCAATGTACATAACGCTGTAATAGTTCCACTAGGTCCACACACAATTATTTGTGTGTGGACCTAGTTATTATTTGTGGCAATAGCCATCAGTATTTTTCTAGCATGTACGGTAATTAAGTCCAACCATTAGAGCAATTGTAAAATCTTTACTATGCAACTTAGTATTTCTATTACTTTGCATTATTCTTCAATAGGGGGAATAACTTAAAAGAGAAGAAAAGAAAAAAAGGTTGGTACATGAAGGGTCACTCATAAAAATAACAGTGCGCTGAATCGTTGTGGGGTGTACAGTTGATAAATGAACTATTGAAATAGGCATTCAAAAAAATGTAGACTTGTTCTTTGTACAAGTTTTTTAAAAAAATTATGCCCCTGGTACGTTACAAGAAATAAACTTGATAAGAAAAGCTTGTTAGTTTTGCATCTTAAAAAGCCAGCAACTGCAACGAACCATTGTATTCAGATGGCATGAATGAGTCTAATATTATACTACAACAGAAAAGTGTGCAAAAAAAAGAAAATTCTAAACAACACACAAACCTTGTAAAGAAGACAATTGATTTAAAATGTCTTTATTTTACAGATTTACAGTAGTTCATGCATAATTTTGAGGTGTGCTTTGGGTCATTGTCCTGTTGTAGGATTAAATTGGCTCCAATCAAGCGCTGTCCACAGGGTATGGCATGGCATTGCAAAATGGAGTGATAGCCTTCCTTATTCAAAATCCTTTTTACATTGTACAAATCTCCCACTTTACCAGCACCAAAGCAACCCCAGACCATCACATTACCTCCACCATGCTTGACAGATGGCATCAGGCACACTTCCAGCATCTTTTCAGTAGTTCTGCATCTCACAAATGTTCCTCTGTGTGATCCAAACACCTCAAACTTTGATTCATCTGTCCATAATACTTTTTTTCCAATCTTCCTCTGTCCAAGGTCTGTGTTCTTTTGCCTATATTAATCTTTTCCTTTTATTTGAAAGTCTCAGATATGGCTTTTTCTTTGCCACTCTGCCCTGAAGGCCAGCATCCCGGGGTCACCTCTTCACTATAGATGTTGACACTGGCGTTTTGCGGGTACTATTTAATGAAGCTGCCAAGGCCTCCCACTTCTCTTTCTACTCTGGTTAGAGCCTGTTTGTGCTCTCCTCTGAAGGGAGTAGTACATACCATTGTAGGAAATCTTCAGTTTCTTGGCAAATTCTCTCATGGAATATCCTTCATTTCTAAGAACAAGAATAGACTGTTGAGTTTCACATGAAAGTTCTCTTTTTCTGGCAATTTTGAGAGTTTAATGGAACCAACAAATATAATGCTCCAGATACTCAACTAGCTCAAAGGAAGGTCAGTTTTATAGCTTCTCTAATCAGCAAAACTGTTATCAGCTGTGCTAACATACTTGCACAAGGGTTTTCAAGGGATTTCTAAACATCCATTAGCCTTCTAGCATAGTTAGCAAACACAATGTACCATTAGAACACTGAAGTCATGGTTGTTGGAAATGGGCCTCTTTACACCTATGTAGATATTGCATTAAAAACCAGACGTTTGCAGCTAGAATAGTCATTTACCACAGTAACAAATTATAGAGTGTATTTCTGTTTAATTTAAAGTTAGCTTCATTGAAAAAAATGTGTATGTATATATATATATATATATATATATATATATATATATATATATATATATATATATATATATGTATATATATATATATATACAGTACAGACCAAAAGTTTGTACACACCTTCTCATTCAAAAAAAGAGTTTTCTTCCATTACTCTGAAAATTGTAGATTCACATTGAAGGCATCAAAACTATGAATTAAAACATGTGGAATGAAATACTTAAAGTGTGAAACAACTGAAAATATGTCTTATATTCTAGATTCTTCAAAGTAGCCACCTTTTGCTTTCATAACTACTTGGCACACTCTTAACATTCTCTTGATGAGCTTCAAGAGATAGTCACCAGAAATGGTTTTCCAACAGTCTTGAAGGAGTTCCCAGAGATGCTTAGCACTTGTTGGCACTTTTGTCTTCACTCTGCGGTCCAGCTCACCCCAAACCATCTCGATTGGGTTCAGGTCTGGTGACTGTGGAGACCAGGTCATCTGGCGTAGCACCCCATTGCTCTGCAGGACGCTGGTAAGATCTGTTCATCGTTCCCGGGGTGCCACACACTGCAATGTGTGCTACCCCGGGTACGATGAACAATCTAATGTGCAATTCTAGAAACAGGTACGATGTGTATGCGATGAACGTTTTAACGTTCAATCGCACGTACCTGTCACACACTGCAATCTACTTACAATGCCGGATGTGCGTCACTTACGACGTAACCCCCCGACACATTGTAAGATACATTGCAGCGTGTAAAGCGGGCTTAATGGGGTTCCTAGTTATCTGCTGTTGGCTCATATTTAACATCTTTGGCATTTAGTGATTTTACGTGTTTTTAACTCATGTGTATTTTGTATTAATAAAATGTAATAATTAATTGTGATTGCTACAGAAAATTGTAAAAAAAAACTTTGGAAAATCTAATGGATGAAGTAGAAGATTGGGTATTTTTGACAATAAAACTAGGAAATGAATTATTCCATAAAATCCAACCATGCCAATATTTCATTGGCTTCCTGAAACATGTACCGTTTGTCTTTCCTCCACCTTTACACCCTATAATTTCCAGTATAAATTCTTTGAGTGAGGGTTTGAGTAAATGGGTGGATTTCCTCCTTCAACCCCTCATTTTCAGAATTCCAGGTTATTTAAAAGAAACTGCAACATGTCATACAATGTGATAATAACATGGAATGGCTTGATAAGTATTGTTTTGTATCATGTGACATAGAGAATCTTTATTCTTGTATTCCTCATGATCTAGCAATAAGAGGGATTTATTATTATCTAAATACCTATAGTGCTTATAATGATGAAATGAAATAACTGATTATCAGAGCTATTGAATATATTCCCCAAAACAATTTCTTTATATTTGGAACTGAATAAGTTTTACAAGCTAAAGGCTGCCCGATGGGTTCTTGTTTTTCCCTTTCATTGGCCATACTGTATGTTTCTTGGTGGGAGGAGGAGATGATTTTCTCCCACAAACCATTCCAGAATCATGTAGTATGGTATGGAAGATATGTGGATGATATTTTATTAATTTTGATCTGGAGATGTTACATCTGACACGCCCTCCCCAGGGCTGGAGGACCCAGTACCGGGCCGGACTAGCTCGGGGACGTCAGCCGTGGCGGAGTCCGGTTCCATGACCCTGGTGGTGTCTTTTGGAGTAAATAAAAAGGGGTTTTAAATAAAAAAAAAATAAAAATAAGAGTTTTTGTCGACTACGCCATTTGCGGTATGCGGCCAGGTTATTTGGGGCCGCCACTACAGGTTTCTGCTGGGGCTGATGGAGTGATGCAGCCTGGATGGTTAGAGCCCTCCGCAGCAGGGACAGGCCCCAGTAGTGGATAATGGGGGTTGTAGTGGGAAAACAGTCTATGTGAGTCCACGCCGTCAAGGAAACAGTCCACACGAGTATTGTAGTTTACCTTGCCTTGTTTAATTTTCTGCGGTGGTACCTGAACCCTCAGGTGCCGGTCCCAGGTGTATCCACTCCCCTTGTTCTCAATGCCAGCTGTGACCTGAGATCGCTGTCCTCTGTGCACACTTGTTGATGAGCTCCCGTCGCCTAGAGCTACTTGGGAACCCCTCTGTTTCTCTTGGTCCTATTGCAGGCAGCCTGGACTATTTAAGGGGTTCAGTCCCCGGTCCCCTTTTTGCTGCTGATGCTTCAGACTCTTTTGGTGGTGAAGAACCGTGTAAATTCCTTCACCTGGCAGAATTGACAATGTGCATAAAGGGTCCCACTGTCCTAGGAATCTGCACCCTGCCTTGTGCTGGGGTCTGTGACCTCGGTTCCGTCCTTCCATGGACACGCTGCGGTTCCTGGAGTCTCGTAATTCCACAGGGGGCCCACATGTCCTGGAGTTCCTGGTTTCTCACCTCACGGTCCTCTCTCCATTTCACAGCACTCCGTTCTCCCTGCAGGTCTTTTTCTCTTTTCCCTTTCTATTCCTTCCAACTACTACTCCTCTCCTCCTCTCCTTTACTTCCTTCTTCACCTCATTCTCTGACTGACTTTCACAGACTCTCTCCTCAGACTCTCTGACAGACTGCTTCCTTCAACTCTTCCTAACAGACTGCACACCACTTCCTCCTGCCTTTTCCAACTGACCAATGGCCCCTCCCCCTTGCTGGGTCTCTCCCTACAGGCTGGGTGGTACTATCCAATCAGTGCCCACCCCTTTTACCTGTTACTAGGCAGACTCCCAGGTTGGTGTTGGGGTTCTGTGTGTGCCCTGAAGGTGCTGGTGTGTTTACTCTGGCACAGATATTCCAGGGTTTGGATTTCCACGGGTTACATTTGTGGCACCTATTACCTCAGGGGTGCTACACATCAATTCCAGATGTTATTCAACATATAAACCACAAAGATTTTTCATTAAAATTCATTTTATCAGGGCCTAATAATGTATCCATTTTTTGGATTTGGAATTATTGGGTGACTCTACATGCATGAAGGTTCATTGTCAGAACTATAGAAAACCTATAAGCGGCAATACAATACTGCAAGCAGATAGTCATCATCCTATGCACACCATTAGATCCATTCCATATGGCTAATTTTGGAGGATAGATCGTAATAACTCACATGAACAAGCTTTTCAAGATAAGATTAAAATCACAACAGAAAGATTAATGCAGAGGGGATACAGCCTCTCTAAAGGCCCAGTCACACACAACGACTTACCAGCGATCCCGAAAATGATGCGACCTGATAGGGATCGCAGGTAAGTCGCTGGGAGGTCGCTGGTGAGATGTCATACAGTCAGTTCTTACCAGCGATGCAGGAACAATACAGGTCGCAGTAGCGACCTGTATAACGATCTCAGCAGTCACTGTGACCCTGTCACACAGTGTCAAACACAGCGATGTGTCCTGCCCAGCAGGACATCACCTTTGAAGAAAATGGCCTGGACCATTCTGCAACGACTAGAGATCTCACAGCAGGGGCCTGATCGCTGGTAGATGTCACACATAACGAGATCGCCAACGGGATCACTACTGCATCACAGAAAC
This sequence comes from Anomaloglossus baeobatrachus, assembly GCF_048569485.1. NCBI lineage: Eukaryota > Metazoa > Chordata > Amphibia > Anura > Aromobatidae > Anomaloglossus > Anomaloglossus baeobatrachus. The sequence goes on from NC_134358.1 coordinate 407,614,099, forward strand.
TGTGACTCAGCAGTGATCTCGCTAGCGATCTCGTTATGTGTGACGAAACCTTAACATTCAAATGCTATAGACAAAGTAAGAAATAACAGAGAATCATCAGCAAAAACATAATAGGAAAAACACATGTGATCACTTCAAATCTTTAAGACAAAAATCAGAAGTATATTTTAGCACTCCATATAGCAGGCAATTTTGGACTATTAAAAAATAATAGAAATTTATGTTTTTATTTTATTTTAAGACCCAAAATTAAATAAAATTCTTGGCAATGGCATCAGTTGTATAGCCAGAAGAGGTACATAGGTCCCTGGAAAACATTCTTTCCCCCAGTCTATAGACAGTAATGCCTTTAATAAAGAATGTGCAGGGACAAAGTGCAATGATTGTAAATATACCAAACAAACAAAAATTATAGAAGGTAATAAAATGTTTAGTTTTATAAACTGGGATACTACTCACGTAGTTCATTGTATTTTTGAAAAAGTTGTGACATCAATTACAATATATAGGATGCACTACTCACAAATTAAAACGTAGAATCAGCGAACATATTTCTAATATCAATAGCAGGAATGCATCGTATTCAGATGCGGTAAAACGCTTTGTTGAGCAGCATGGAGGCAGTCTAAATGAATTTGCATATTTTGGATTGGAAAGAGTTGATAAACCTGTGCGAGGAGGGGATTAGGCAAAAAAGTGTATTTGAAAGAAGCCTTTTAGATTACAAAAGCAAATATCCAAAAGGAATGAACTATCGCAATTATAATTTAAATATTTATTGATTTATAAGGTGGAAATATGTGCTAAAAATCTATGTAAAAATGTGTGTAGAATTTATGTAAAGAGGAAGGGGCAAAAAAAAGAAACATTTTGTATATATTTTTGTATATCTATTATGTGATTGGCTTCACCATATGTTTTTAGGATGGTCCCATAATGCAATCATTAATGATTAATTGACTAAGGGCACATAGTGCTAGAAAATGCATAGAAGCTTGTATTTCCCTTATTATGGGGTTTTCATTTTATTGCAACAATAAAATCTTTTTTATGAGATTCACCATCTTTGGAATTGACTGTATTGAGTCCATGTAATCTAAGAAAAAGACTGATGGCACATCCTATCTTTCTAATATGAACAGTTGCAAACTGAATATGAAACATAGTAACAAAAAGGAGACAATTGCACACTGCAGTGCTAAGATATGTGAAACAATGAATATGGGAATATAGACATTACTGCTATCAAAAAACATGTACAAATTTAGATACTTAGCACACAAAATTGCCCAGATTTTATGTTAGCCCAACAGCCAGCAGCAAGGTGACCTTATTTTTGTTGGGTCTCTATCAAACCCCTAATTTTGGTTTAAAAATGTATTTATTATGTATTTAGCCAATGGTCCGGGCAATTTTTTGGCTGGAGTCTCACAAAGTTATGAACCCAACCATTTTCTATGGTTAGACAGTGGGGTTTTATTTCTTTTTTCTACATTCAATTAATTGCGATTGTTGGGGGTGTGCTCTTTCTATGCTTTGTCTTTCTCTCTCTTAACAGTGTGTGGAATGGCGGGGGCAATTTTTTTCTTGGCCGATCCATGCAAATTAAATCATAAACTGTTGAATTTTGCAGGGACCAAGGAATTTCAGGAAAATTCACTCAAAGTCGATTATCCATAAATCAATTCACCCATCTCTAGTTAGCACTGTTGATTTGCAATACTGGGGCTCTGGGTTCAAGTTCCACCTAGGACAACATTTACAAGGAGTTTGTAGGATCTCCTCTTGTTTGCATACATTTCCTCTAAGTATTTTCATTTCTTCTTCCACTCCAAAGACATACTCATAATGTATTTAGATTGTGAGCCCCAATGGGGAAAGGGATGTTTGTCTGTTATTTAATACTTAAAGTTAACATCTCAGCAGGTTATTGCTATGCAATCTTAAGACATCATGCTGTTGGAGTTAAAACACAGCTTTCAGTGATGCCTCTTTTATCAAGGTTTGTGCTGTTGTTTACCTAGAAATTTTATTTCAGCACCATGAGATAATCATTCGTGGGTTGGGTTGCCTCATGCTGAGTAATCCCACATGCCCCCTACTGTGATTAGCAGCTGTCTATAGTCATACATACAAAGCCTGGTGTAAAGGCCCCGTCACACTAAGCAACATCGCTAGCAACATCGCTGCTAACGAACAACTTTTGTGACGTTGCTAGCGATGTTGCTGTGTGTGACATCCAGCAACAACCTGGCCCCTGCTGTGAGGTCGTTGGTTGTTGCTGAATGTCCTGGACCATTTTTTAGTTGTTGCTCTCCCGCTGTGAAGCACAGATCGCTGTGTGTGACAGCGAGACAGCAACAACTAAATGTGCAGGCAGCAGGAGCCGGCTTCTGCGGAGGCTGGTAACCACAGTAAACATCGGGTAACCAAGAAGCCCTGTCCTTGGTTACCCGATATTTACCTTTGTTACCAGCCTCAGCCGCTCTCACTGTCAGTGCCGGCTCCTGCTCTGTGCACATGTAGCTGCAGGACACATCGGGTTAATTAACCCGATGTGTGCTGTAGCGAGGAGAGCAAGGAGCCAGCGCTAAGCATTGTGCGCTGCTCCCTGCTCTGTGCACATGTAGCTGCAGCACACATCGGGTAATTAACCCGATGTGTGCTGTAACTAGGAGAGCAAGGAGCCAGCGCTCAGTGTGCGCTGCTCCCTGCACGTGTGGCTGGTCACTGGTTGCTGGTGAGCTCACCAGCAACTCGTGTAGCGACGCTCCAGCGATCCCTGCCAGGCCAGGTTGCTGGTGGGATCGCTGGAGCGTCGCAGTGTGACATCTCACCAGCAACCTCCTAGCAACTTACCAGCGATCCCTATCTTTGTTGGGATCACTGGTAAGTTGCTTATTGTGACTGGACCTTTAGAGAGGGCAACTTTCTCAGCTCTGCAGCATGACTAAATCGAAAAACTTTGATTGTGTCAAAGCCGTTCAACCCAGCAAACTAAAGGCCCTGTCACACACAGAGATAAATCTGCGGCAGATCTGTGGTTGCAGTGAAATTGTGGACAATCAGTGCAAAGTTTGTGGCTGTGTACAAATGGAACAATATGTCCATGATTTCACTGCAACCACAGATCTGCCAAAAATTTTTCTCTGTGTGTGACAGGGCCTTAAGTGATGCATCTTTTGATTCAGGTTCTCTTTTAATACATCATTCATCTATCAGATGAGGTGGTAAAAACCTGCTGACCGATTCCCTATAATATGAGAGCATTATAAAAGCAAGAAAAACTAATCTCTGGCTGCATCCAATACCATTTTTGTCATTAAAGATATCAAAGGCAGTTATAATACTATAGAATATTGATAATCTCAGGAGAGGCAGAGTTCTCAGAATGAGGCTTCAGAGGTCACTGCCGGTTAGTGGCAGGCTCAGAGTGTCTCATGAGCATGAAAAATTCCAGGCCTACCACTGACCGGCAGTGACCTATGGAGCATTGTTCTGAGAAAGTTTTCAGAACAATGCTCCATAGGAATCAATGAACATCGGACATTACACTTAGGATTATGTTAGAACTTGCAGGATTTATAGGATACATTGATGAATGGGGGAGTGTGGAGGAGTCTTTATTCCCAATTGTATCATGTCAGAACTTCGAGGATTTATTTTGAAGTAATGCATTGTTGATTGATGGTGTGTGAGGGACTGTTTATACAAAACTTTATTTCCCCTGTGTCTGTTGACTTTTTAACTATTTACTGTACTTGCTGGGTTATAATGGGGGTGTCCCGAACCAAACTGTTAAATAAAGCTCATCACTATTGATTATTCCATTGCAGTGAAAACTATTCAATCTCCACATCATAATAGGTTTCTTAGCAAAATGTACAAATGTTCTGCAGTTTACAAAGAAGCAATCAAACCAGAAGATTTTAAGCAACTCAAAACAACAAATAGAGCAAAGGCGTGGAATGTTCCTTTAGGTTCAAAGATGGCAGAAAGATGATGATTTCAGCAGGTGAATTTCTGATATGCATGGTTCAAATATATAGGTTCATTTATTGTCACAGGGCAATGTAAGCACATTATAACCCTTATTTATTTTCTATACCTCCTTGGTTCAGATATAGTAGCCATTGTATCTACAATTAGGAATGAGCGACTTTTGACTTAATGTCCAGTTCCTGTGTCGGGTTGTCACCTGAATAAAGCTTGTTGTAAGGTTGCAGAGCAGGAAATCAGCAAGCTTTTAGCTTGGTGCACTTTTGGAGCTATTGCAACAATGACAAGTATTGGCATGTCTGTGATTGACTGGTGCACCCCGTGACTTGGCCTATATAAATGACGGATAACGGGCCAGGGTGCCATTTTGACTTCACTAGAATAGGGAGAGTATGCTGTTGTATTGAGGGACAGTGATAGGTTTAGTTAGGAAAAGAAAAAGAAAATACATTATGATATGAATATATCATAATATGAAGCAGTATGAGTGAGGGACAGTGATATATGCATGTCAAATACAGAGCTGCATTACGCTGATTTGCGTAGTGTTCAAAAACAGCAGCGTACAGGTATTAGATCATTTTGAAAAAAAAACAGTGGGCCTTGCTATGTGAATATTTCTGAAACCTTATACAGAGCCGCATCACACAGTTTTGCGTTGCGGTCAAAAACAGTAGTGTACAGGCCTTGTAATCTATTAGCCCAAGCAACCAAACATCAGAGTTTTTGCCAGCGTGCCTTGCTGAGTGAGTATCTCTGAAGTCTTATAATGTGTTGCATCACGCAGCTTTGCATATTGGTACAAAACCGCAGCGTACAGGCAGTGTAATCTATTAATGGCCACATTACTACCAAACCCAAAAATGAAAACAGAGTTTTATTCCATTATTCAAAGCTTTAACACCAAATTTTTTTTTTAAATATATAGAAAAAAACCACGATGAAATTATAAATCACCAACAAGAAAAGGAATCAATATAAAAAATTAATTTTTATTAGTTATAAAATATAAAAATATACACAGGATGTTTCAGGAAAAGTAAGCCCCACAGAAGGGGTAAAAAATATAGATCTTAATATAATGTTGGGAACACCATAGTTTCACATAGTAAATAACTATCAACCCGTGTAAAGAATAGTAAGAATGTAACTATAGCGATATATGAAAACACAAGTGTGCTGTAATGATACAAAGCTAAAACAAAAGTAGCAGAGTCACAATCAAATTACCTACGGGGTATAACAAGGAATGAATGGCTGTCCCGCACCCTCTCCGACGCACGTTTCACGCTGTGTAGCGCTTTTTCTCCTGGAAAAAGCGCTACACAGTGCGAAACGTGCGTCGGAGAGGGTGCGGGACAGCCATTCATTCCTTGTTATACCCCGTAGGTAATTTGATTGTGACTCTGCTACTTTTGTTTTAGCTTTCTATCATTACAGCACACTTGTGTTTTCATATATCGCTATAGTTACATTCTTACTATTCGTTACACGAGTTGATAGTTATTTACTATGTGAAATTATGGTGTTCCCAACATTATATTAAGATCTATATTTTTTACCCCTTCTGTGGGGCTTACTTTTCCTGAAACATCCTGTGTATATTTTTATATTTTATAACTAATAAAAATTAATTTTTTATATTGATTCCTTTTCTTGTTGGTGATTCATTATTCAAAGCTGTCGTATTCAGACAGAGCTGCCTGCTTTGAACAATTATTTCTTCAAAATTAATGCTTCAGATTCCCGGGATAGACAATGAGCAGCATGGGTGAGCCACTTCAAGTTTACGTGGCATACTTCCTGCTCGATTATTAATCAACCAATGTGAGCTATTTAAATGCTGCAACTAGACTGTCCACCACTGTAGCAAAAAATTGGTTACTTGGTTACTGTGTGAGCACTTTTAATACAGGCAGTCTAAGATTCAGTGCCCTGCTGAAACAGCAGAGCTGGCACCTGAGGATCATGGGCATCTTTTGTCAACGTTGCCCCTTTAAAAATGAGCAATACACCTGTCACTTCAGGTTTCTGAGCACTCTGTTGGATGGGATTCCATGACCCATCTCTGTTTTAATTGGGTGCTGTGTGGTACTTCTCGGGCAATGAGAGCTGTGAGGGTCAACTGGGTAAACATGCTTTTTATGTCTTTTTACAATTTGGTGGTCCGTGGGGGAAGTTTGTCAATCTTGGCTGTGTGGGTGAACTGGAAATGTAGGCTATATACTGGACATTATTTGTTAAACGTGTTGCTCTTTGGGTAAACTATGCCAATGTTTTATGTCTGCCTATTTTGAAAAATAAATTTTCAAATTAAATGTTTTGGATTTGCGAAATAGACACAGAGTGGGGGACCACTTCAAGTCTAAATGTCTGGGACGTGCTTTAGCAAGGCTAGCTGATAAAACACCAGCTTTATCACAAATTCAATTACAAGCTTTTTAATTGTAACAGCTATACTGTACACAACAAGAGATGAAAATTAGGCTCTGTAGGAGGATCTTGGAAAAATGTTGTTCTGTGAGGGTACCATTCCAATCTTGGCTGTGATGGTGAAATGTGAAAACAGGGTCGGCAGGGTGTAATGTAATGTGGGCTGCATCCTAGGCAGAAGCAGTTTTAGTGCATGTCCTAACACCACTGAGGATTGGTGCACATGTCTCTGTCTGTGTTTCCTATTAATATTACTCTGCTTCGTCCACCTCCTCCTCGTCCGGTTAGTGTAACACTTGCATAATCAACCTCAGCTCAGCACAGCCAGGGGGAAACAACACCAGGCTGTTCTGAGACTCAGCTGTTTGGCATTGAAATTCCCCACCAAGCTGGAGCTGTGGACAGACTCCATATGGGCCTTTAAAAATTGTTGCTCTATGGTGCAAGGGTTTGCCTATCTTGACTGTGTGGGTGAACTGGGAATACAGACTACATAGGGAGAAAAATTAAACTTGTTTCTCTTTGGGGACAGTATTTCAATCTTGACTGTGTGGGTGAACCGGAAATACAGACTCTGTACGGGGCCCTTTTTTAAATTGTTGGTCTGTGGAGAATTTCTGAAATCCATCTCTGTGGGGTCAGTGTTAAAAATTTTATTTTCATCACTTACTTGCTGTGCAACCATAATTGCTATGGTGACAGAAGCCCTTTATGTCATTTAATTATCCACATTTGTTTGTAGAGCAATTAGCATGCTCTTACCTCCATGTAGTTTCCTTTTGCAGCTCCCTAACCCTTACTACAATCATTTTACAGACCCAAATTTGGGCTCCCCATTGACTTGCTTGAGATTATTGTTTGTGGTCAAGTTTGGGGTCTAGATCACTTGCTGAACATGAAAAGACACGAGTTCGATCATCACTATCTAAAATACAACATATATCATCGCTAGAGATGGGAAAATAGCCAAAGATTCAGGTGTGGATTCATCAATCCGAACAATTTCTATTATTCGTGTATTCGTACCAAATAATGAACCTAACACAAGTCAATGGGAAGCTCAAATAATTTTTTGAGAACTTTGGAAGTAGGTCTGGGAAGGCTGTAAAAATGCTGGAATGGCTAGAAAAGTGCTGAAAGTGATTTTGAACGGTATGGGGAAGATTCCTGGAATGCATTTTTCACTCCCAGCTGTTTTTTGGGAATAATGTTCTCAGAGTATTTTGGGGATTAAATTAGGAGAATAATATTTAGAGTTTCTGCACAGTTGTCACATTGCTTATTTGCCAGGATCTGCAAATTTGTTGCAGGAATGTCTACAATCAAATACTCAATGTGCGCACATTGCCTAATCCTAATCCTAATCATTCAGTTCAATGATTTCACCTGAGGTGAGGTCACTGAGTTCAATGAGTTCATCTTAGGTCATTTCACCTGACACCACAGCTGGCGTACCGTGGGAACAGCCAGCTATTATGTAAGGTGAACTTAATAAAGTCACCGCTCACAGCTGCAGCTCTATCAGTGTGTCACTGACGCTGTAGTGCGCAGTCACATTTTCTAATGTGACCACGCACTGTGACCTCAGATGTAGCAGAGCTGGGATTGTAGTGGGACATCGTGGTTTGTATTAAATCAGACCTGCAGGGGTATTTTCGGGGTTAATAAATTGGCAGAAGGAGGATATTTGTTTTTTTGTTTAATAAAACTTTTTTCTCTGTGTTTTGTCTTTTGACTTACAGGGTTACTAATGGAGGGTCTCATATCTCCCTATTAACCTCAGGCTTGATGACAGCTGTGATTTTTTTGACAATTTAAAGATGTCATTAACCCCTTATATTACCCCGATTGCCACAGCAACAGGGTAGTTGGGATGAGTCGGATAAAGTGACAGAATTGGCGCAACTAATAAATTGACCAATTTTAAGGCAGCTGCGGGTTGCTATTTTTAGACTGAGGCGGGCCAATAACCATGGGCCTCCCCATCCTGAGAATACCAGTCCCCAGCTGTTCGCTTTAGTTTTGATGGGTATCAAAATTGGGGGGGACCTCAGGATAATTTTTTAAATTATTTAAATAATTAAAAAATTGCACGGAGTCCCATGTCTTTTGATACACAGCCAAAATGAAGCACACAGCTGGGGGCTGCAGTGTGTAGCTTTCTGCTTTATCTGCGATGGGTATCAAAATACAAGAAACCCTGCACCATTTTTTCCAATTATTTATTTGTTTTTAAACTCCACTCAGGTGACCCAGAAATCTAGTGGTAGGACAATCAATCACAAATGCCAGCACAGAGGTTTGAACTTTAGTGATCAGATAGACCCCGAAGCAGTGTGATGGCCAAAGGAAACTAGTATTATTCTCCTGACCGCATGTAATTTTTCTTTTTTTTCACTGTGCCCCCAATCATGGTAATTTCAGTAGTAAAAATGGATACAGCACTACTGTGATTGACAGGCAATCACCGCTTGTTTAGTGACTGAAAATGAGGCTCCAAACATGCGACGAGGAGACTCAAAACCCATGAGGCGAGAAGTAAAATAGTCATTGAGTAACGGATATCATTAATACCTTAATATTTGTGCGAGTAATGAATAGTGCTGAGTATATTCACTCATCACTAAGCATCACCTGTTGCATGGACATTGTGTATATCTTTTTGTAGCTCATTATTGATTACCTCTGTATTCAAGTGTCATTATTTATTTGTAACATCATATGATTACATTGTATGGCTGCCCCTTTGACTCTATTGCTAACACATGAATACTTGTCACTAATAAAATTTCACTTTTATGTCTTTCACCAAATTACCATTTTTCATTTTTTGTCTTTATTTGTTTGGGAATTATATTATCTAAATAGGTCTAATTATTACATTCATGACACACTATGCTCCTATTATGCTGATGCATTTATTTGTGTGGGTTATTTAGCTTGGCATTAATATACAGTTAGGTACAGAAATATTTGGACAGTGACTGAATCTTCGTGATTTGGCCTCTGCATTCTGCTATGTTTGGTTTAAAATTAAACAATTGAGATGCATTTGAAGTGGAGACTTTCAGGTTTAATTAAGTGTCTTTAACAAAAATACCATTTGAAACATTTAGGAATTGTGACCATTTTTTTCTAAAGCCTCCTCATTTTAGAGACTGAAAAGTAATTGGACAAATTTACCATAAATAAAATGTTCATTTTTAATTGTTCATAGAGAATCCTTAGGCAGTGACTGACTAAAGTCTGGAAGACATAGACATGCTGGATTTCCTCCTTTGTGATGCTTTGCTGATCCTTTACTGCAGCTGACTTCAGTTGTTGCTTGTTTGTGGGTTTTTCTGCCTTACGTTTTGTGTTAAGTATGTGAAATACATGCTCAATGACATGGATATCTGGACCCAACAAAGAGGTCTGGGGCCTGAGGAAAAGGCTGAAATGGATGGGAAAGTGATGAAACTGAATGGAGAGAGCCTGTAGAATATGACTGCATGCATTTCTGACTCCTATATAGTGTCTGGCATCCCCTGAAGACACAAGAACTTCTGTGTGGCTTTAGTCTATCGGTGCCCCTGCAGTCTATGTCATACTGCCCTGGCCAGTGTACGAGCAGCTGCGAGAAGGATGAGCACCAATATCAAAAGGCTAGCTCAGATCATTATCTGCTGTGATGATCTCTGCTGAACTTGAGACATCAGTGGTTGTCACTGACTTCCATGATGCTGTGTTCTCACACCAAGTCTCGCAGGCAATCCAAGACTGTGACTAGAGGTGACTTCACGAGCTCACAAGATACTTTGCGTGAGAATTCGGCAGCCATTGAACTCAGTGATGAGACTGACATCACGAGTTCAGCGGAATTCATCACCGCAGGTAATAAACTCAGCTAACCTCATTATGTCGGCACTTGTCATGCCCTGCAGTAACCTTGCCTGACCTAATGATGTTGCCTCAGGTCAATGCACTTCTCTCCAAGCCAATGGGGAACATTCTGTACTTTATTGACTGGGACAGTGAGTATGAATCGTCATGGGACCCCCTTATTGGATTACACCGGACTCGGATTTGTTTTTTCTTTTTAATAAATTGGTTAAAGAGGGAATTTGTTAGGGAATGATTTTTCGGAGAATTGTTTTTTTTATTACTGACTGGGTTAGTGATGTCTAGTATCTGATAGATGCCATGACATCACTAATGCCAGGGCTTGATGCCAGGTGACATTACACAGCTGGTATCAACCCCATATATTACCCCATTTGTCACCGCACAAGGGCAATTGGATAAGATGGAGCGAAGCACCAGGATTGGTGAATCTAATGGATGCGCCACTTCTGGGGCAGCTGTGGCCTACTATTTTTAGTCTTGAGATAGTCCAATAACCGTGAACCTCCCTAGTCTGAGAATACCAGACCACAGATGTCCACCTTACCTTGGCTGGTGTTCCAATTGGGGGGGACCCCATGTCTTGGATTACCAGCGAAGGTAGAGCTGCCACCGTGGACTGCAGACTGCCACTGTCTGCTTCACGTTAGCTGTGTACAAAAAATAGGGTGATGCCACATCAATTTTTTTTGAGAAAATATTGAATTTGTGGCTAAAAACAAGGCTAAACACCATTTAGTGCCACATGAAAGGCACTAAAGGGTACAAGATTACAAAATGCAGTGGAGTGGGACATTATATATGTCTTTCTTATATATCTATCCATTCATCCAGCTATTTATCTATCCAGGTATCTTTCTAGCTTTTGACTGTATGTAACCCTCCTTCTTTTTTTTGGTGGTATGCAAAAAAAAGGAAACGGAAAACGGACCATATATGGAATGAATGCGGTTGTCACACGGATATGCATTATTTACAAAAATTAGCCACATTGCCTGAGTCATGGTTGACGTATTACAAAGTCCTCCAAATATTAGTTAGGCTGGAGTAGGAGTACTGTCTTGGTTTGTCTGCCACTGCACAATGTGAATAGTGTTTACAAAAATTAGCCCTATGGGTTGAGTCATGGTTGACGCAGGAAGTCCCCATCACAAGGGCCTCCAATGACAAATAGTAGTTAGGCTGGAGTAGAAGTACTGTCCTGGTTTGTGTTATCAGGCAGCACTAAATGCTAGAGTACTGCTTCGTAACTATTTGGCAATATATTAATGTGGCTAATGTGGATGCCACAAGGCAAGCTGTGAACCCCTAAATATTTTGGAAACAGGACCCAATCCCCTACCTAATCCACAATCTCTCCTTGCCTGCAGTGACTTACATCAGTGCTATCAGCTCTTAAAAGAGCTATTGTATTCTGTTTTCTGGATGGTACTATAAAGGTAGTGACACATGCTGCTTTAAAAACTGTCCCTGCTCGGAAATATGTCCCTTCCTACACTACACTGACCTATACACTGCAGGTAGCCCTGAAAAGGGTTTTTTGTGTTAGTAATAAGCCTACACTCTCCATAGCAGCTGCTCAGTCTATCTCTATGCTCATACAACCTGTCTCCGGATGCAATGTGTGCAAAATGGCAGCGGAAGGTCTTTTATAGACTCTATGATGCTGCGGGGCCAGCCAATCACAGTAATGCCACAACCAAGATGGCTGCGGCATTACTGTTAATGTTTAAGAAGCCCAAGATGTTTAGTGGCTGCAAATCAGGCGTCAAACATGCTGGGTGAGACATCCGAATATAGCGAGGTGAATACACCATTAGTGATGAGCGAGTACCAAAAAGCTCGGGTGCTCGAGGCTCGGGCCGAGCATCCCAAGATACTCGTGTACTCGGCCCGATCACCGAGCCCAATGTTATCCTATGGGAGGAACGAGTATTTTTTATTAAATGACCCCCCGGCAGCATGTAGAAACCCTAAAAATGTCACAAAAGTCTCAGAAAAGTGCTCAAATGACATGGCAACAGCATGCGGAAGACCCCTTGAAGCATTTATCACTCAAAAGTCACAGCTGTGAACAATTTTATCAGAGTTTTACGCCATTTTTACGGACTCGCCAGAAAACTTCCAAAATGACACCAAAATGAATTTTCATGGCGGAAATGTTAAGGGCACATACCCAAAAGTGGGATAAAAGTGAGTTGGTGTATGTTACTTTTTGAGATTACATGAAAGATTTTACATGAAAACATTGTGTGGCACTCCGATGTCCTTGAGAAGAGACGTACATGAAGGCCTCTTGAGTCTAATGTGCCCATTTTGAGGAAGTGAGTCTTTGTAGTATTTTCCTTTGCCAGGGCACTCCAAAATTGTTAGGTTCACCAATGCCCCTGCATACAGACGTGCATGATGGCCTATAAACCTGAAGTGCCCATTGTAAGGAAGTGGGTCTATTGTAGTATAGCCCTTTGGCAGGGCAGCCAAAAATTGGGAGGCTCCACATTGTCCCTGGATAGAGACGTGCATGAGGGCCTCAAAACATTGTTCCCATTGCAAAGGAGCGGGTCTCCTGTCGTTGTAATGTCCATTCTGAAAGAATGGGTGAAAAAATTTACCACTGGGGGCATACCTGAAACAACAGCCTAACTATTGTAATGATCATCATGGTGGCGCATGAGGAGAAGGAGGAGCAGTCCAACGATTATCCAAAGTCCAGAAGTGTGTACCCATGGGTGAGTGGAGGTACATGGCAAATTCCCGTTACAAAATTTAAATTCCGCTCTCATTTGCTGGTGGTGTGGTGAAGTATGGCCCAATCCAACCCTTGTTCATCTTGATCAGAGTCAGCCTGTCAGCATTTTCAGTTGACAGGCGGATGCGTTTATCTCTAATGATTCCACCTGCGGCACTAAAAACACGCTCTGACAAAACGCTAGCGGCAGGGCAGGCCAGGACTTCCAAGGCATAGAGAGCCAATTCATGCCACGTGTCCAGCTTGGATACCCAATAATTGTAAGGCACAGAGGAATGTCGGAGTACAGTTGTTCGATCTGCAAGGTACTCCGTGAGCATCTGGGCAAACTTAGGATTTCTTGTGGCACTACCCCGCACCTCAGGGGCTGTGGTATGTGAGGGGCTGAGAAAACTGTCCCACATCTTAAAGACTGTTCCCCTACCTCTGGCCGATTGGACTTGTGCCCCTCTCGGCTGTACGCCTTGGTTGTCCACTGATTCCTGACCTATTATGCTAGCGTTTTGTGAGGGGAATGCTTTGCCTACTTCCGTGACTATGGCCTTCCGGAACTGCTGCAGTTTGGCTGACCTCTCCGCCTCGGGAATAAGAGACATAAAGTTCTCCTTGTAGCGTGGGTCTAACAGTGTTACCAACCAGTAATGATTGTCGGCCAAGATGTTCTTAACGCGAGGGTCACGAGACAGGCAGCTTACCATAAAGTCAGCCATGTGCGCCAGACTCTTAACAGCCATCACTTCAGTATCCTGACCAACACGATGACTGAACATGCTGTCCTTCTCCTCCTCATCTACCCTGTCCTCTGGCCAGCCACGCTGAACCGAGGATATGACTGGTGTGCATGTCATATCCCCAATTTGGCCGGAGAGTTGCTCCATGTCTTCATCCTCCTCCTCGTCATAATCCTCCACTGCACGTTGTGATGAGATGAGGCTGGGCTGTGTTATCACCCACACCCACTACTGTTTCTTGCTCCAACTCATCGTGCTCCGCCTGCAATGCATCATGTTTGTTTTTGAGCAGAGACCATTTTAGAAGGCAGAGAAGCGGTATGGTGACGCTAATAATGGCGTCATCGCCGCTCACCATCTTGGTGGAGTCCTCAAAGTTTTGGAGGATGGTACATAGGTTGGACATCCATCTCCACTCCTCAGGTGTTATGTGTGGAGTTTGAACCATTTCCCGACGGCTTAGGTGATGCAGGTACTCAACAACTGCCCTCTTCTGCTCACATATCCTGACCAACATGTGCAGAGTTGAATTCCAATGCGTGGGGACATCACACACCAGTCTGTGAGCCGGAAGATGCAAACGACGCTGAAAGCCGGCAAGGCCGGCTGAAGCAGTAGGTGACTTTCGAAAATGTGCATACAGGCGGCGAACTTTTACCAGCAGATCAGACAGCTCTGGGTATGACTTTAGAAACCGCTGAACCACGAGGTTGAGCACATGGGCCATGCATGGAACATGTGTCAGCTGGTCTCGCCTCAAAGCCGCCACCAGGTTCCGGCCATTGTCACACACGACCTTTCCTGGCTTTAGGTTCAGAGGTGTGAGCCAGTGATCTGCCTGCTGTTTCAGAGCTGTCCACACCTCTTCTGCATTGTGGGGTTTGTCACCTATGCAGATTAGCTTCAGCACAGCCTGTTGCTGCTTTGCCGAGGCAGTGCTGCAGTGCTTCCAGCTTGGGACTGGTGTGGAGGGTAAAGTGGATGAGGATGCGCAGGAGGAGGAGGAGGCTGAAGAGCATGACATTCCGGAGCTGTAGAGTGTGGGTGAAACCCTGACTGAGGTAGGGCCTGCAAACCTTGGTGTGGGAAGGACGTGTTCCGTCCCTCGCTCAGACTGGGTCCTAGCTTCCACAATATTAACCCAGTGTGCCGTCAACGAGATGTAGCGGCCTTTCCCACAAGCACTTGTCCACGTGTCTGTGGTTAGGTGGACTTTGGCTGAAACAGCGTTGTTCAGGGCATGTGTGAGGTTTTGTGACACGTAGATATGCAATGCGGGGATGGCACACCGGGAGAAATAGTGGCGGCTGGGGATCGAGTAACATGGGACAGCTGCCGCCATCAGGTCGCGGAATGCTTCTGTCTCCACCAGCCTAAAAGGCAACATTTCCAGCGCAAGCCGTCGCGAAATGTTAGCATTTCGAAGTGTAGCATGTGGGGCGTTGGCAGTGTATTTGCGCCTACGTTCAAAGGATTGCTGAATGGATAACTGAACGCTGCGCTGGGACAAGGACGTGCTTGATGATGGTGTTATTTCTGCGTGGGCAACTGCATGTGCAGGGCCGGAGGAGGCTTGTTCGCGGGCATCATGGACAGGGGATTGACTCGCATGCACAACAAGCGAAGACGTAGCAGTGACATCAGCAAGCACTGCTTCTCGACTCTGTTGTACATCCCACAAAGTCGGATGCTTGCCTGACATGTGCCTGATCATGCTGGTGGTGGTCAGGCTGCTAGTTTTGGTACCCCTGCTGATGCTGGCATGGCAGGTGTTGCAAATGGCCTTTTTAGAATCCTCTGGAGCCAACTTAAAAAACTGCCAGACTCGGGAAGACCTAACATTTGTACAGGCACCTTGTGTCGTGTTGTTGTTCCGGGGAACGGTTGCCTGACTTCTGCCTGGGGCCACCACCCTGCTTCTTACTGCCTGTTGGGATGCTATGCCACTACTGTCGTCGTCTTCCTCTTCCGCACCCTGCTCCTCCTCCTGACTTCCTGACAATTGTGTCTCATCATCGTCCACCCCTTGTTGAGACACGTTGCCAACTTCGTGAGAACGTGGCTGCTCAAATATTTGGGCATCTGTACATACGATCTCCTCATGACCCACTTCAACAGGAGCTGGCGAGAGGCCAGAATGTGCGAATGGAAACGTGAACAGCTCTTCTGAGTGTCCAAGTGTGGGATCAGTAATGTCCGTGGACGTGTACTCGGCCTGGTGGTAGGAAGGAGGATCAGGTTCTGAAATGTGCGGTGCAGTATCACGGCTACTGACACTTGACCATGTGGAAGACAGAGTGTTAGTGGTGGTGCCAATCTGACTGGAAGCATTATCCGCTATCCAACTAACAACCTGTTGACACTGGTCTTGGTTCAAGAGTGGTATACTGCTGCAGTCCCCAAGAATTTTGGACAGGACGTGCGAGCGAGTAGATGTGGCCCTTTGTTGTGGCGAAATTAGAGCTTGCACACGACCTCGGCCTCTGCCTGCACCACCATCACGTCCACTTCCTTGTTCGTTGCCAACGCCCTTGCGCATTTTGCAATGCTGTGCTGACGTGTATTATTCACTAGACTTGTGCTTTATATCCTAGTTTGTGCAAAACGCACACAAGTGCACCTGTACGCTGCCACCGACTGCCACACACGTGCGGTTTTTAAATGCAAGCACGGACGCACTAAGAACCTAACAGGTTTTTAGGAGCGACAATTACTGAGAAGTCTGACGCTATCAGACACTGCTGACGTGTGTTATACACTAGACTTGTGCGTTATATGCTAGTTTGTGTAAAATGCACACAAGTGCACCTGTACGCTGTCACCGACTGCCACACACGTGGGGTTTTTAAATGCAAGCACGGACGCACTAAGAACGTAACAGGTTTTTAGGAGCGACAATTACTGAGAAGTTTGACACTATCAGACACTGCTGACGTGTATTATTCACTAGACTTGTGCGTTATATCCTAGTTTGTGCAAAACGCGCACAAGTGCACCTGTACGCTGCCACCGACTGCCACACACGTGCGGTTTTTAAATGCAAGCACGGACGCACTAAGAACCTAACAGGTTTTTAGGAGCGACAATTACTGAGAAGTCTGACACTATCAGACACTGCTGACTGACGTGTATTATTCACTAGACTTGTGCGTTATATACTAGTTTGTGAAAAACGCACACAAGTGCACCTGTATGCTGCCACCGACAGGCACACACGTGCGGTTTTTAAATGCAAGCACGGACGCACTAAGAACCTAACAGGTTTTTAGGAGCGACAATTACTGAGAAGTCTGACACTATCAGGACTGTTTTAGACTGTGTACAACAGCCCCAGATATGATGAAGGCTGGTATACGGTCACCACTAGGAATGGCTATATACCCTGCCTGCCTGTATACAGCAACAATAGTCGTGAGAAGGACTCTTCTGGTCACTAGCCTGTATTCCGACCGGCTTTACCCTGCCTGCCCTGCCTGTGTACAGCAACGATAGTCCTGAGAAGGACTCTGCTCCTGTACTCCGACCTGGCTATACCCTGCCTGCCTGTATAGAACTACAATATTCAAATTGTCTCTCCAGTAAAGGAGACAAACTCTAGCACAGCGCCACCTATTGGAAGTAGCGATCCTAAAAGTCACAAGTGGATTTTTAACAATCCTTTGCAATATGACTTAGGATATATAAGCCAGATCAGAATCCCAATTTGCAGACACGGTGTTTCGGGGTGCTTTCCCCTCGTAAGTGCAAAGTATGGGGGTGTCTGATCTGGCTCATGAGAAAGCTATGTGGGGACCACGGGGGAACACTATTCCCCTTAAGTTGACTTTGCAAGCCAGTCTGGCTGCCAAGTAAGGGGACTTATAGCTGCCACGCCCCTCTAAGAAATATTCAAATTGTCTCTCCAGTAAAGGAGACAAACTCTAGCACAGCGCCACCTATTGGAAGTAGCGATCCTAAAAGTCACAAGTGGATTTTTAACAATCCTTTGCAATATGACTCAGGATATATAAGCCAGATCAGAATCCCAATTTGCAGACACGGTGTTTCGGGGTGCTTGCCCCTCGTCAGTGCAAAGTATGGGGGTGTCCAACTACAATAGTACTGAGAAGGACTTCTGGTCACACTGTTTGCAGTCCTGCTACGGAAATAACTATAAAGGGCCGCAAACCTTTCCCTGAAGCAGCAACACTCTCCCTGCACTGACTGTCTGGATGGCTGTGTGCAGAGCACAGAGCGCCCGCCGGTATAAAGGCTCGGTCACGCTGGGCGGGCCGGCCAATGACTGCAATTCCACAACTAACAGGGCTGTGGCATTGCAGTGGTCTGCCAGCCAATCCCTGCATGAGGGCTGGCTCTCAAAAGAGCGCCAACATGCAGGGATGAAGACCACGAGTACAGCACGAGTATCGCGAGATTACTCGGTACCCGCCGAGTAGTCCGAGTACAGTGATACTCGTGCGAGTACCGAGTAGTGACAAGCGTACTCGCTCATCACTATACACCTTTACTCGCTACATAACAAATACCCCGAATAATTCACTATTCTGCAAATAGTGTCAAATACATTCACTCATCACTAGTAATATTCTGTTCTGTCAGAATTAACAATTTTAATATCATATCCTTTTTCTTAATATATTAATGTTTTTTGATAATATTTCTAATAGTTTGATTTCTTTTATTGTAAGAAGTAATTAAACTGAGTTTCCCTCCATTATTTACCTGTTCCACATTGGTTTTATATATTATCTTATTATACTGATATGACAAAATTATCTCAAAGGGATTTTTTCCCTTTAGGGAAATGTGCACTGTAAAAAATCAGATATCCATTTCCATCTATGGTTTTGAAGTGTGTTTTGGTAATTATTACTTTGTCTTAATGCGATAATATTAAATGCAAAAAACAATGTTTTTCACAGAGATATTTGCAGTAAAAAATATTCCCAATTCATTTTTGTTCAATATCTCAACAACATGATAAGCCTCTGGGTGCCAAGTTAAATTATAAACAGGTCGTCGATACAATGAAGATAATATACAATATGGTTGTGATAATCGTCACATGTAAAAGGTGATATGGACTTGAATAATAATCTGAGCAATGTGGGTCAGAGAAGTAACCAATGAAAACTCAATTTCATTACTTCTTACAATAAAGGTAATCAAACTATTAAAAATATTCTAAAAAAAATACTGGTGTATTTTGAAAGAAGATCCAATACTAACAGAGATAATTGTAAATTAACTAAATATTACAGTTTGTAGTGAAATTACAATAAAAAATATGATTGCGCCTAGTAAAGTAAAAAATAAATAATTGTAAAGGTATTTTTCTAAAGAAAACAAGAAGATTTTAGATGTTTTTAATGTGGGGTAAAAAATGCTGTTGTAAAATCATTAGTCACAATTCAAAACAAAATCTAATAGCACAGGTAAGATTTATGTTATTAATTAGAAACTGTCTTGTAACTGGGATTATGTTATTTGTGCTATTAACTGTATCTCTGGTCTACAATACATTGGCAGTACTATATAAATCCCATGATCCAGTATGAGTGGACATAAACATAATACAAAAAATGTTTGTTTTTTTGAAACAGAGCCTCTCTCAACATTTCACTATTAAGCATAATAGTAATTTTGATGTGGTCAGGGTTATGCCTTTGGAACAAATAAATAGCGATGTTAAGAATAAGAAAAAACCATAAGACATGAAAGAATCCTATTAGATATACAAATTAAAAGCTTACATCTGGATGACCTTAATGATGTGGTTGAACAGGTTTACTTTCAATCCTCTTGTTCCACGGGTCGTTGATTTCTTTCCTTGCAAATTCAGTTCATATGAAATAATATCATTGTGCTTGTTCTTTTTGGAGCCCTATGACGTCAGAAACCTTACATGATCTCACCGCTCTTGCCAGGTATCGCGGTTGCAGAGGGCAGCAACAGACCTGGAGTTTTGCCATGAGGGATGAGGTCATGTAAGGTTACTAATGTCAGCTGCCGTGGGAAAATCCAGGGCTGGTACTAACTGCCAGTAACTTATGGATCCTTTCTCTGAGAACTTTCTCAGATGACATTCCATGAAAATTAATGGGTGTCGTGGGTAGTGATGAACGATCTACCCAATGGTCAGGAAGGGGAGCTTTGCCCAATCGTTTAGTAATGAACGAGATCGGGATCGAGATAACACGATCTTGCGTCCGATCACTGATCTTGGGCTTTACAGTTATGGGATGGTGCGGGGGGGCTGTAAAATAAAGAATATAGTTAATAATAAACATTGTCATTATACTTTCTGCTCCCACGATGTGTCCTGCAGACATTGTCTTCCGGCGCTTCTGCTTCCGAGTCCAATCATTGCTGTGCCCCCAGGTTAAAGGACCTTCCGTGACATCATAGCTATGTGACCAGTCGGTGTAAATGTTGTACAAACATTGGCTTACAGACTAATCACATGACTATGATGTCATCGAAGGTCTTCACTGTCAGGCTGCTTCTCGCTCTGTACAGAGCGACGTAGCAGAGCAGGCAATGTTTCCCCGCTTCTCACTTTGTATAGACTGTCTGTACAGAGTGATGAAGCAAAGTTGACATTGCTCTCCCTGTAGATTACGTCGGACTAAAGAATTTTTTTATAATAAAGATGGAGTCTCTAAATGTTTTTTGTTTTATTTCTAATAAAATAAATGTTTCTGTGTGTTGTGTTTTTTTTTCCTGTTTATTAGAAATTCATGGTGGCCATGTCTAACTGGCGTGACACCATGAATTTCGGGCTTAGTAACATCTGAGAATACAAAGCTGGTATATGTTACGGGGGCTGTCGGATAATAAGGGAATGGAAGGCTATCCGACAGTCAGGGTCCACCGTGCAGAGCTCTGCTGCAGAGTATGACAGATGATAGGGGAAACCTGTACCACCAAAGCGGTACTGACACTGTTGCGTCACAGTGTCACCAAGACCAATAGCGGCGTATACTGTTTAAGTCACAGTGACTACCTTATTAGAATAACATAAGAGTGGAAATGCAAAAGAGTGAGGAATACAACATAAAAGTGCATAGAAGTCTCACAGTCTGTGAGCGTGAAGGCACCTGTCTTAGTTAACAGTCACAGAGACTAGGTGTAGTGTGTGCAATATGGCACCTACCTATGTCCGCTCCACTTGTGGTGCAAGGATACGGACAGCAGCAAGGCTGCTAGCTTGAAACTCCTGCCTATAACCGCTCCCCTAGTGTGCGGGGATACGAACTGCTGCAGGAGGCAGCATAGTGGAGCGTTACCCTAGAAGGCAACGACCACCTAACCTACCTATGTCCGCTCCACTAAGGTGCGAGAACACGGACAACAGTACGGCTGAAAGGTACAGGAGCACTACCCTACCGATAGCGCTCACCTCAGAGTAGAACCACAAAGCCCAGTCAGACCATGTGCAGCAAGCACCAGCCTATGTCCGCTCCACTAAGGTGCGAGGATACGGACCACAGCACAAGCTGCAAGGTACAAGAGCTTTACCCTATCGATAACACTCACCTAGATAGAATAGGTGCCGCAAGGGACATGCACAGAGCGTCTACTCCTATGCAGGAACCAAGAGGACTGAGCGCCGAGCAGGGTGCGTCAGGGTCTTATATAGACTCTGTACCTCATCCAAGATGGAGGACACCAAGCCAATCCGCTGCCAGAACGACAGCAATGACGTCACGCTGGCCTATCACCGAGTAAGGCATCACAAGCAAATGACCAGCGACTAATCGGCTTAGAAGGTGTCAGAGACATGTGACCTCGTGTCACAAGCACATGACCAGCGGCCAATCAGCTTAGAAGGTGTCAGAGACATGTGACCTCGTGTCAGTGATGATGTCACTCGCACATGTGCAATGGCTCCAAGATAGGACTTAGTCTCCAGTGCTCGCACATGTGCAGTAGCAAGAAATCCGAACAGTCTCCAGTGCCACAGCAAAGGGAAAGGAGACATGCAGATACCCAGACCGGGAACCGTAACAGTACCTCCCCCTCAAGGGCCCCCCTCCCGGCGGCGCAGGTAATTGGCAACTAAGTCAGGAGCATGGACAACCTCCTCAGGCTCCCAAGAGCGATGTTCCGGGCCATAGCCCTCCCAATCTATCAAAAAGAACCTGCGGCCTCGAACCATCTTAGAACCAACTATGGCTCGTACCTCAGAGCTAGAGCAAGAGGAATCAGAGGCAGGAGAGTGCACTTCACGAGCGTGAGGTAAAATAGCCGGCTTTAACAGTAAAACATGGAATTTGTCATGGATCCTAAGATGGACGGGTATCTTCAATTGGTAGACTACAGGATTTACCTGTCGAAGAACCTCATAAGGACCCAGGAAGGGAGGAGCAAATTTGACAGAGCTCACTCTAAGTTTCACGTTTTTTGCAGAGAGCCACACAAAGTCCCCAGGAGAAAAGACAGGGGCCGGGCGACGAAACCGATCGCACACCATCTTCATACGGTCCTTAGCTGCTTGGATCGACTCTTGAGTCCGATCCCAGACCTCTCTGGCATTAGTTGCCCATTCGGCCACAAGAGGAGGAGGTGCAGCAGCGGGAAACGGTACCGGTACCCTAAGGTGTTGCCCATTGTTGAGTACGAATGGTGTCTGCCCAGTGGCCTCAGCCAGAGAATTGTTAAGGGCAAACTCTGACCAGGGTAGGAGGGAGGACAAGTTATCGTGGTTCTCAGCAACAAAGTGTTGAAGGTATATAATCATGGATTGATTGGTACGCTCAACCAAACCATTGGTCTCCGGATGGTATGCCGAAGAGAGATTCAACTCAATTTGCAGAAGGCTACAAAGATCTCGCCAGAAACGAGAAGCAAATTGCGGACCTCTATCACAAATGATAGATCTGGCATCCCGTGAAGCCTAAAGACATGCTTGAGGAATAGTTTGGCTAGGACTCTGGAAGACGGGATTCTCAATAACGGTACGAGATGAACCATCCGGGAGAAATGGTCCGTAATGACCCACACAAATCTATGTCCCTGTGAACACGGAAGATCACCCACAAAGTCCATGCCTACCACCTCCCATGGTCTATCTGGCACTGGTAAAGGATGCAAGAGCCCAGCCGGTCTCTGCCATAACGGACGGTTGCGAGCACACGAGTAGCAGAAACCGACATATCTCTTGACGTGGCTGGCTAAGTGTGGCCACCAATACCACCTCTCCAGTAACTCTCGTGTCCGCCTAATACCAAAATGCCCACCCACCTTTGAGGTGTGGGCCCACGACAGTATATCATTCTGTCGATCAGGCGGCACGAAGGTCTTGCCCGGTGGGTTTTGGTCTAACGTTACAGGAGAGAGTGTGTGAAAAACCCTGGATGGAAGAATGAGACGAGGGTCCTCATTCTCTTCCTGAGATGATTCCATAGAGCGAGAGAGTGCGTCGGCCTTATTATTCTTACTCCCGGTAAGATAATTAATGGAGAAGTTAAACCGAGAGAAAAACAAGGACCAGCGAGCTTGCCAAGGCTTCAAACATTGTGCAGTTTGCAAATATGTCAGGTTCTTATGGTCTGTAAAGACCTGAAAGGGCTGCCTGGCTCCCTCGGGCAAGTGACACCACTCTTCCAATGCTAATTTTAGGGCAAGTAGTTCCCTGTCACCAATAGTGTAGTTCCTCTCAGCAGGAAAGAACGTCTTTGCAAAGAAAAAACACGGTCTTTTTCTACCTAAGCTGTTCTTTTGATATAGAACTTCTCCAGCTCCTACAGAGGACGCGTCCACCTCCATGAGAAAGGGCCTATTCTCGTCAGGTCTTTGGCGGACAGGAGCAGATGAAAAGTGTTCTTTAACTGCCTTGAAAGCCTGGGATGTCTCAGTAGACCAGACCTTAGGATTGGCGCCCTTTTTAGTCAAAGCCACTAACTGAGCTACCAAGGTAGAAAGGTGTGGTATAAATTGCCAGTAATAATTTATGAATCCCAGGACGCGTTGTACTGCTTTCAAGGAATGAGGTTCAGCCCATTCCATAACTGCAGAAAGCTTTGCAGGATCCATTGCCAATCCCTCATGAGAAATGATATAGCCTAAGAAGGGTAGAGAGGCTTGCTCAAATATACATTTCTCGAGTTTGGCAAACAGAGAGTGCTCCCTTAGACATGACAGAACCCTGATCACATCCAACCGGTGTGTCTCCAGGTCGGGAGAAAAAATTAGTATATCATCCAGATATACCACCACCAATGATAACAGAAAATCCCTAAACACGTCATTTACGAAGTCCTGGAACACTGAGGGTGCATTACACAGACCGAAAGGCATGACGAGGTATTCATAGTGACCGTCTCTGTCGTAAAAAGCGGTCTTCCATTCGTCACCCTCTCGAATTCGCACTAAGTTATAAGCACCTCGCAAATCCAGCTTCGTAAATACCTTATCTCCCCGTAGTCTGTCAAACAGTTCAGAAATTAGGGGCAAGGGGTATCTATTCTTTACAGTAATGGCGTTAAGACCCCTGTATTCTATGCAGGGACGCAGATCACCCTCTTTTTTCCGCACAAAGAAAAAACCAGCCCCTGCAGGTGAGACAGACTTGCGGATGAAGCCCCTCTCCAGACTATCCTTTAAATAGGCCGACATGGCCTCGGATTCTGGGATAGACAAGGGATAGACCCTGCCCTTTGATGGAACAGAACCCGGGAAGAGGTCTATAGCACAGTCTCAAGGCCTATGAGGTGGAAGAGTCTCAGCACCCTGCTTGGAAAACACATCAGCGAAATCCACATAGGGTGTAGGTAAGGGAGAGAAATCAGTTGATGCAACCGCAACGACCTTAGGTGGTAAGGGAAGACATCAGGACTGACATTTCGAACCCCAACTAATAATGCTGTCGGACTCCCAGTCAATTAGAGGAGCATGAGTCCGAAGCCATGGGAGACCCAGAAGTACGTCGTCTATACCCTCAGGCAAAACAAGAAAAGAAATCTTCTCTATGTGACCATGAGACAGGGAATGGCGCAAGGGAACTGTCCTCAATGTAATGGAGTCAGACAACATAGTCCCATTAACAACCCGGACAAGAATAAGCGCCTCTAACATGATAGAGGGAATATTGTGTCTCTTTACAAATCCTGAGGACACAAAAGTCCCGTCAGCTCCGGAATCCACAAAAGCCATAATAGGCCATGTATTCTCAGAGAATGAGAGCTGACCTGGGACACTACACTTAGAGGGTGCAGAAGGCGTCTCTAGTAACCCCTCTCTAATGGTTACTAGGCCTGGGAGTTTTCCTGACGGCTAGGACACTTGTTGGCATAGGGCCCAGCCTGACGACATATGTAACAGATAGGAGAGCCCGCCTTACGAGGTCGGGAAGTAGTATAACCCAACTCCATAGGAGTAGGAGATGTCTAAGATGCTGAGGAAGATGGAGAAGGAACCACAGCATCTGAACCAACTCGACGCTTGGGACGTGACAAAGTAACCTCGAGTCTACGTTCCTTATGGCGTACATCGATCCTAGTTGCTACCGTAATTAAGTCCTCCAGAGAAGGAGGAACTTCCTGAATAGCAAGAGCATCTTTGACATAAGATCAAACCTGTATATGCTGATGTATATACGGTAACCTGTATATACTGATGTAATTGTTGATACTCTGCCATCTCTGCCAGACCCTTGGCTTAGTCCTAATGTTACGGGGGCTGTCGGATAATAAGGGAATGGAAGGCTATCCGACAGTCAGGGTCCACCGTGCAGAGCTCTGCTGCAGAGTATGGCAGAGGATAGGGGAAACCTGTACAACCAAAGCAGTACTGACACTGTTGCGTCACAGTGTCACCAAGACCAATAGCGGCGTATACTGTTTAAGTCACAGTGACTACCTTATTAGAATAACATAAGAGTGGAAATGCAAAAGAGTGAGGAATACAACATAAAAGTGCATAGAAGTCTCACAGTCTGTGAGCGTGAGGGCACCTGTCTTAATTAACAGTCACAGAGACTAGGTGTAGTGTGTGCAATATGGCACCTACCTATGTCCGCTCCACTTGTGATGCAAGGATACGGACAGCAGCAAGGCTGCTAGTTTGAAACTCCTGCCTATGACCGCTCCCCTAGTGTGCGAGGATATGGACTGCTGCAGGAGGCAGCGTAGTGGAGCTTTACCCTAGAAGGCAACGACCACCTAACCTACCTATGTCCGCTCCACTAAGGTGCGAGGACACGGACAACAGTACGGCTGAAAGGTACAGGAGCACTACCCTACCGATAGTGCTCATATCAGAGTAGAACCACAAGGCCCAGTCAGACTATGTGCAGCAAGCCCCTGCCTATGTCCGCTCCACTAAGGTGCGAGGATACGGACCACAGCATAAGGTACAAGAGCGTTACCCTATTGATAATGCTCACCTAGATAGAATAGGTGCCGCAAGGGACATGCACAGAGCGTCTACTCCTATGCAGGAACCAAGAGGACTGAGCGCCGAGCAGCGTGCGTCAGGGTCTTATATAGACTCTGTACCTCATCCAAGATGGAGGACACCAGAGCCAATCCGCTGCCAGAACGACAGCAATGACGTCACGCTGGCCTATCACACAGTAAGGCATCACAAGCACATGACCAGCGACCAATCAGCTTAGAAGGTGTCAGAGACATGTGACCTCGTGTCACAAGTAGAGATGAGCGAACCGGTCGCGGTTCAGCTCGAGGTCGGTTCGCCGAACGGGGGTCCCGTTCGAGTTCGGTTCGTCGAACGTTCGACGAACCGAACTCGAACCAATAGGCTATAATGGGAGGCAATCACAAACACATAAAAATGCATTATAAATGTACACAAACAGTTAATAAACATTGCCATAACACTTACCGCGATCCCTTCTGCACTCTGTCTCCTGCCGCTATTTCATCCGATGATCGCTTAATCCTCCCGGTGACCTGCACTGCCAGCAGAGATGCAGGACCTATCGTGACGTTAAAATAGCCATGTGACCAGTCACGTGGCTATTATCTCATTGGCTACAGACTGGTCACATGACTATGACGCGTCATGTAGGACCTGCGAGTGCATCTCTCCGGGAAAAGGTGCACATATGTGTATCGCCGTGTACCGGCGACATGCTCTAGCACACGGTCGACTCCCCGTTCCGTTAGGGACCGGCTGACACAGCCGGTCATTAACGGAGATCACCGTTGCCATAGCAATGCAATTAGCGGTGATGTCACCGCTAACCGCGGCTCTGAGAGCACCATTGCTATGGTAACGCGTCTGTCAGCGTTACCGCTGTTACCGCTAGCAGCCAGCACTAATCACTCACGGAGTGAAGGCTGCACGCTGCTTCACGATTGTAGTGAGGATTGTAGTGAGGATGTGGTTCCCTAGCCCCAAGTGATGAGCTGGTGAACCTCATCCTTCCTCACTACAATCGTCACTACTACTACACTAGAAAGAAAGAAGACAGAAGAGCAGGATCGTGGAGGGCTGACAGTGGGTAATAAAGATGGAGTCTCTAATGTGTCTGTGTATTTATTTCTATTAAAGTATTTTTTCTCTGTGTGGTGTTTTTTTTTAAATCCGCAGCAGAGGCGCCCAGAAACCTCGGGCTAACCAGTGCTGCGGATTCCAATCCCCAGCTGCCTAGTTGTACCCGGCTGGACACAAAAATGGGGCGAAGCCCACGTCATTTGTTTTTTAATTATTTCATGAAATAAGTGAAATAATTAAAAAAAACGGGCTTCCCTATATTTTTGGTTCCCAGCCGGGTACAAATAGGCAACTGGGGGTTGGAGGCAGCCCGTGGCTGCCTGCTGTACCTGGCTAGCATACAAAAATATGGCGAAGCCCACGTCATTTTTTTGGTGGGCAAAAAAATTCTGCATACAGTCCTGGATGGAGTATGCTGAGCCTTGTAGTTCTGCAGCTGCTGTCTGCTCTTCTCCATACAGATAGACAGCAGCTGCAGAACTACAAGGCTCAGCATACTCCATCCAGGACTGTATGCAGAAGTTTTTTGCCCCCTGAAAAAATTATGTGGGCTTCGCCATATTTTTGTATGCTAGCCAGGTACAGCAGGCAGGTACGGCTGCCCCCAACCCCCAGTTGCCTATTTGTACCCGGCTGGGAACCAAAAATAAAGGGAAGCCCTTTTTTTATTATTTCATGAATTTCATGAAATAATTAGAAAACAAATGACGTAGGCTTCGCTCCATTTTTGTGTCCAGCCAGGTACATCTAGGCAGCTGGGGATTGGAATACGCAGCACAGGTTGGCCTGAGCTTTCTGGGCCCCACTGCTGCGAATTGCAGTCTGCAGCCGCCTCAGAAAATGGCACTTTGATAGAAGCGCCATCTTCTGGCGCTGTATCCAACTCTTCCAGCACCTGCCTGCTATACCTGGCTAGCATACAAAAATATGGCGAAGCTCACGTCCTTTTTTTGTAGTTTTTTGGCCAAAAAATTAAAAAATGCTTCCCTGGATTTTCCATTGCCAGTGAAGGTAACACCAAGCAGTGGGGGTTAGCAGCCAGTAGCTGCTTGGATTACCCTTAGCTAGCAATATAAAAAATGCAGCTGGAGCCCATATATATTTTTTTTAATTATTTATTTAAATAACTAAAAATAAAATGGGCTTCCCTGTATTTTGATTGCTGGACATCACAGTGCTGTAAAAATAAATCTTTAAAAAAATGACGTAGCGCTCCGCGGTATTTTTGATTCTCAGCGCAGATAAAGCAGACAGCTATGGGTTGCCACCCCCATCTGCCTGCCGTTACCTTGGTTGGCAATCAAAATACAGGGAAGCCCATTAATTTTTTCTATTTAAAAAATAGTTAAAAAAAAAATGACGTTGGGTCCCCCCATTTTTGATAGCCAGCTAGGGTAAAGCAGACGGCTGTACCCTGAAACCACAGCTGGCAGCTTTACCGTGGTTGGGGATCCAATGTGGAGGTCCCCTCAGGCTCTTTTTTATAATTATTTTATAAATATTAATAATTACACAATAAAAGTAGGGTCCCCCGCAAATTGGATCACCAGCCAAGGTAAAGCGGACAGCTGTGGTCTGGTATTCTCAGGGTGGGAAGGTCCATAGTTATTGGGCCTTCACAGCCTAAAAATAGCAGGCCGCAGGCACCCCAGACGTGGCGCATACACTAGATGCGCCAATCCTGGCGCTTCACCCCAGCTCATCTTGTGCCCTGGTGCAGTGGCAAACGGGGTAATAAATCGGGTTGATACTAGCTGTAAAGTCACCTGAGATCAAGCCCAGCAGTTTGTGATGTCATGGCGTCTATTGCATACCCAACATCATAAACTGTCAGTACTAACAAAAAAAAAAAATCGACAAAAGAAATTTATTTGAAAAAACAGTCCCCAAAACATTTCCTCTTTCACCAATTTATTGTAAGAAAAAAAAAAAAGGGGTCCCACGACGACTCTGGACCATCTAGAATATGGGGGGGAGACACTCAGGGAACGTATCCCCCATTTTCTAGGAGTGCGGACCCTTCATGTGAGGAGTGTGGGTGCAATGAATCTGCACTCACTCTTCTCGGGTCCACAGCAGCAGAGTCCATGTCGTAATGGTTACTACCAAAGCTGCAATGCCCTGCTCATGAGGTAAGGGCATGCCTAATCAGGAGAACTACTGTAGAGGAAGCTCTGCTCACTGGTATATAGGTGCTCAGAGGTAATAATAGATAAAATTAGTGAGTAACCTCGGCACTCTAAATCTCCCAGACTAAGTCAGTAAGTCACAACGGATAGTAATGCAAAATCACTCTTTATTGGTCCGTATTAAGAAAAAAAAATTTTTCATAAGCATATATGTTTTTGTCCAAAACAAGTTACAAATGACGTTTCGGCCTGAGCCTTCGTCAGATTGGACTTATCTGCATGTAATCATGAAAAATGACAATAATCAGTATCACATAAGAGTGAGAGAACAATAACATAAACTCGAACAATGTAGAGGTACAATTGGGATGCAGCAAAAAAATTGCAACACAGCAAGAAATGAAACACATGATACAAATGTCATAATACAGTACAAGGACAATATAGTAATGACAAATATGGGGTCAGAGTAGGCTTAGACAGCTCTGGTATGAAAAAGATGTCAATAATAAAGTAACATGTGCAGTAGGTGTAGAGCTACAGTATGCATGGCAGAGCTAATGGGTAGACCGACCATAGAAAAAGAACGGAGAAAAAGTGGAGAAAAAGTGGAGAAAAAAATGGAGAAAAAGTGGAGAAAAAGTGGAGAAAAAATGGAGAAAAAGTGGAGAAAAAAATGGATAAAAAGTGAAGAAAAAGTTGAGAGAAAAAGTGGAGAAAAAGTGGAGAAAAAATGGAGAAAAAGTGGATAAAAAGTGGATAAAAAGTGGAGAAAAAGTGGAGAAAAAATGGAGAAAAAAATGGAGAAAAAGTGGAGAAAAAGTGGAGAAAAAAGTGGAGAAAAAGTGGAGAAAAAGTGGAGAAAAAGTGGAGAAAAAAATGGAGAAAAAATGGAGAAAAAGTGGAGAAAAAAATGGATAAAAAGTGGAGAAAAACTGGAGAGAAAAAATGGAGAAAAAGTGGAGAAAAAGTGGAGAAAAAATGGAGAAAAAGTGGAGAAAAAGTGGAGAAAAAGTGGAGAAAAACTGGAGAAAAAGTGGAGAAAAAATGGAGAAAAAATGGAGAAAAAGTGGAGAAAAAGTGGAGAAAAAGTGGAGAAAAAAGTGGAGAAAAAGTGGAGAAAAAAATGGAGAAAAAGTGGAGAAAAAGTGGAGAAAAAATGGAGAAAAAGTGGAGAAAAAAATGGATAAAAAGTGAAGAAAAAGTGGAGAGAAAAAGTGGAGAAAAAGTGGAGAAAAAATGGAGAAAAAGTGGATAAAAAGTGGAGAAAAAGTGGAGAGAAAGTGGAGAAAAAATGGAGAAAAAAATGGAGAAAAAGTGGAGAAAAAGTGGAGAAAAAAGTGGAGAAAAAGTGGAGAAAAAGTGGAGAAAAAGTGGAGAAAAAAATGGAGGAAAAAGTGGAGAAAAAGTGGAGAAAAAATGGAGAAAAAGTGGAGAAAAAAATGGATAAAAAGTGAAGAAAAAGTGGAGAGAAAAAGTGGAGAAAAAGTGGAGAAAAAATGGAGAAAAAGCGGATAAAAAGTGGAGAAAAAGTGGAGAAAAAGTGGAGAAAAAATGGAGAAAAAGTGGAGAAAAAGTGGAGAAAAAAGTGGAGAAAAAGTGGAGAAAAAGTGGAGAAAAAGTGGAGAAAAAAATGGAGAAAAAATGAAGAAAAAATGGAGAAAAAGTGGAGAAAAAAATGGATAAAAAGTGGAGAAAAAGTGGAGAGAAAAAGTGGAGAAAAAGTGGAGAAAAAGTGGAGAAAAAATAGAGAAAAAGTGGAGAAAAAGTGGAGAAAAAGTGGAGAAAAAGTGGAGAAAAAATGGAGAAAAAAATGGAGAAAAAGTGGAGAAAAAGTGGAGAAAAAGTGGAGAAAAAAGTGGAGAAAAAGTGGAGAAAAAGTGGAGAAAAAGTAGAGAAAAAGTGGAGAAAAAGTGGAGAAAAAGTGGAGAAAAAAGTGGAGAAAAAGTGGAGAAAAAGTGGAGAAAAAGTGGAGAAAAAGTGGAGAAAAAAATGGATAAAAAGTGGAGAAAAAGTGGAGAAAAAGTGGATAAAAAGTGGAGAAAAAGTGGAGAAAAAGTGGAGAAAAAATGGAGAAAAAAATGGATAAAAAGTGGAGAAAAAGTGGAGAAAAAGTGGAGAAAAAGTGGAGAAAAAGTGGAGAAAAAAAAGTAGAAAAAGTGGAGAAAAAATGTAGAAAAAGTGGAGACAAAGTGGAGAAAAAGTGGAGAAAAAAATGGATAAAAAGTGGAGAAAAAGTGGAGAAAAAAAGTGGAGAAAAAGTGGAGAAAAAAATGGCTAAAAAGTGGAGAAAAAGTTGAGAAAAAGTTGAGAAAAAGTGGAGAAAAAGTAGAGAAAAAAAATGGAGAAAAAGTGGAGAAAAAGTGGAGAAAAAATGGAGGAAAAAATGGAGAAAAAAATGGAGAAAAAGTGGAGAAAAAGTGGAGAAAAAGTGGAGAAAAAGTGGAGAAAAAAATGGATAAAAAGTGGAGAAAAAGTGGGGAAAAAATGGAGAAAAAAATGAAGAAAAAGTGGAGAAAAAGTGGAGAAAAAAGTGGTGAAAAAGTGGAGAAAAAGTGGAGAAAAAGTGGAAAAAAATGGAGAAAAAATGGAGAAAAAGTGGAGAAAAAAATGGATAAAAAGTGGAGAAAAAGTGGAGAGAAAAAGTGGAGAAAAAGTGGAGAAAAAGTGAAGAAAAATATGGATAAAAAATGGAGAAAAAAGTGGAGAAAAAGAGGAGAAAAAGTGGAGAAAAATTGGAGAAAAAGTGGAGAAAAAAATGGATAAAAAGTGGAGAAAAAGTGGAGAAAAAGTGGAGAAAAAAATGTAGAAAAAGTGGAGAAAAAAATGGAGAAAAAGTGGAGAAAAAAATGGAGAAAAAGTGGAGAAAAAGTGGAGAAAAAAGTGGAGAAAAAATGGAGAAAAAGTGGAGAAAAAAATGGTTAAAAAGTGGAGAAAAAGTGGAGAAAAAGTGGAGAAAAAGTGGAGAAAAAAATGGATAAAAAGTGGAGAAAAAGTGGAGAAAAAGTAGAGAAAAAGTGGAGAAAAAAATGGAGAAAAAGTGGAGAAAAAGTGGAGAAAAAGTGGAGAAAAAATGGAGGAAAAAGTGGAGAAAAAAATGGATAAAAATGGAGAAAAAAATGGAGAAAAAGTGGAGAAAAAGTGGAGAGAAAGTGGAGAAAAAGTGGAGAAAAAGTGGAGAAAAAGTGGAGAAAAAATGGAGAAAAAGTGGAGAAAAAGTGGAGCACCCTTTGGTGCCTTTCATGTGGCACTAAGGGGTGCTTAGCTTTGTATTTAGCCAAAAAAATGAAAAAAAAAAATGCCGTAGGGTTCCCCCTAAATTTGTAGCCAGCTAGGGTAAAGCAGACGGCTGCAGCCTGCAGACCACAGCTGGCAACCTCACCTTGCCTGGTAATCCAAAACTGAGGGCACCCCACGCTGGTATTTTAAATTAAATAAATAATTTAAAAAAAAAACACGTAGGGGTTCCCCAAAATTGGATCACCAGCCAAGGTAAAGCAGACAGCTGGGGCCTGATATTCTCAGACTAGGGAGGTCCATGGTTATTGGACTCTCCCCAGCCTAAAAATAGCAGGCCGCAGCCGCCCCAGAAGTGGCGCATCCATTAGATGCGCCAATCCTGGTGCTTCGCCCCAGCTCATCCCGCGCCCTGGTGCGGTGGCAAACGGGATAATATATGGGGTTAATACCAGATGTGTAATGTCACCTGGCATCAAGCCCTGGGGTTGGTGAGGTCAGGCGTCTATCAGATACCCGACATCACCAACCCAGTCAGTAATAAAAAAAAATAGACGACAAACACATTTTTATTTGAAAAAACACTCCCCAAAACATTCCCTCTTTAACCAATTTATTAGAATGAAAAACAAACCCAGGTCTGCTGTAATCCAAGGAGTTGCCATGACGATCCACACTGTCCCAGTCAATGAAGAGCAGGATGTTCCCATTGGCTGGGAGAGCAGTGCAGTGACCTGAGCTAACGTCAATGGGTCAGCCCAGGTCACTGCAGGGCATGACAAGTGCTGCTGTCAGCGAGGTACATTACCTGCGCTGATCTCCAGCACAGCCGACAGCACCTGTCACTGAGTTCAGTGACCATCGCCTTCACAGCCAAATATCGCGAGAGGCCCGTGACGTCACCGCTAGTCAGTCTCGGGTCGGAAGCGAGAGAAGGTGATGTGACAAGCGGCGGCCATGGAGGACAGTGACAGCGCTGAGGTCGGGATGGCGGGACTTCATCACCGCAGGTAAGCCGAGCGGGAGCATGTGTGTGTGTGTGTGTGTGTGTGTGTGTGTGTGTATATGTGTACATGCCGCGGGCAGGAGGGGGCGGCGTGAGCTGAGCGGGGAAGTGTGGGCTTCCTGCACGTAACTAAGATAAACATCGGGTTACTAACCAAAGCGCTTTGCTTGGATACCCGATGTTTATCTTGGTTACCAGCTTCTGGCAGGCTGCCAGCGATGGCTCCTGTACACTGTAGCTGTAAAAAGCCCTGCTTTTTGCTGCTAGAACCGTTCTCGAATGTAACTAGAACTATCGAGCTTTTGCAAAAAGCTCGAGTTCTAGTTCGATCTCAAACAGCCCGCAAAATCACTCGAGCCTAGAACTGGAGAACCACGAACCGCGAACCGCGCTCAACTCTAGTCACAAGCACATGACCAGCGGCCAATCAGCTTAGAAGGTGTCAGAGACATGTGACCTCGTGTCAGTGATGATGTCACTTGCACATGTGCAATGGCTCCAAGATAGGACTTAGTCTCCAGCGCTCGCACATGTGCAGTAGCAAGAAATCTGAACATAGTCTCCAGTGCCACAGCAAAGGGAAAGGAGACACGCAGATACCCAGACCGGGAACCGTAACAGTAC
This sequence comes from Anomaloglossus baeobatrachus, assembly GCF_048569485.1. Classification (NCBI taxonomy): domain Eukaryota; kingdom Metazoa; phylum Chordata; class Amphibia; order Anura; family Aromobatidae; genus Anomaloglossus; species Anomaloglossus baeobatrachus. Next base: position 407,648,350 of record NC_134358.1, read on the forward strand.
CTCCCCCTCAAGGGTTCCCCTACCGGTGGCGCAGGTAATTGGCAACTAAGTCAGGAGCATGGACAGCCTCCTCAGGCTCCCAAGAGCGATGTTCCGGGCCGTAGCCCTTCCAATCTATCAAGAAGAATCTGCGGCCTTGAACCATCTTAGAACCAACTATGGCTCGTACCTCGTAGCTAGAGCAAGAGGAATCAGAGGCACGAGAGTGCACTTCACGAGCATGAGGTAAAATAGCCGGCTTTAACAGTGAAACATGTAATTTGTCAAGGATCCTAAGATGGACGGGTATCTTCAATTGATAGACTACAGGATTTACCTGTCGAAGAACCTCATAAGGACCCAGGAAGCGAGGAGCAAATTTGACAGAGCTCACTCTAAGTTTCACGTTTTTTGCAGAGAGCCACACAAAGTCCCCAGGAGAAAAGACAGGGGCCGGGCGACGAAACCGATCGGACACCGTCTTCATACGGTCCTTAGCTGCTTGGATTGACTCTTGAGTCCGATCCCAGACCTCTCTGGCATTAGTTGCCCAGTCGGCTACAAGAGGAGGAGGTGCAGCAGCGGGAAACGGTACCGGTACCCTAGGGTGTTGCCCATTGTTGAGTACGAACGGTGTCTGCCCAGTGGCCTCAGCCAGAGAATTGTTAAGCGCAAACTCTGCCCAGGGTAGGAGGGAGGACCAGTTATCGTGGTTCTCAGCAACAAAGTGTCGAAGGTATATAATCATGGATTGATTGGTACGCTCAACCAAACCATTGGTCTCCGGATGGTATGCCGAAGAGAGATTCAACTCAATTTCCAGAAGGCTTCAAAGATCTCGCCAGAAACGGGAAGCAAATCGCGGACCTCTATCACAAATGATACGATCTGGAATCACGTGAAGCCTAAAGACATGCTTGAGGAATAGTTTGGCTAGTACCCTGGAAAATGAGATTCTTGCTAACGGTACGAGATGAACCATCCGGGAGAAATGGTCCATAATGACCCACACAAATCGATGTCCCTGTGAACATGGAAGATCACCCACAAAGTCCATGCCTTCCACCTCCAATGGTCTATCTGGCACTGGCAAAGGATGCAAGAGCCCAGCCGGTCTCTGCCGTAACAGACGGTTGCGAGCACATGAGTAGCAGGAACCGACATATCTCTTGATGTGGCTGGCTAAGTGTGGCCACCAATACCACCTCTCGAGTAACTCTCGTGTCCGTCTAATACCAAAATGCCCACCCACCTTTGAGGTGTGGGCCCACGACAATATATCATTTTGTCGATTAGGCGGAACAAAGGTCTTGCCCGGTGGGATTTGGTCTAACGTTACAGGAGAGAGTGTGTGAAAAACCCTAGATGGAAGAATGAGACGAGGGTCCTCATTCTCTTCCTGAGATGATTCTATAGAGCGAGAGAGTGCGTCGGCCTTATTATTCTTACTCCCGGTAAGATAATTAATGGAGAAGTGAAACCGAGAGAAAAACAAGGACAAGCGAGCTTGCCAAGGATTCAAACATTGTGCAGTTTGCAAATATGTCAGGTTCTTATGGTCTGTAAAGACCTGAAAGGGCTGCCTGGCTCCCTCGAGCAAGTGACGCCACTCTTCCAATGCTAATTTTAGGGCAAGTAGTTCCTTGTCACCAATAGTGTAGTTCCTCTCAGCAGGAGAGAACGTCTTTGCAAAGAAAAAACACAGACTTTTTCTACCTGAGCTGTTCTTTTGATATAGAACTACTCCAGCTCCTACAGAGGACGCGTCCACCTCCATGAGAAAGGGCCTATTCTCGTCAGGTCTTTGGAGGACAGGAGCAGATGAAAAGTGTTCTTTAACTGCCTTGAAAGCCTGGGATGTCTCAGTAGACCAGATCTTAGGATTTGCGCCCTTTTTAGTCAAAGCCACTAACGGAGCTACTAAGGTAGAAAAGTGTGGTATAAATTGCCGGTAATAATTTATGAATCCCAGGAAGCGTTGTACTGCTTTCAAGGAATGAGGTTCAGCCCATTCCATAACTGCAGAAAGCTTCGCAGGATCCATTGCCAATCCCTCATGAGAAATGATATAGCCTAAGAAGGGTAGAGAGGCTTGCTCAAATATACATTTCTCGAGTTTGGCAAACAAAGAGTGCTCCCTTAGACGTGACAGAACCCTGATCACATCCAACCGGTGTGTCTCCAGGTCGGGAGAAAAAATTAGTATATCATCCAGATATACCACCACCGATGATAACAGAAAATCCCTAAACACGTCATTTACGAAGTCCTGGAACACTGCGGGTGCATTACACAGACCGAAAGGCATGACGAGGTATTCATAGTGACCGTCTCTGGTGTTAAAAGCGGTCTTCCATTCGTCACCCTCTCGAATTCGCACTAAGTTATAAGCACCTCGCAGATCCAACTTCGTAAATACCTTAGCTCCCCGTAGTCTGTCAAACAGTTCAGAAATTAGGGGCAAGGGGTATCTATTCTTTACACCAATGGCGTTAAGACCCCTGTAGTGTATGCAGGGACACAGATCACCCTCTTTTTTCCGCACAAAGAAAAAAACATCCCCTGCAGGTGAGACAGACTTGCGGATGAAGCCCCTCTCCAGACTATCCTTTAAATAGGCCGACATAGCCTCGGATTCTGGGATAGGCAAGGGATAGACCCTGCCCTTTGGTGGAACAGAACCAGGCAAGAGGTCTATAGCACAGTCATAAGGCCTATGAGGTGGAAGAGTCTCAGCACCCTGCTTGGAAAACACATCAGCGAAATCCACATAGGGTGTAGGTAAGGGAGAGAGATCAGTTGATGCAACCGCAACAACCTTAGGTGGTAAGGGAAGACATCGGGACTGACATTTCGAACCCCAACTAGTAATGCTGTCAGACTTTCAGTCAATTAGAGGAGCATGAGTCCGAAGCCATGGGAGACCCAGAAGTACGTCGTCTATACCCTCAGGCAAAACAAGAAAAGAAATCTCCTCTATGTGACCATGAGACAGGGAATGGCGCAAAAGAACTGTCCTTAATGTTTATGGAGTCAGACAACATAGTCCCATTAACATCCCGGACAGGAATAGGCGCCTCTAACATGATAGAGGGAATATTGTGTCTCTTTACAAATCCTGAGGACACAAAAGGCCCGTCAGCTCCAGAATCCACAAAAGCCATATATGGCCATGTATTCTCAGAGAATGAGAGCTGACCTGGGACACTACACTTAGAGGGTGCAGAAGGCGTCTCTAGTAACCCCCCTTTAATGGTTACTAGGCCTGGGAGTTTCCCTGACGGCTAGGACACTTGTTGGCATAGTGCCCAGCCTGACGACATATGTAACAGATAGGAGAGCCCGCCTTACGAGGTCGGGAAGTAGTATAACCCAACTCCATAGGAGTAGGAGATGTCTCAGATGCTGAGGAAGATGGAGAAGGAACCACAGCATCTGAACCAACTCGACGCTTGGGACGTGACAAGGTAACCTCGAGTCTACGTTCCTTATGGCGTACATCGATCCTAGTTGCTACTGCAATTAAGTCCTCCAGAGAAGGAGGAACTTCCCGAATAGCAAGAGCATCTTTGACATAGCCTGCAAGACCCCTAAATAAGATAGGTATTAACACCTTCCCAGGCCAGTCTAACTCTGCTACCAAGGTATGAAAAGCAATGGCATAAGAGCTGGTAGATAGCGAACCTTGAGACAGATCTAGCAGTCTCAAAGCTGCATCATGGGTAACCTGCGGTCCCATGAACACCGCTTTAAGAGCATCAAGGAAGTCTTGATGTCTCTGAGTAACCAAATCAGAGCGCTCCCATAAGGGAGTAGCCCACTCTAAGGCTTTATCCTGAGGCAGGGATATAATAAAGCCTACTTTGGACCTCTCCATAGAGAAGTGAGAGGAATTAACCTCAAGGTGAATCTGACACTGGCTTATAAACCCACGACAAGACCTGGCATCGCCGGAGTATCTGTTGGGTAGAGCAAGTCGTTGGTCATGTAACGAAGACACCAAAGTTTGAGGTTTATCCTCTACAGTCTTGAGCCTTGCTTCAAGAACCTGTATATACTGATGTAAGTGTTGATACTCTGCCATCTCTGCCAGACCCTTGGCTCAGTCCTAATGTTACGGGGGCTCCCGGATAATAAGGGAATGGAAGGCTATCCGACAGTCAGGGTCCACCGTGCAGAGCTCTGCTGCAGAGTATGGCAGAGGATAGGGGAAACCTGTACCACCAAAGCGGTACTGACACTGTTGCGTCACAGTGTCACCAAGACCAATAGCAGCATATACTGTTTAAGTCACAGCGGCTACCTTATTAGAATAACATAAGAGTGGAAATGCAAAAGAGTGAGCAATACAACATAAAAGTGCGTAAAAGTCATCTGTGAGCGTGAAGGCACCTGTCTTAGTTAACAGTCACAGAGACTAGGTGTAGCGTGAGCAATATGGCACCTACCTATGTCCGCTCCACTTGTGGTGCAAGGATATGGACAGCAGCAAGGCTGCTAGCTTGAAACTTCTGCCTATGACCGCTCCCCTAGTGTGTGAGGATACGGACTGCTGCAGGAGGCAGCGTAGTTGAGCGTTACCCTAGAAGGCAACGACTACCTAACCTACCTATGTCCGCTCCACTAAGGTGCGAGGACACGGACCACAGCATAAGCTGAAAGGTACAGGAGCGCTACCCTACCGATAGTGCTCACATCAGAGTAGAACCATAAGGCCCAGTCAGACCATGTGCAGCAAGCCCCTGCCTATGTTCTCTCCACTAAGGTGCGAGGTTACGGACCACAGCATAAGCTGCAAGGTACAAGAGCGTTACCCTACCGATAACGCTCACCTAGACAGAATAGGTGCCGCAAGGGACATGCACAGAGCGTCTACTCCTATGCAGGAACCAAGAGGACTGAGCGCCGAGCAGCGTGCGTCAGGGTCTTATATAGACTCTGTGCCTCATCCAAGATGGAGGACACCAGAGCCAATCCGCTGCCAGAACGACAGCAATGACATCACGCTGGCCTATCACACAGTAAGGCATCACAAGCACATGACCAGCGACCAATCGGCTTAGAAGATGTCAGAGACATGTGACCTCGTGTCACAAGCACATGACCAGCGGCCAATCAGCTTAGAAGGTGTCAGAGACATGTGACCTCGTGTCAGTGATGATGTCACTCGCACATGTGCAATGGCTCCAAGATAGGACTTAGTCTCCAGCAAAGGGAAAGGAGACACGCAGATACCCAGAACGGGAACCGTAACAGTATAAGAATACAAAGCTGGTATTAACACCTTTATTACGAAGTTACCACCGCATTAGGGCAGCTGGACTACCCGGGTAAAGTGGAAATTGCGCTAATAAACAATTTTCAGGGGCGGCTGCAGGCTGCCGAGAAATCCAGCCAACAGTTGCCTGGTTTGCCTGACTGGCAATCAAAATACGGCAGGAGCCCACGTATTTTTTTCATTATTTTTTTAAATAATTAAAAAAATAAAAATGGGCTTCCCTTTATTTTGATTGCCAGCCAAGGTAAACCCAGACAGATGGGGGTGGCAACTCATAGCCATCCGCTTTATCTGCGCTAAGAATCAAATTAAGAGACAACTGCAAAATGTTCAGTTTTTCAGATTTTTCTCTATATTTTTCTCTTTATTATTCTTAATTTTTAATTTTTCTCTTTTCAGGTTACTCCAACAGACAATCACAGACACCCATTCTCTGTGCGGGGTCTGTGATTGCTTCACATCACAGTACTGTAAAAATAAATAAATCATTAAAAAAATGACATAGCGCTCTGCTGTATTTTTGATTCTCAGCGCAGATAAAGCGGTCGGCTACGGGCTACCACCCCCATCTGCCTGGGTTTACCTTGGCTGGCAATCAAAGTACAGGGAAGCCCTTTATTTATTTGTTTTAATTATTTAAAAAAATAATTGAAAGAAATGCATGGGCTCCCGTATTTTGATCACCAGTCAGGTAAAACTAGGCAGCTGAGGGCTGGGATTCTTTGCAGTCCGCAGCTGCCCCTGGAAATGGTGCATTGTTTCTTAGCACTATTTCCAGGCGCTTTACTTGGCTTGTCCAGCGGCCCTAATGTGGTGGCACGCTGGGTAATAAAGGGGTTAATACCAGCTTTAAATTCTCAGATGGTACTAAGCCCGAAATTCATGGTGTCAATCCAAAATAGATGTTGCCACCATGAATTTCTAGTAAATAGTAAAAAAAAACACAACACAGAGGACTTTTGCTTGTATTAGAAATAAAACAAAAAAAAATTAGAGACTCCATCGTTAATATAAAAAAAATCTTTTGTCCGATGCATTCCCCTGGGAGAGCAATGTCAGCTTCATCACTCTGGACAGCAACAGTGTATACAAAGTGATAAACAGAGAGAGCATTGTCAGATCTGCTACATCACTCTGTACAGAGCGAGAAGAAGCCTGACAGTGAGCGTATGATTGCACTTGCGCAGAGCAATGCATCACCCCGCAAAGCCTGATGCTCTTCGGACAGGAGCTACATGGAATGTATGTGGCTGTCCCACTGCTGTCGGGAGATTGTACGCCATGATACAATGCAACAATCAACAGTGACAATCAGGTAACAGGACCTTTGATGACATCATAGTCATTTGACCAGTCTGTAACCAACAAGGTAATACAACATTCACACTTGACTGTCACATGACCATGGTGTCATGGAAGGTCCTGTAACCCGGGGGTACATCAATGATCGGACTTGGAAGCACAAGCGCCAAAAGAAAGGGTCTGCAGGATGCGTCGCGAGACCTGTAAGTATAATGCCATTTTTCTTTACAATGTGCTTTTTTTTACAGCCTTTGGACCCGATCTGGACCAGATCTGTAACACGAGCTTCCCTAGAAAGCTTGTGATTGTGATCATGTATATGATCACTATGTGATCGGTACGATCCCCGATCTTTACAGTTCGGGATCGCCCATCACTAGTCTTGGGACATTTCCTGTTGGATTATTGTCGGAACTTCAAGGATTTTTTTTTATTTTATAAATTGGCAAACAAGGGTGTGTGGAGGAGTCCATCCATTCAAAAGCCAAGAAGTGTACTTACAGGCAAAATATTGGAGTCAACAAGACAGCTTATCACAGTTCTTGAGCGACAAACACGGCAGTAAAGGTAGCTTGCATGCTTCATAATAGTGATATCAGAGATATTTGTGCAAGCATCATGAGCCGCACGTTACACAAGTCTGGAATGGTGGGAAGAAGCCTCAACTTCTATATTGTCATAAGAAGCATTGGCTCAAGTTCACAAAAAAGTCTGAAGATTGGACAGTAGAAGACTGGGAAGCGGTGATTTGGATTGATGAGACAAAAGTGAATAGACTAGGCTCTGATGGGTGAAAATGGGTGTCAGCACTACTAGTGATTAGATCACTTTTCCACGGTGCTCTCATCCTGCAACTAGCGTGGCATCTGGACTGCACTGCATCCAGCCCTGATCACTCCCACTGACCTGTAGTAGCCTTTTCATTTTCTGACTTTCCTGACAGTGATGAAAAAAAATTGTTTAAAAGAACTGAAGTCCTCAGTGGTTGATACCTTTTAATGGCTAACTGAAAAGATTGTAATAATAGCAAGTTTTCGAGACTACTCAGGTCTCTTCATCAGGCTCAGTATAATACAAAATCTGAAGAGTCACATATTTATACACAACAGGACATAGAATGGAGCAGTTAATAAGACAGGTTATGTGAAGCAGAACTATCACTATGTCAGGTGGACAAACTGTTGTGGCCGTAAGATGTATTTTTCCTGACAGAGTACGTTTTGAGGAAGGTTTCTTTGAAACCGAAATATCACGTTGTTGTACACCATGTTTGCCATATTAAAATTTTTGACTTGTGCAAAATCTGAGTGCCAGATTCTTTGTATTGTTTGTACTACAGAGTTGGATCCTATCCAGGCACCTCACCATATCAGGAGTGCCATATTTTGTATTTGAACCTACAGCATCAACACCACCACCACCAGCATCGCCTACTATATGCACACTGTCTCATGGAAGTCTGCAGCTCACCATCCCCCAAACACTTGATAGCCACCCATAAGCCCTGGCCCTGAATGACAGCATTTCAAAAATGCTTGCCTTTGAAATTCTGCAATTTGGGCTGGTTAGTCAGAGAGTTTCCAAGAAATTACTGTATGTTTATGGCTGTGCTGCAGTATGTTGCTCCCACTGCCATTTTTTCCAGGTGTGCCATTCCTGCCCTGCACACACATATGGTGGAACAAATCCATTGTTCACTCTGCAATGCCATAAGTGGAAAGGTCCACATAACTAATGATATTTGGACCAGTAAGCACAGGCAAGGACAGTATAGCTCTCTAATTGCACACTGAGTAAATGTAGTGGTGGCTGGGCATGATGCGCCAGGCATTCAAGCTCGTGTCCTACCACCACCTAAGATTAGTAGACGTTTGTCGGTTAGTGTTGCTTCCTCCTCCCACTCCGCTTCCTCTACCACCTTCTGATCTTATAAGAGTAAAGCGGGCTCGTTGGGGTCACGGATTTTGTGACGCACATCCGGACGCTGTAGCGATCCCGTTGCGTGTGACACCTATGAGCGATTTTGCATTGTCGCAAAAACGTGCAAAATCGCTCATCGGCGACATGGGGGTCCATTCTCAAATATTGTTACTGCAGCAGTAACGAAGTTGTTCCTCGTTCCTGTGGCAGCACACATCGCTCCGTGTGACACCGCAGGAACGAGGAACCTCTCCTTACCTGCCTCCCGGCCACAATGAGGAAGGAAGGAGGTGGGCGGGATGTTCGTCCCGCTCATCTCCGCCCCTCCGCTTCTATTGGGCGGCGGTTCAGTGACACTGCTGTGACGCTGAACGAACCGCTCCCTTAGAAAGGAGGTGGTTTGCTGGTCACAGCGACGTCGCAGGGAAGATAAGTAGTGTGACGGGTCCGTGCGATGTTGTGTGACACGGGCAGAGATTTGCCCGTGTCGCACAACCGATGGGGGCGGGTATGCACAATGGCGATATCGGTACCGATATCGCAGTGTGTAAAGCGGCCTTTTGACCTGTACCACCAACCACAGCATAACCAAAGGTTAAAGACAGTAGACTATTCTTAAACTCATATGCTTGAGGACAAACCTTACACTGAGCAGGAGCTGTGGACAGTCATAAAAGAACAAACAGATGAGTGGCCGATGATAATAAGCTGACAGCGCGGCGTGTGTTCCATAAGGGCTGAAATCTCATCGCAGCTCTGGGCCTAGGTGGCTTATCACACATCCCTTGCCAGGTGCATGTGCTAAATTTGGTGGTGCAGAGCTTCTTCAAAAATTACCAATATATGTCAGAGCTTCTGCTGAAAGTGTGGGAAGTATGTGAGCACTTTCAGTGTTCTCACCCTGATGCTGCTCAACTGTTTGCACTGCAAAATCACTTCGGCCTTCCTGCTCACTGCCTCATATGCGATGTACTGACAAGGTGGAATTCTACTTTGCATATAATGTACTTTGCATGTGATCTACTTTGATAAGACTGTATGGGCATCAGCAGTCAATAATGGAGTTTCAGCTGCAGCATGCACAACAGAATCACTTTGTGTGGACCAACACCACTTCATTACTGAACGGGCCTCAATGAATGAGCTTTGTGCTATGTTGCACTGCTTTGTATACTCTAGTAACATGGCTAGCACTGATGATGACATAATCAGTGTTACCATACCAATTTTATGCCTGCTGGAAAAAATGCTGGAGACCATGATGGATGAGGTGGTGGCACAGGAGGAAGTGGAGCAGGAGGAAACATTGATTTATTTATCTGGTCTTTCATCCACAGAAAGCTCTGAGGTAGGGTTCTTGGGCTAAAAGCGGCCATGTCCCCAATTGTTTCGAAGGAGGAGGAAGAACCATCTGCCCAGCAGGGTGGCCGGGAAGTTAGGTCAGGGGTATCACTGCAGCATGGCTGGGGGAATACAGATGAGTCAGTCCACACATCTGCAACTGAGGACAGCTTGTTGTCAATTCTGGGAAGCCTGGCACACATGAGCCAATACTTTCTCCTGTGCTCATGTAACGACCCATGAGTTTCAAGGATTCTGACCAGTAGTGATTTTTGGGTGGCAACCCTGCTGGATCCATGCTAAAAAAACAACATAGCATCACTACTTTTGCCACTGGAGCGAGATCAAAAGTTGAATGAATATAAGGCTAAGCTGTGTAACTTTTTACTTATGGCATTGCCACCAAACATAGGTGCATTGGTGGAACAATAAGGTGACATAGCAGGAAAATTAGGAGTAGGAAGTAAACAATGCAGTAATTTCACCTGTCACACCTCGGGAGGGTCTTCATGACCGCAATGTAGCAACAATTCATGCGCAGCCCTTCACACCATCCAGCAACACCATCAGCTATGGTGCATATTTCCAAGTGTCAGTGATCAGCAAACATGGTGAAAGAGTATGTGTTCTTACGCCAGACTGATCCATACCTTTGGCTGGCTAGACAACTAGACCACCTGAAGAGACATTGGTATACTCTATTTGCCATGCACAGTGCTTTGGAAACTCCAAAAATACTTTGAAAGCAACCCAGGAGGTTTTTTAAAGCAAAGAAGTGAAATATTCTGCAATGGCCAAGTCAGTCTCCAGATCAACACCCCATGGAGCATGTAGTTCACACACTTAACAAAAACGACCCACAAACAAAGAACAACTGAAGTTATCTTCAGTAAAGACTCGGCAAAGCATCACATAGGAGGAAACCCAGCAATGGTGACGTCCATGTCTTCTAGACTTTGTGCAGTCAGTTCCTGTAAAGGATTCTCCATGAAGAATTAAAAATGAACATTTTATTTATGATAAAAAAAAATGTGTCCAATTACTTTTGAGTCTCTGAAATGAGGAGGCTTTGTAGAAAAATGGTTGCAATTCCTAAATGTTTCACATGATATTTTTATTCAACCCCTTTAATTAAACCTAAAATTCTACACTTCAATTGCATCACAGTTGTTTCATTTTAAATCAAAAATAGCGGTATATCTTCAGCCAGTAGATGGTGTTTAATAGGAAACGTTAATGTGCGGTTGGTGGGGATGCAGTGCAGGATGGGAGTTTTTCCAAAAGGGTCAGTGGGATTGTGCAAGATTTGAGGGGTAAAGTGAAGCACTACGCGTTTCAGGTGAAACAATCACCTTTAATCATGGCATCACGAAACACAGCAACTCAAGAGAACCCAAAGGAAATGGGCGGCACCTTGCCCTATGGGTGTCTGCATACTTTCCGTGGTATCACGCTCCTGTGGGCGTGGTACCATGGAGTCACATGAGCGATGTCCCCGTCGCTCATTCTATCCTGCGCGCATTGTGGCAGGCTTCTTTTCCGGGTGTTCACGCACCGGCTTCAGACGCGCACTGCGCATGCGCAGTGCGTGTCTGAAACTGACAAGGAGAACCCGGAAGAGAAGCCTGCTGCAATGGTAAGTAGAAACCCGCGCAGGATAGAATGAGTGACGGGGACGTTGCTCATGTGACTCCATGGTATCACGCCCACAGGGGCGTGATACAACGGAAAGTATGCAGACATCCATAGGGCAAGGCGCCGCCCATGTGGTCAGCGGCTCTCTAATTTATATAGGATATATGAAGGTAATAAAACGTTTTTTATTACTTTCATTATGTACAATTTTACAACACAAGGAGGTAGGGAGGTGTAATTAGGGCACACATGCGTCTGCTGATAGCTCAGAACGCATATTCTAGGTGACAGGTTCCCTTTAACCCATTGTCACCCCGCAATCAAATCACAGGAGCACCGGCACATAGAATGACGCGCCCCCATGACAATAGGTTGTTAATATCACTGTCAAAGTTTGATAACGGCATTTAACAAGTTAACAGTCGCAGGCACAACTCCACTCCACCTACAGCAGGTGGAGGTAGATCTGTGACACACAACCATTATCTGCCAAGTATGGGGCAAACTCCACACACCTGGCTACACACTTATGTCGTGCATGTACGGTAAATGTCAATAAGGAGTTACATTCTAAAAGTTTATACAGTAGGCTAAACTTCATTTTGTAATTTTTATTCATGTACTTTTATCTTTTTAAATATTTTTTAGAAAGAAAAAAAGCATGTGTTAAATTATTTGAGTTCAACAGTTTAAAAAAATATTAAATATTATGTAGATGGTGCCATCTCCAAGTTCCTCAGGGTTCATAAAAACATTTTTATGAGTTATAAAAAAATCCAAAAGAATCCAACACATAAAAGTCCAACATCTGTTCAACTGACACACAGTACACTTGCATCATGGAATTCCTCATCTTTCTTTTAAACAGAATACTGATTATATCTCACATGCATGTATATTATTTACTAAATAAAAATTCATCACATACAAGGCACACACACACACAGATATAATTGAAAAAAATCTATGTATTGTGTACAATGTACATAGCAAACACTACATGTATGAATATATATATATATATATATATATATATATATATATATATATATATATATATATATATATATATAAATATATATTCACTAAGGGTACAATGCATATATATACTGTGCATATACAGTCATGAAAAAGTTTGGGCACCCCTATTAATCTTAACCTTTTTTCTTTATAACAATTTAGGTTTTTGCAATAGCTATTTCAGTTTAATATGTCTAATAACTGATGGACTCAGTAATATTTCTGGATTGAAATGAGGTTTATTGTACTAACAGAAAATGTGCAATCCGCATTTAAACAAAATTTGACCAGTGCAAAAGTATGGGCACCTCAACATAAAAGTTACATTAATATTTTGTAGATCCTCCTTTTGCAAAAATAACAGCCTCTAGTCACTTCCTGTAGCTTTTAATGAGTTCCTGGATCCTGGATGAAGGTATATTTGACCATTCCTGTTTACAAAACAATTCCAGTTCAGTTAAATTTGATGGTCGCCGAGCATGGACAGCACGCTACAAATCATCCCACAGATTTTCAATGATATTCAGGTCTGGGGACTGGGATGGCCATTCCAGAACATTATAATTGTTCCTCTGCATGATTGCCTGAGTAGATTTGGAGCGGTGTTTTGGATTATTGTCTTGCTGAAATATCCATCCCCTGCGTAACTTCAACTTCGTCACTAATTCTTGCACATTATTGTCAAGAATCTGCTGATACTGAGTTGAATCCATGCGACCCTCAACTTTAACAAGATTCCCGGTGCCGGCATTGGCCACACAGCCCCAAAGCATGATGGAACCTCCACTAAATTTTACTGTGGGTAGCAAGTGCTTTTCTTGGAATGCCGTGTTTTTTTGCCTCCATGCATAACGCCTTTTTGTATGACCAAACAACTCAATCTTTGATTCATCAGTCCACAGGACCTTCTTCCAAAATGTAACTGGCTTGTCCAAATGTGCTTTTGCATACCTCAGATGACTCTGTTTGTGGCATGCTTGTAGAAATGGCTTCTTTCGCATCACTCTCCCATACAGCTTCTCCTTGTGCAACGTGCGCTGTATTGTTGACCAATGCACATTGACACCATCTGCAGCAAGATCATGCTGCAGGTCTTTGGAGGTGGTCTGTGGATTGTCCTTGACTGTTCTCACCATTCTTCTTCTCTGCCTTTCTGATATTTTTCTTGGCCTGCCACTTCTGGGCTTAACAAGAACTGTACCTGTGTTCTTCCATTTCCTTACTATGTTCCTCACAGTGGAAACTGACAGTTTAAATCTCTGAGACAACTTTTTGTATCCTTCCCCTGAACAACCTTTGTTTTCAGATCATTTGAGAGTTGTTTTGAGGAGCCCATGATGCCACGCTTCATAGGAGATTCAAATAGGAGAACAACTTGCAAGTGGCCACCTTAAATACCTGTTGTCATGAATGGATACACCTGCCTATGAAATTCAAAGCTCAATGAGGTTACAAAACTAATTTAGTGGTTTAGTAAGTCAGTAAAAAGTAGCTAGGAGTGTTCAAATCAAGAAATTGATAAGGGTGCCCATACTTTTGCAATGGTCAAATTTTGTTTAAATGCGGATTGCACATTTTCTGTTAGTACAATAGATCTCATTTCAATCCAGAAATATTACTCAGTCAATCAGTTATTAGATATATGAAACTGAAATAGCTGTTGCAAAAACCCAAATTGCTATAAAGAAAAAAGGTTACCATTAATAGGGGTGACCGAACTTTTCATATGACTGTATATATATATATATATATATATATATATATATATATATATATATATATGCACATATATAATATATATACAGTAAGACCCGCTGGGTGTGATTTATTCTCAGCTTTTCTGTGAAGAGTTTTGTTTGGGACCAGCATCAAGTGACTCAAGGCACACACCAGACAAATCAGGGATAAGGTTTTGGAGAAAAGTAAAGCAGGATTGGCTTCCAAAAAATAGCCCAAGCTCTTGAAAATCTCATGGAGCACTTTTCAATTATCATCCAGAAATGGAAGGAGCATTACACAACTGCAAACCTACCATTACATGGCTGTCAACCTAAACCAACATACCAAACAAGGAGAGCGCTAATTAGAGAAGCAGCCAAAAGGCCCATGGACATTCTCGGGAAGTTGGCAGCAATCCATACAGCTCAGATGAGAGAATTAGCCCACAGGACACTTATAAGTCGAAGAAATCCATTTTTGAAAACATTAGAAGTCCAGTTTTCAGTTTGCTAAAAGCTATATAGGGGACAATGGCATGTGAAAGAAGGAGCTCTGGTCAGATTAGACCAAAATAGGATTTTGTGGGCTAAATGCAAATAGATCATTGTGTTGGAAAATTAACACTGTACATCACCTTGAAAATACTATTCCGACCATCAAACATGGTGATTACAGCATCATGCTGTATACGTGCTATTCTTCAGCATTGACATGGAAGATGGTCAAACTTGATGGAAAGATGAATGGATCTAAACACAAGGCAATCCTTAAGGAAAACCTGATAGAGGCTGTAAAAGACTTCAGACTGGGGTGTAAGTTTATCTTCCTGCAGGACAACAACCCTAAACATACTGCTAGAGCAACAATGTATGCTTTATATCAAAGCATATTCATGTGTGTGAATGGGCCAGCCACAGTACAGACCTAAATCCAATTGAAAATCTATGCAAGACTTGAAAATTTCTGACAGACGCTCTCTATCCAATCTTGCTGAGCTACAGCTATTCTGCAAAGAAGAATGGCTAACATTTCAGTGTCTAAATTTACCAGCTGGTGGAGACATACCCCAAAAGACTTGAGGCACTAATTGCATATGTACTGTAGGTGGTCCTACAAAGTATTGACTCCAGAGGCTGAAAAGAAATGCACATCACGATTTTCAGATTTAAAGTTTTAAAATATTTAGAAAATTGTTTAACATTTTCTTTACACTTCACAAATACTTGATACTTTGTGTTGGAAAAAAAGAAAGCACAATAGGTAGGGTCTTATCCACATAGTTTAGTAGAGGGAAAGGAAATGGATATATACTGGATATATATACAGTGAAAGAAATAATTTGATCCCTTGCTGATTTTGTAAGTTTGCCCACTGACAAATATATGAACAGACTATAGTTTTAAGGGTAGGTTAATTTTAACAGTGAGAGATAGAATATCTGAATGGTTGGTAGGGGATCAAATACTTATTCCTCTCTGCAAAATGCAAATAAATGTTTATAACTTTTACAATGTGATTTTCTTGATTTTATTTAAGAGTTCTGGCTCCTACAGACCACTTAGACGCTCCTAATCAATTTGTTACCTGCATTAAAGACAGCTGTCTTAAATTGTCACCTGAATAAAAGACTCCTGTCCGCAGACTCAATTAATCAGTCAGACTCTAACCTCTACAACATGGGCAAGACCAAAGAGCTTTCTAAGGATGTCAGGGACAAGATCATAGAATTGCACATGGCTGGAATAGGCTACAAAACCATTAGTAAGACGCTGGGTGAGAAGGAGACAACTGTTGGTGCAATGGTAAGAAAATGGAAGAAATACAAAATGAGTGTCAATTGACATCGATCTGGGGAACCATGCAAAGTCTCACCTCGTGGGGTATCCAGAATCATGAGGAAGGTGAGAGATCAGGCTAAAACTACGCGGGGGGAACTTGTTAATGATCTCAAGGCAGCTGGGACCACTGTCACCAAGATAACCATTGGTAACACATTACACCGTAATAGCTTAAAATCTTGCAGTGCCCGCAAAGTCCCACTGCTCAAGACGGCACATGTACAAGCCTGTCTGAAGTTTGCAATGAACACCTGGATGATTCTTAGAGTGATTGGGGTAGGTGCTGTGGTCAGATGAGACAAATATTGAGCTCTTTGGCCTTAACTCAACTCGCCATGTTTGGAGGAAGAGAAATGTTGCCTTTAACCCAAAGAACACCATCCCCACTGTCAAGCATGGAGTTGGAAACATATTTTGGGGTTGTTTCTTTGCTAAGGGCACAGGGATACATCACAGCATCAATAGAAGAATGGATGGAGCCATTTACCGTAAAATCCTGAGTGACAACCTCCTTCCCTCCGCCAGGACATTACAAATGGGTCGTGGCTGGGTTTTCCAGCACGTCAATGATCCAAACCATACAATTAAGGCAACAAAGTAGTGGTTCAAAAAGAACCCCATTAAGGTCATGGAGTGGCCTAGAGAGTCTCCAGACATTAATCCCATAGAAAACTTGTGGAGGGAGCTGAACCTCCTAGTTATTAAGTGACAGCCTCAAAATTTTAATTAAGTTATTAAGTATTAAGTCTTGTTTGCCAGAAGGATCAAATACTAATCTCTGCAAAATGCAAACAAATTGATATAATTTATACAATGTGATTTTCTGGATTTCATTTTGGATATTCTATCTCTCACTGTTAAAATTAACCTACCCTTAAAATTATAGACTGTTCATGTCTTTGTCAGTGGGCAAACTTACAAACTTACAAAATCAGCATTGGATCATATAATTATTTTCCTCACACACCCTGACAAAGGCTACACGTCGAAACAAGTGTGGGGTCCTGGTGTCGGCCCGGCAATAGTGGGAGATGCCCTCAGGTAAGCACTTGTCCACTTAGGTATATACCACCTACATATCATTGTGCTCTGACTGTCTATTGTTTTCTAGTATCATCCTCTTGTTGATATGTTACATACCTATTAGGCTATACATTGTTAGTTGTTTCTTTGATCAACCATTCTTAGTATTACTGTGCACCTTGTTGATTCCATTTATATTGACACATATTTAATCTTGCACCTTATTTAGCTTATATGCATGCCCAATCTTATGATTACTTTATTATATTATATATGTGTTACACGTTGTGTCAATATTTTTGTATTAGGCTGTTTACCATCGAATGTTTAGCTTTCTTGTAGTTTGTGCACACGTCACTTTACTACACATTGTGATATACAGATATTTTTAAATTGGATGTGTACATTTTTCGATTAATATCATATATATATGCAGAAAATAGGCGAGATCCAGCAAAGAATCAGGAAATCAAGGTGGCATAAAACTTGTAAATTTATTCGTAGAGAAAAATTTAAAATATTACAGAACTGATGACATAAGGTAAATGCAGGACAAATGCATGAGGGTCAATGCGTTTCGGCGGTGAAAACCGCCTTCTTCATGGTCCAAGCCAAAACTGAAACTATATATGTATATATATATATATATATATATATATATATATATATATATATTTTAATTGTATTGTTATAGTATATATTGGCTTTTATTGAGGTTGTTTGCACCCCTCTTGGTATTACAATTTGTATTACTGCTCCCATACTGTATACTAATACATATATACTTTTTGTGGTGCATTGCACTGTTATCGAGATATTTTTCAATTATCCCTTGCTGTGCCGTTTGTGGTGCTGTTTCACACTACTTCTATTACTTTTTACCGTGTTCTTTATTCTATACAGTAATAAACATTATATATTTTATACTGTGTACTGGCTATTTATTTTATAGGGGTATGCATGTATAGTATCTCTCTCTCTCTTTCTCTCTCTCTCTGGGTATATATATATATATATATATATATATATATATATATATATATATATGCATATATATATATATATATATATATATATACACATTTTTCACATATGCGCACAATGTGTGTGTGAGTTAATCTTCACTTGGTGAATTTGGAAACTGGTTCATTACACCTAAATTGTGAATGTATTCCATCTTAATATCTTATATATGTAACTGTAATGTGTAAACCACCAATCACTGAGTAATTATTAGGCTCAATGAAATTCTGAGATTCTATAGTTGTATTAAATCAGTGCAACTTGCTGGATTTACTAGAGACTATCAGTGGGAATTTAGTTGTACAGTGCGGTTGTTTTTTCAGCTGACGGCTGGGGGAGAAGGGTGTGAGAATTATAACATTTTTTACTGGGGCTGCCAAATGGAAAGCTGGAAAGAAATTGATTGGGTGGGGGAATGGGAATGGGAGATTGGACGTCCACAGAGGCTTGCAGTGTTGAGAGGAGGTAAGGGAAGTAGCAGTGCACATTCCAAGGAGGTTGTCCCTACTGACAAGCAATCGGAAAAGAAATAATTTTGGCTATAGAGAAACTGCCAAAGTTATTATTGAATAAAAAAAGACAGAATTTAGAAGCAGAAATATATTTCACATAAACTGAATGTGAATATGAGTGGTAAAAAATGAAATATCAGTACACAAAGATATTAGATAAGTTACACATTTTGATAGACTCCACCTTGCCACTTAATTATTTATATATTATAAACAAAAACTAACTCCTGATAAATAAGTGAAATTAATTTATGTTACCTAGATAATATCTACTGTGCATGATTATTAAGACAACACACATTGTCTATAGATACAATTATTTTTTTTATCTCAAGTGATATATTAGATACTTGTTTCACTGAACTATAAAAATGTAGGTGTCTCTGGAAATGCTTAGAAAAAAGAATAAGCAAAGAATATGGAGCACCTCTGAGGCTCTCCAGGATCCAAATCACCTCCATGTCCTAAGTTAACCCTTAAAGGGAATCTGTCAAGTCCCTTATGCGTTCTAACCTACAAGCAGGGTGATGTGTGGCCTAGTAACCCCTTCCTACCCATTCCTGCGTTGTAATATTGTGTAATATGAATTTATAAAAAAATATTTTATTACTTATATGTTCCCTATGTAAATGAGCAGAGGGTCTAGTCCCCTGGGTGTCGTTTCGCCACCCCATGTGGGTTTGCATGCTTTCCATGGTATCACGCCCCTGTGGGTGTGATACCATGGATTTACATGAGTGACATCACCGTCAGCTCCTGGAGTTCCCGCGGGTGCGCGCTTGCCATTCATGCAGCCTTCTTATCCGGGTGTTTACTTGTTGGTTTCACAAGCGCACCGTGCATGCTCAGAGGACTCTTGCAACTCTGACTATGCACAGAGAGCGTCTAAAGGGGGCTTTACACGCAGCAATATCGCTAGCGATATCGCTAGTGAAATCACCCGGCCCCATCGTTTGTGCGTCATGGGCAAATCGCTGTTGCCGGCGAACCTTCTCTTTTCTAAGGGGGCGGTTTGTGCGGTGTCACAGCGACGTCACTAAGCAGCCATTCAATAGAAGCGAAGGGGCGGAGATGAGCGGCCGTAACATCCCGCCCACCTTCTTCCTTCCTCATTGCCGGTGGCCGCAGGTAAGCTGTAGTTCGTCGTTCCCGAGGTGTCACACATAGCGATATGTGCTGCCTCGGGAACGACGAACAACCTGCGACCTCAACAATCAACGATTTTATGAAAATGAACGACGTGTCAACGATCAACGATAAGGTGCTGCTCGAATGAGAAGTGCGCACATACGAGATCTCCAGGAGCTGATGGTAACTTCGCTCATGTAAATCCATGGTATCATGCCCACAGGGGCGTGATACCACGGAAAGCATGCAAATGCCCACGGGGCAAAATGATGCCCAGGGGACTAGAGCCTCTGCTCATTTACATAGGCAACAAGCAAGTTATAAAACTTTTTTTTATAAATTCATATTACACAATATTACAACACATGGATGGGTAGGAAGGCGTTTCTAGGCCACACATCACCCTGTTTGTAGGTTAGAACGCATAAGGGAAATGACAGGTTACCTTTAATATATTTTCAAACAAGGGATTGCTTTGACGATTACCATACAATAGTTTTTCTTTTATCTTTGCCTGTGATTGCATAATTAGTGAGTAACTAGTAGTGGAAGCATTGCTTTCCGCTTTCCCCAGACTAAATTTTCCAATAATCATGGTATCTTCCCTCTGTAGGTATTGGGGACATAATTTGTAGGAGCAGAGTTATTGGTGTGTTTTTGTGCTTCACTGACCCCCCAATGAGTACTGAAGCTGGATGGACCCTTCTAATTTTTTTTAGAACACTGCGCATTCCCATATAGACCACGGTGACCAAGGTCTCAGCCAGATGCAAAATTTGCAGACCTAGCAGTAAGTGCCGCCTCATGTTAATCACACCCAAAGGGGCGTAATAACATGATTAGTGGTACAATTAGTCTGGAGAATATAACACCCCTATGACTTGTGACCCTCTAAAAAGCACATCACAGTCCAAATTATAAAAATGATTTTATGGGGATAGACAAACCAATAAGACACCAAAAGCAGCTTGGTTGAAAGTATATTAAGGAATTAATAAAGACAGGGCAGGGGAGAAGTCTGGGTTTCTGGAGGAGCTAACATGTTCCTTCTAACTCTTTCATGTTGAGGAAAGTTTTTTCACTTTGTTTTTTTCCTATTTTTGTTTTAAGACCCATGATTTTGTTATTTCTCCATCAACGTAGATGTAGAAGGGACCAGTTGTAGTTTTATCTGATGCTATTTATTTTACCATTCAAGAAAATGAAAAAATAATAAAAAAGTGTGTGAAAAAAATAGTTCCACAATTTTGTTTGGGAGGTTGGGGCTAACTTTTATGGAGTTTATTCAATGGCAAAAATAACCTGGCAACTTGAATCTTCATGTTAGTATCATTATTGCGCTACCAAACTTGTCCAGTTTTTTAAAAAAAATCTTTTTAATGTATTTTTAATATTTAAAGCATAACCTTCATTTTATTTGTATTCATCATAAATCAATATTACACATGGAAAAATGCAACTTTGTAATATTTCTTATCAGACAAATCTGCTTCTTTCTCTACCAGAATTGTTCCATCATTGCCAAAATTCTCAATTCTGAGATAAAATCTGTATTTAGTGAAGACTTTCCTATTACTGACATAGGAAATGTCATTACAATACAATACTATTGTGCAATGCATTCCCTCCA
This sequence comes from Anomaloglossus baeobatrachus, assembly GCF_048569485.1. Taxonomy (NCBI): domain Eukaryota; kingdom Metazoa; phylum Chordata; class Amphibia; order Anura; family Aromobatidae; genus Anomaloglossus; species Anomaloglossus baeobatrachus. Next base: position 407,669,698 of record NC_134358.1, read on the forward strand.
CCATATATACACTTATTCCATTGACACTACCATTAATTTTCTTTTATACACACGATGCCATAACATTGTATCCCTTTTCCTTTCTTAATTTACCTTTTTTCTTTTTTCCATTCCCTCAGTAAAATAAACATCACAATCTTGCCTATTTTTTAAGCACATACTTACCACGTCACATGGTTCTAATTTTATACTACCTATATTACCCAAGATTGCCTGGGATAGCAAGTAACTATTCTTAGCTATAACAAAATAAAATGCGTTAAGAAAAAAATATTTTGCACATAAAAATCACAAACTAAACAGGCGTCACTATCGAAATCATATTAACTCACACATAAGCTGTTATATACAAACAATGCCCTTCGTTGCCTTTAGCAACCAATTAGAGCTCCTAGCCCTCTAACTAAATAGAAACAGAACTGTGATTGGTTGCTATAGGTCACCTGATAAATATCCAGGGTAACTGTGAAAACAGCCAATATATTATCTCAAATATCCGAACAGTTTCTGTGTGTGTGTGTTTCTTACTGTGTGTGTGTCTTTCAGTGTGTGTCTTTCTGTGTGTGTCTCTTTCTGTGTATGTCTCTCTTTCTGTTTGTGTGTCTCTCTCTCTTTGTCTCTTTATGTATGTGTCTCTTTCTGTGTGTGTGTATCTCTCTGTGTGTCTCTTTCTTTGTCCATAATAGGAGTCTATACTAAAAGATCCATTCCCAGTTCCATTGACTTTAATGTAAGCAAGTTTTTTGGTTATTAACTGTAAAGCACGGGGTTAAATTTTCCCCTGAAAACATAGTCTATGATGTTCCATGGCCTAAACAAGGTGGCTGTGCAAAATGTTGTGATTAGAAATGCATTGGTGCAGATTCCTTTAGTGGACACACACACACACACACACACACACATATACACACATACATACACTCAGCTTTATATATTGGCTTTTTTATGCTTTTTGTTCAACAATTGTGTCCTCCTTGGTCGTCTCCCATGAAGTCCACTTTGGCTCAAACAACGACGGATGTTGCAATCTGACACTGATGTTCCTTGACCTTGAAGTTCACCTTTAATCTCTTTAGAAGTTTTTCTGGGCTCTTTTGTTACCATTCGTTTTAGTAGTCTCTTTGATTTGTCATTAATTTTCCTCCTACGGCCACGTCCAGGAAGGTTGGCTACAGTCCCATGGATCTTAACTTTCTGAATAATATGTGCAACTGTAGTAAAAGGAACATCAAGCTGCTTGGAGATGGTCTTATAACCATTGCCTTTAACTTGCTTGTCTATAATTTTCTTTCTAATCTCCTGAGACAATTCCTTCCTTTGCTTCCTCTGGTCCATGTTGAGTGGGGTACCCACTATGTCACCAAACAGTACAGTGAGTATCTGTAGCCCTATATATACAGGCCCACTGACTGATTACAAGATTGTAGTCACCTGTGATGCTAATTAGTGGACACACCTTGATTTAACATGTCCCTTTTGTCACATTATTTTCAGGGGTACCTTCATTTCTGTCCAGGCCTATTTCACGAGTTTTATTTTTAAAAAAAATTCTGTGGAAGCATAGTTGAAAAGCAATGTCTGACTTTCATTTGGCAATTTTCATACATGTTTTTATTTATTATTACTTTTGGCAGATTCAAGTTATTTTTGTGACCATTGTGGGTTTTTCTTTCATTAAACGAGGGGTACCAACAATTTTTACTATGTACGTATATACCAACACTAAGTAGCAAGCATTTTTGAAGCGTAAAGGAAATTATACATAATCTAATATATAAAGCTGAATGTTTGTATGTGTGTGTGTATGTCCGGGATTGGCATCCGCACCGTCGCAGCTACAACCACAAAACTTTGCACACTCACACTTCTGGACCCCGAGAGCGTCATAGGCTATGTTTTGAGGGGAAATTTTAACCCCGCTCCTTACAGTTATTCGCCAAAAAACCTGCCTCCATTAAAGCGAATGGAGCTGGGAGCCACAGTGCAGCCAGAACTTAAGAAGAATGTGCAGCCACGCCCTTATATGGAATGTTGGCATGTCACAATGCAGCCAGGGAAAGAGACAGACACAGAAAGGGAAAGAGGCAGACACAGACAGGGAAAGAAACAGACATAGACAGGGTAAGAGACAGACACAAAGAGACAGACACAGACAAAGAGACAGACTGACAGGGAAAGAGACAGACAGGGAAAGAGAGGGAAAGAGAGAGACAGGTTAAGAGACAGACACAGACAGGTAAAGAGACAGACACAGACAGAGACAGACACAGGGAAACAGACAGACAGGGAAATATAGGGAAAGAGACAGACAAAGACAGGTAAAGAGACAGACAAAAAGACAGACACAGGGAAAGAGACAGACAGGTAAAGAGAGGGAAAGAGACAGACAGGGAAAGAGAGGGAAAGAGACAGACAGGGAAAGAGACAGACAGGGAAAGAGATAGATAGACAGACAGGGAAAGAGACAGAGACAGACAGGGAAAGAGACAGACAGACAAAGAGAGAGAGAGACAGAGATATATACAGAGGGGGAGACAGACAGAGAATGGGAGAGAAACAGAGAGACAGTTACTATCCCAGGCAGCGCTGGGTGCTATGTTGTAAGGCGAAATTTTAACCCCACGCGTTCCAATTTACCAATCAATTTTGCCCCTATCTTCATAATGGGGAAAAAGTGAAACGAAAAGTGTTGGGAGCAAATTGACAGCTGCCAGATGTGAACAAGGGGGACTTAAAGAATGAGAGCGATGGCGCCAAAGAGTATATACCGTACAGTTGCTAAGGTGGGGCCCCGACATGGGATACTCACCACATTCTGGGATATGAACACACACACAAAATGCGCCACACACTATCACGTGCATGAACACATATACCACCCTCAGCACACATTCCACCACACATACACCAACCTCGCCACATAATCGCCCTAAATACACACAAGTCTGGTATTATCCTTCAAAAATAAAAATCTGATTAATAAGCAGCCAAACTACAAGAACAATAAATGTACCATATAGGAAATACGGCAGCTGTCAGTCACATGACCTGTCTATTATGTGTATGTGTGAGCTAATATATACTGTCAGGGGGGAGGGCTTTCTGTTGTCTGGAGATTTTTCAGGCTGCCAATAGCAACCAATCACAGCTTAGCTTCTATTTTGCTACAGTTAATTAATCTGAGCTCTGATTGGTTAATATAGGCAACAATTTAATAATTACATTTCTATCTATTTGTTTTGTGATTTTTATGTGCAGAATACATTTTTGTTAATAGATTTTATTTTATTAACAGCAGTTATTACCTCGGGCGAAGCCGGGTAGTACAGCTAGTTTTGAAATATTTCAAAAGCATAAATCTGAAAATTCTGATGTGCATTTGAATACTGCTGTAATGTATTCTGCATTGGCTCTAAAGAGTCAATGCTTTGTACGATCACCTTTTGCTGCAATTACTAGTGCAAGTCTTTTGGAGTATGTCTCTATCAGCTTTGCACATCTAGAGGCTGAAACTGTTGCCCATTGTTAAGGGTGCTTTACACGCTGCGACATTGCTACCGATATATTGTTGGGGTCACGTCGTTAGTGACGCACATCCGGCACCGGTAGCGACATCGCAGCGTGTGACACCAAGGAGCGATGATCAACAATTGCAAAATCGGCCAAAAACAGTGATTGTTGACATGTCGCTCCTTTCCATAACATCGTTGCTGCTGCAGGTATGATGTTATTCGTCGTTCCTACTGCAGCACACATCACTATGTGTGACATCGCAGGAACGACAAACATCTCCTTACCTGCATCCACCGGCAATGAGGAAGGATGTAGGTGGGCGGGATGTTACGTCCCGCTCATCCCTGCCCCTCCGCTTCTATTGGACGGCCTCTTAGTGATGTCGCGGTGACGTTGCTGTGACGCTGAACGCACCTCCCCCTTGAAGAAGGGATTGTTCGGCGGTCACAGCGACGTCGCTGCACAGGTATGTGCATGTGACGCTGCCATAGCAATAATGTTCACTACGGCAGCGATCACCAAATGTTGCACATGCAACGGGGGTGGGTGCTATCGCGCTCGACATCTCTAGCTATCGCTAGCAATGTCGCAGCATGTAAAGCACTGTTTACTTGTAAAATATCTCTAGCTGAGCAAGATTGGATGGAGAGTATCTGTGAACAGCGCTTTTCAAGGCTTGTCACCAATTCCCAATGGTTTTAGGTCTGAACTTTGACTTGGCCTTTCGAACACGAGTATGTTTAAGGTCATTTTCCTGCTAAGAGGTGAACCTACACCTCAATGTTAAGTATTTTGCAGTCTCTAACAGGTTTTCTTCCAGGATTGCTCTGGATTTAGCTTCATCCATCTTCCCATTAGCTCTAAGTAGTTATCCTGTTCCTGTTGAAGAAAAGCATCTCCTATGCATGATCCTGCCACCACCATATGTTACGGTGGGGATGGTGTTTTCAGGGTGCTGTGCAGTGTTACGTTTCTTTCACACATAGCCTTTTGTATTTACCCAAAAAATTCCACTTATGTATCATCTGAACCTTCCTTTACATGCCATGTAGGGGATACAGCTGGCATGTGTATGAAGGTGCTCTGAATCAGCTTTGGTGTGAATTAATAGTGTTGTTGGAAAGTACACTACACTATTTCTATTTCTCCCTCTGCATGTGTGCTCCCCCTATTCTTCACTCCCTCCTCTCCCCTTCACTGTGTATAATGGGCTGTGTCACATGACACTTACTTTCCATCTTACCTCAAAGATGGATTTAATCTCAAAATTCAAAGTGGATGACAAGTTTTGGAGGCAGGGGGAGGGGACAAAATGTCTGATAATGGGAAATAAAGTTGATTTCCCTAAGGCCTCCGACACACATCCGTTAAAAACGTGCGTGTTTTGTCCGTTTCCGTATATACTGGAGACCCGGACAAACGTGCACCAATGTTAATCTATATTTGTGGTCAAACTTGCATTTTTCATTATGTCCATGTGTCCGTGTCCGTGATCCGTATGTGTTTCCGTTTTGCACGGCAGCATGTCCGTTTCCTGCACGGAACACGCACACACGGACACCATGAAAGTCAATGGTTTGGTGCACACAAGTACGTGACACGGATGCATCTCTGTATGCTCCGTGTACGTTTTATGCTTTTTTGTAATGATGTCGGCTATTCCTTCTTTTTCTGTATACGTCGGTCAATCTCCCTCAGTCCGTCGGTCGGTCTCTCTCTATCGGTCGGTCCCTTTCTCTGTCTTGTCTGTCCCTCTCTCTGTCTGTTGGTCAGTCTCCACCCTCTCTCATACTTACCGATCCCCGATCACTGGCATGGCGCTGCACGGCGTTCACACTGCTCCGGCGGCTTTTACTATTTTGAAAAAGCCGGCCGCTCATTAATCAATCTCGTATTCCCTGCTTTCCACGCCCACCGGTGCCTATGATTGGTTGCAGTTAGACATGCCCACACGCTGAGTGACAGCTGTCTCACTGCAACCAATCACAGCCGCCGGTGGGCGGGTCTATACTGTGCAGTAAAAAAAAAGAAATACATAATAAAAAAAACCGACGTGCGGTCCCCCCCCATTTTGATACCAGCCAGGGTAAAGCCACACGGCTGAAGGCTGGTATTCTCAGGATGGGGAGCTCCACGTTATGGGGAGCCCCCCAGCCTAACAATATGAGCCAGCAGCCACCCAAAAATTCCGCATCCATTCGATGCGACAGTTCTGGAACTCTACCCGGCTCTTCCCGATTTGCCCTGGTGCGTTGGCAATCGGGGTAATAAGGAGTTAATGGCAGCCCATAGCTGCCAATAAGTCCTAGATTAATCATGGCAGGCGTCTCCCCGAGATACCTTCCATGATTAATCTGTATGTGACAGTAAATAAACAGACACAACGAAAAATCCTTTATTTGAAATAATAAACACTAAAAAAAACCCTCGTTCACCAATTTATTATGCCCCAAATACCCATCAATGTCCGGCGTAATCCACGGAGGTCCCGTGTCGCTTCCAGCTCTGCTACATGAAGGTGACAAGAGCTGCAGGAGAACACCGCCGCTCCTGCCAGATCCTGCAGCAACTGAGGTGAGTATCGCGATCATCTGTGCTGTCACTGAGGTAACTCGCGACCACCGCTGGATCCTCCACCTGTGACTGCAAGTCGTCCGAGTGACAGCGATAAAGTCACAGGTGAGTTGCGGTCACGGGGGGTGGACTCAAGCTGGCCGCGGGTAACCTGAGTGACAGCAGCGCTAATCGCGCTGCTCACTACAGTCACTCAGGGGATTAGCGGTCACCGGTGAGTCCTTCACGGGTGACCGCTAATCAGTACGCGACACAGACAGAGCCGCGGTATGACAATGAAGTCGGGTGAAGTTCTCCCGAGTTCATTCTCAGCGCGCAACTCTGTCTGCTGTCAGCGGGTAATCAAACACGACATTTTACATTGAACACGGAACATTTCACACGGAAACAACATTCACACGTCAGTTAAACATCACATGCACACACGGCTAGCATACGCCGGTCATACAGAGCCCACACGGACCATAAAAATGGACAAAAAAACTGATCACGGACCTGAAAAACGGCCCGTATTACACGTGCGTGGTTTTAACGGATGTGTGCCGGAGGCCTCATAAAGTATTCTATAAAGTTTCTTATTAGAGATCAGTGAATCTGCCAAGGTCGGTTTGGTCAGTTCATCGATTTTCCTGTTGTTCACTGAACAGTTCGACGAACTTAACCAAACATTGAATTCAATTGGAGGCAAAACCAAAAGCATAGACAACACCTGAAAAAAACAGCTCAAAGCACAGCCATTAGCTTCCTAGATTATTAACTTAAGAAATATTGAGGTGAGTGAGTGAAGTGAGGTGAGTGAGGCTCTAGATCCAACTGACAAAGATTTTGGGCATCAGCGCAGATGCTTTCCTCCTCTTGAGTCTGTGAATCTGTGGAGCATACCTCTGATGGAATAGAATGTGTGCACAGCTCTGCTGACTCATCCATGTGTGGTTCCCCACAGTCACTTGGGTGGTTGAAGAGCTGTGACACAGGGGGCAAACAAGAGTAATTGGGGTGCTATCTCTGACCTCTGAGAACTGTACTGTGTGGGATATTGAGTTGCAGGAAGAGGAGGAGAGGCCACTTGATGCAGCAATTGCCATACACTGCAGTGCAGCACATGCTCTTTTTGGGCCTCATCTACAAGTCATATCGCTGTGTGGCTGCCAAAGATAGGGAATTGAGTAGCCTGTCCAGTAACAGAAGTTGTCAGTTGTCTTTGGATAGAACGAGTCGGTGTTTGTACATTAGAGATTTTAGTAGCATTACCACCTACGCCATGGACACCTCCAACGCTATGCCTATTCCCCCTTTCATCACAACCTTGGTATTTCCCACTCATATTTGATGTATCCTTCTCCTCTTTTAACTAGCTGTTTCATAACCCTAGGTCCACACCTGTCAGTCACCTGTCATTAAATTAACGACAGTTTTATATGCTGAAATGTCTATTTGTGGCAGGACCATGGAATTAACAATCAGTATTTATATGCTGAAATATCTATTTGTGTCAGGGGAACACAATTAGCAATCAGTATTTATATGCTGAAATGTCTATTTGTGGCAAGACCACAGAATTATCAATCGGTATTTATGTGCTGAAATGTCTTTTCGTGCCTGGGACACAGAATTAGCAATCAGTATTTATATGCTTAAATGTTTATTTGTGGCAGGATCACAGAATTAACAATCAATATTTGAATGCGATACGTTCCATTAGTGGCAGAACCACAGAATTTTCAATCATTATTTATGTGCTAAAATTTCTATTTGTGCCAGGAACACAGAATTAGCAATCAGTATTTATATGCTGAAACATCTATTTGTGGCAGTGTCGCGGACGGCAGGGCGCTGCGCTCGCTAACGCTCGAGTCCGGCGCTGCAGCTGCTGCTCAGTGGCTCGAGCAGTGGGCCGGATCCGGGGACTCGAGCGGTGCTCCTTGCCCGTGAGTGAATAGGGAGTGGTTTGGTTTGGCGATCTAGTCTGTGACGCCACCCACGGGTTAAGGTGAAGATGGGCATCACCGCTGCTGGTGACGGGGATCCCGGGAGCGATGGTAGGGAGCAGCTGGGATGTTGTTTTCCCCCTCCGTGGGTAGGGGTTGGTGGTCCCGGGGCCCGGTGGTGTGACGGGGAGGCAGGGTCGGTGAGGTGCAGGGTTGCAGGGACCTACGGTTCCGCATTGATCCACCACTCCTGCAGACGGCCACCACCGTCTGCCAACCTTGCTGTCAGTGTCTGGGCCACAAACCCAGACACTCTCCACTTTACTCCTCTCACTTCAACCTCCTAGACTATCTGTCTGCTTTTCCCGCCTCCAGGCCTGTGAACTCCTCGGTGGGTGGGGCCAACCACCTGGCTCCGCCCCACCTGGTGTGGACATCAGACCCTGGAGGGAGGCAACAAGGGTTTTGTGTCTGACTAATGTTACTGTCTGGGGGGTGGGGGTGTGAGTGTGTTTTACCTGTGACGACCTGGCTAGTCCAGGGCGCCACATTCCCCCTTGGTGAAATGCAGACCGTCCGCGGGCTGCCCGTCCATCACCGGTATTATTTTTCAAAACTGTAAAAAATATAAATAACATGTAAACGGTAAACATTTAAAACATAAGCATTCTTTTGGTCACTTTAACGTTGCACATATAAAACATTTTTAATCACAGACAGACGGACGGATGTCTTCCTCTCTCCCACCCAAGCAACCTAGCCCTGATGGTGCCCCTAAGAAGAGGGCAGTACCCCTTGACCCCAGTCCAGGTTCAGGCTGACCAAGCGGGAACGGGTACGGTTACTCGCACCCGACTGTCACTTCAGGGGACCCCACGTCCAGGGGGACCCCTGACCCCCGGAGGATGGCCACCGGTCCTGGTGGTGGCTGGGCCCCAGCCTGCTCTGCTGCGGGCCCTTCCTCCAATCTGCCTCTCCAGAGGAGGCAACGGTATCCATCCCACAACACTTTTTACAAACCCACCAGTTCGTGGGTGGCCTGCTAGTTCTTGGCCATGTTCATGAGGAGTTTCTCATGTGGGTATGGGGTGTGTTAACTGAGCAAGGACAACTCCAGTCCCAACGGGGACGGTTCTCTTCTCGGACGGTAATCAGGTGATTTTTCAGATTGATTAATTTTCATTCACTCACATATTTACACAATTAACATACGACACCCCTAGATGGTAGTTTCCCTGTACCTAAGTGGGGGTCGACCTTGGTTGGGGCGTGTGGACCTTCTGGGCCCAATGTTATCAGTGGAGGGCAAGGGGACAGAGGAGACAGTCAGTTCCTCTTCCCTGATGGCAGGTATGGCGAGTGGAGACCCAAGGGGAGGGGGTATAGGTGCGTCCCTGGGCGTTTGTTTGAGCGGTTCACTGGCGGGCGTCTCCGTTTCTTCCATGTGTTGTGGGAACATTATCACCGGAATAATCACCGCGCCATTCTGCGTAGGCCAGTCCGCTGGGAAGTCACCCATTACCCAGTTGAACCCCCTTCTTTCTTTCTCCCCGGTTGGTCTGGGGGCCGGAACTTCAGCTGCCACCCTCAATGGAAATGGGCACCTCTTCAGGTGGTCCCTGGAAACGGTGGCCGAAGTCTTCCCCTGGTCACGACTGATCTGGTAGGCCTTCTCATTCTCCCATTCAGTGGGTTGTATGACATACGGGGTTTTCTCCCACTGGTCATCATCGTTTTAGCACTACATCCCCAGGTTTAAAGGGACCAGCTGGAGCCCGCTTGTTGAAGTACTGTTCTTGCTGTTCCCGGCTCCGACACAGATTCCTTTCCACGTACTCCTGGACTTGTCGGTACTGCGCTCTCCGCCGAGTGTCCCAACCAGCAGTCGAAGGAAGGGCCTCTGGAGCTTCCAAGTCCATTTCCAGGTCCACCTGTAACCGGCCCGGTCGGGCTCTCATCAGATACGCTGGGGTGCATTTGGTCGAGCTACAGGGAATGTTATTGTACATGTCTACCAGGTCAGACAGCTTTTCTGGCCACAGGTTCCGCTCTTCTAACGGTAGCGTCTTAAGGAGACCCAGGACCAGATGGTTCATCTTCTCACACATGCCATTAGTCTGGGCATGGTATGGCGTGGTCCGAATCTACTTACAGCCGTATAACTGGCAGAATTCTTGAAACACCTCCACTTCAAAAGCCGGGCCCCGATCGGTAAGCACCCTCTCCGGGTACCCATGCGGTCGGCAAAAGTAGGCCTGGAATGCTCTAGCTGCGGTACGGCCCGTCAGATCTTTGACTGGGACAACCACCATGAACTTTGAATAGTGGTCTACGATGGTCAGGGCGTAGGTGTACCCACTTCGCCTAGGGGAGAGTTTGACATGGTCCAGGGCGACCAACTCCAGCGGTTGATGGGTAATGATTGGTCGTATTGGGGCCTTCTGGTGGGCTTCGTCCTTTCTTCTCAGTGCACAGGGACCACACTCTCAGCACCAGGCCTCTACAGACTCCCGAATCCCACTCCAATAGAACCGCTCTCTCAACAGCATTTCCAGCTTCTTCCACCCATAGTGCCCGGCACCGTCATGGTAAGCTCGTAGAACTGTGGGCACGCTAGCCTGGGAGACCACCAGCTGACGAACCTTCTCATGAGTCTTCGGGTTGATCAGTTCCTGATACAGCTTCCCCTGGCACAGATGCAGCCGGACTCGTTGTTTCCACAGCCATTGGGCCTCGGGAGGAGCAGCAAGGTCTATTTCAGCAGAGCCTTGTTCAATCATGGTCTTGATCAATTGGACGGCAGGCGCTTGGTCTTGGGCTTCTCTCCAACCCTGACTGGGTAGCGGGTCCAAGCTCACCTGTTGCTGCTTGACATGCAACTTCTCGACTGGTGGCCGGTGGAATGCGGGCAACTCGGTTTCTTCGAGATCATCGTCTTCCGACCCCTCATCCGGCAGGTGGGGCATCCGGGATAGCGCGTCCGCTTTGGTGTTCTTGCGGCCGGCTCGGTACTTGATCATGAAGTCATAGTTAGACAGACTGGCCACCCACCGCTGCTCCAACGCGCCCAGCTTGGCCATGTCCAGATGGGTTAACGGATTACTGTCCATATAGGTGGTGAACTTGGCTGCTGCGAGGTAATGGCGGAACCACTCGGTAATGGCCCACACCAGGGCTAGGAACTCAAGCTTGGAGGAGCTGTAATTCTCGGGGTTCCTTTCCGTGGGCCGAAGTTTTTTGCTGGCATAGGTGATCACCTTCTCTTGCCCGCCCTGGATGGACCGCTCTTTCAGCACTGCAAAGTCTAGATTGGGGTGTTCTCGGGCCTACAGCCGTAGCTGCTTGTGGTCTTCCGCGGACCCCAGCCCTTGCAGGAATTGTTCCACTAGCATCTTATTGCTGTCCGCAGTATTAAAAGTGTCCACCCGCTTCAGGGTACAGAGGGCTGTTTGCAAGCGCAGGGCAGAGTCTCTTATATTGTCCGCAGGCCGTTGTCGGCACTGATAAAACTGCATCCGCAGCTCCGCTTCCGTGCGGGTCTCAAAAGCAATTTGTTGCTTCTCGAAAATGGTAGTCACTGAGGCCCAATCTGCGTCGGTCCAGGTCTCTATCTCCTGCTCAGCCACGCCGGTTAGCTGCCCTAGCACCACCGCTGCCCGTTGCCTATCAGTCATGGGATATAAATCGAGGACCGGGCTAATCTTTTTCTGGAACACCTGCAAAGCATCAGGCATCGTACTGCGGTAGCCAGGTAGCACCGGGTACATAGGGCAGGGAGAACGGCATCACCTGGGACACCGCTGGGCCCACGGCCTCCCCTGCTCCTGCGGCCGGAGCATGGGCTAGCCCGTTTCCATCTACGGGCGCTGCTGCAGCTGCGACCGCCACTCCTCTGACGGCTCCATCGGGCGCAGACATCTTTTTCCCGTCCCCCCTTGGTTCTCTTTAGCACTTCCGCTTTGGGGGCGGGGCTTCGCTTTTCGCGCCTTCCCTGCTTGGGGAAGACGCTCGAGCGGGAAATCTTTGTGCCAAATATGGCGGCGCTTTCAATTTTTCGGCCGGACGCCACCGGCGGGGACTGCAAGGCACACTTTTACCGGTAGGTAGATTGGTTCTATCCTGTTCGTGACGCCAAGTTGTCGCGGGCGGCGGGACACTGCGCTCGCTAACGCTCGGGTCCGGCGCTGCTGCTGCTGCTCGGTGGCCTGAGCGGTGGGCCGGATACAAGGACTCGAGCGGCGCTCCTCGCCCGTGAGTGAAAAGGGGGGGGTTTGGTTTGGGGATTTAGTCCGTGACGCCACCCACGGGTTGTGGTGAAAATGGGCACCACCGCTGCTGTTGACTGGGATCCTGGGAGCGATGGTAGGGAGCAGCTGGGATGTTGTTTTCCCTCTCCATGGGTAGGGGTTGGTGGTCCCCGGTCCTACGGTTCCACATTGATCCACCACTCCTGCAGACGGCCACCACCGTCTGCCAACCTTGCTGTCAGTGTCTGGGCCACAAACCCAGACACTCTCCACTTTACTCCTCTCACTTCAACCTCCTAGACTATCTGTCTGCTTTTCCCGCCTCCAGGCATGGGAACTCCTCGGTGGGTGGGGCCAACCACCTGGCTCTGCCCCACCTGGTGTGGACATCAGACCCTGGAGGGAGGCAACAAGGGTTTTGTGTCTGACTAATGTTACTGTCTGGGGGGTGGGGGTGTGAGTGTGTTTTACCTGTGACGACCTGGCTAGTCCAGGGCACCACAGCAGGACCACAGGATTATCAATCATGTATATGCTAACATATCTCAATGTACCAGGAGCACAGAGTTATCAATTACTTTTTATATCCAGTGAAATATATGCAGTAGCACCCTCCCCAATCTGTAGCAGTATCAAAATGGTGCCGACGCTACATGTCCATTTGTTATATGTAGAGGGTCATGGGACTTAGGCGGGCTTTGCACACTACGACATCGCAGGTGCGATGTCGGTGGGGTCAAATTGAAAATGACGTACTTCCGGCTTCGCATGCAACATCGTAGTGTGTAAGGGCTCGATTATATGATTAACGAGCGCAAAAGCGTCTTAATTGTATCATCGGTGCAGCATCGGCGTAATCCATAATTACGCTGATGCGACGGTCCGATGTTGTTCCTCGCTCCTGCGGCAGCACACATCGCTGTGTGTGAAGTCGCAGGAGCGAGGAACATCTCCTACCGGCATCACCGCGGCTTCCGTAGAATATGCGGAAGGAAGGAGGTGGGCGGGATGTTTACATCCCACTCATCTCCGCCCCTACGCTCCGATTGGCCGCCTGCCGTGTGATGCCGCAGTGATGCCGCACGACCCGCCCCCTTAATAAGGAGGCGGGTCGCTGGCCATAGCGATGGTCGCAGGGCAGGTGAGTGCATGAGAAGCCGGGTAAGCGATAATTTTCGCTACGTCAGCTTTCACAAGATATTGTACCTGCGACGGGGGCGGGGACTATCGCGTGCGACATCGCAGCATCGGCTTGCGATGTCGCAACGTGCAAAGCCCACCTTAGGCAGCCAGTGACACAAGCCCTTGTGTCTGAATGTTGTGGAGGATTTCTGCTCCCTGATTGGCTGATGGAACATCCACACATTAAGTTAAGAACTAAAAAAAAGAGGCAGTCTGCCTCTCTTCTGACATCTCCCCACCCCGTTTCTTCATTAAACATGTCCCCCGCTCATCATACAGAACCACTATTCTACCGAGGTCATAATAAGGTAGAAGAAAAGCATTAGTGCAAATACAAATGTTTACCAAAAAAAAGGCAGAATTTTTCCAATTTTGAGAACAGTGTTCTGGAATCCAAATCCAAATCGCAATGGGCAAAGCTTGAGTCAAATTTGAGATTTGCGAACTGTTTTGAACAAATTCGCTTAGCTCAATTTCTCATATTTGGATGCAATATTGATATATTCAATGAAGGTACAGTTTTTTAATAAAATTAAAATCTAGTATAAATAACAAATTTAAGCGATTATCCACTACTCAGACACTCCCCTCTCAATCATTATCTCTTCCTCCAATTAAAATAATAGCAGCGAATCTCGCCTCAGGTATGATTTCAAAATATGTAAATAAATTTCTTATGATAATGATGGTTTTGTATCAATTTCATATCCTATTTTACTATTAATTTACTGATTATGTTCTACAAAACGTTTACCACTTATAGTTATGATCGAGAACTTACATGATGTTCAAAAAAGTAGCTCCAATACTTCCAGATGTTGCATGACATCAAAAGTGTTTACAACCAGCCATACATACACACTAATGAAATGAACATGTTTGAACCAAAGATTCAGCTAAAAGTCAAATGATTTTCTTTTATGACACATTTTGACCTTCATGTTACAATGACGAGCAACAGGGTAACAATGTTTAGATTGTTTTTGAGTATCAGGCTACATGTCTCCCCTTCCACTTCAACAGCGGTCTTAAACTTGGCTGTATATATGGGCCGCACATTGTTATATATAATATTTGGGGGCCGTATTCTTTGCAGGACAAAGTTACATTTTTATTAATACTATATAATTTTTTCTATACACCTGTGGATCACTTTTTTTAATTTTCTGCTATTTTTTTTTTTTTTTAAATGGGATTCATTGTATGGGTTATAGTACAATTTTATAGCTTGAATCATTATGGATGTAGCGATAACATGCACTTTTTTGTTTACTTTAGTTGATATATAAAAAAAGCATTTTTAATGCTAGAAAGAAATTTTCTTCCTTTATTTAGAATTTTTTTTTCTACAATTCATCCCCTTTTTGTTAGTAATATGGTTTTACAATTAGCCCCATATAGTAATTTTGGCCAATATCTTGTAGTAATGTCCCCATCCTTATCCCCATCCTGTAGTAATATGACCATCCTGGTCCCCTTCTTATAGTAATGGGCCTATTCTGGTCTCCATCCTCTACAAATGTGCCCATTCTGTTCCCCATCTTGTAGTAATGTGCCCATCGTTGTCCCCATCCTGTAGTCATGTGCCCATCCTTGTAGTAATGTGCTCGTCCATGGTCACTTTTTGCAGTATAGTGATTATCCTTTTCCCCTTCTTGTGGTAATGTGCCCATCTTTGTCCTCATCCTGTAGTAATGGGCCCATACTTGTCCCCATCCTGTAGCAATGTGCCCATCCTTGTCCTCATCATGTAGTAATGTGCCCATCCTTGTCCTCATCATGTAGTAATGTGCCCATACTGGTCCCCATCCTGTAGTTATGTGCCCATTCTGGTCCCTATTCTGTAGTAATGTGCCCCATTCTTGTCCCCATCTTATAGTAAGGTCCCATCCTGTAGTAATTTCTCCTTATATGCTTCTTCATGTACGTAAAAAAGATTCTTCTCACCTGTCCTCCATTCTCTCGGTGTACTCCTCCCTGCTTTTTGCAGCCCGCAAGCCCATGGACCCTGTGACGATCGCAGCCAATGCGCGCAGTAGTCAGCACTTTATTTAATTTAAATGAACTACTGGCAACGCACAGAGCTCTCTGTACCCTAAACCAATGGCGGCTAATGGCCAATCAGAGTCCAGCACGTGATGTCATATCTCTATGTCAGCTGCTGGCCTGTGATCGGCCGATGGCTGCCTTGGGTACAGCTCTGAAGAGGGCTCTGAACGGAGCCAGCATTTTATTCAAATGAAATAAAGAGCTGACTACTGTGCTCAATAGACGTGATCGTCATGTGGTCCGCGGACCTGCGGGCTGCAAAAAGAAGCCTAGGGTACGCATGAGGCCCACGGGCCATGCGTTTGAGACCCCTGCACTACAGCTTTATATGTGAGACTACCTTCATTTTGCAGTGAATCATCTTGGCTGTCTCATACAAATTTGTGACTTGCAACTTTTTAGCATATGATTAGTCATGCAGATTCTTGTGATGTCATTGCATTGTTACTGTTTTCCATCTAAAACTCTTAATTTTTATTTTTATTATTTTAATATACTGTAAATCCACCTTTGACTATTAACACTGCCTGATTCCTTCTGAGCATGCTTTAGATAAAATTCAAGCATGTCTCGACTGAAATCTGACCCCATGTCTCTTCTACACATTCCCAATATTGATACAGTTAGGTCCAGAAATATTTGGACAGTGACACAATTTTCGCGAGTTGGGCTCTGCATGCCACCACATTGGATTTGAAATGAAACCTCTACAACAGAATTCAAGTGCAGATTGTAACGTTTAATTTGAAGGTTTGAACAAAAATATCTGATAGAAATTGTAGGAATTGTACACATTTCTTTACAAACACTCCACATTTTAGGAGGTCAAAAGTAATTGGACAAATAAACCAAACCCAAAAAAAAAATTTATTTTCAATATTTTGTTGCGAATCCTTTGGAGGCAATCACTGCCTTAAGTCTGGAACCCATGGACATCACCAAACGCTGGGTTTCCTCCTTCTTAATGCTTTGCCAGGCCTTTATAGCCGCAGCCTTCAGGTCTTGCTTGTTTGTGGTTCTTTCCTTCTTAAGTCTGGATTTGAGCAAGTGAAATGCATGCTCAATTGGGTTAAGATCTGGTGATTGACTTGGCCATTGCAGAATGTTCCACTTTTTTGCACTCATGAACTCCTGGGTAGCTTTGGCTATATGCTTGGGGTCATTGTCCATCTGTACTATGAAGCGCCGTCCGATCAACTTTGCGGCATTTGGCTGAATCTGGGCTGAAAGTATATCCCGGTACACTTCAGAATTCATCCGGCTACTCTTGTCTGCTGTTATGTCATCAATAAACACAAGTGACCCAGTGCCATTGAAAGCCATGCATGCCCATGCCATCACGTTGCCTCCACCATGTTTTACAGAGGATGTGGTGTGCCTTGGATCATGTGCCATTCCCTTTCTTCTCCAAACTTTTTTCTTCCCATCATTCTGGCACAGGTTGATCTTTGTCTCATCTGTCCATAGAATACTTTTCCAGAACTGAGCTGGCTTCATGAGGTGTTTTTCAGCAAATTTAACTCTGGCCTGTCTATTTTTGGAATTGATGAATGGTTTGCATCTAGATGTGAACCCTTTGTATTTACTTTCATGGAGTCTTCTCTTTACTGTTGACTTAGAGACAGATACACCTACTTCACTGAGAGTGTTCTGGACTTCAGTTGATGTTGTGAACGGGTTCTTCTTCACCAAAGAAAGTATGCGGCGATCATCCACCACTGTTGTCATCCGTGGACGCCCAGGCCTTTTTGAGTTCCCAAGCTCACCAGTCAATTCCTTTTTTCTCAGAATGTACCCGACTGTTGATTTTGCTACTCCAAGCATGTCTGCTATCTCTCTGATGGATTTTTTCGTTTTTTTCAGCCTCAGGATGTTCTGCTTCACCTCAATTGAGAGTTCCTTAGACCGCATGTTGTCTGGTCACAGCAACAGCTTCCAAATGCAAAACCACACACCTGTAATCAACCCCAGACCTTTTAACTACTTCATTGATTACAGGTTAACGAGGGAGACGCCTTCAGTGTTAATTGCAGCCCTTAGAGTCCCTTGTCCAATTACTTTTGGTCCCTTGAAAAAGAGGAGGCTATGCATTACAGAGCATTATGATTCCTAAACCCTTTCTCCGATTTGGATGTGAAAACTCTCATATTGCAGCTGGGAGTGTGCACTTTCAGCCCATATTATATATATAATTGTATTTCTGAACATGTTTTTGTAAACAGCTAAAATAACAAAACTTGTGTCACTGTCCAAATATTTCTGGACCTAACTGTACATACTGTTCAACTCACCAGGATATGTACACAGATTTTCCTTCAACTCTACCCACAAGTTTTCAATTGGGTTGAGGTCTGAGGTCTGGGAGTCCAATCCAGTACCTCTACTTCATTGTCATTGAACCATTTCTTTTTCATCCTTTTCATACGCATAGTACTTGAGGGTACGAAGTAGCTCATCTTGTAGGATACTCACACATAGCTCAGCATTGACACCACCATCAATCCAGGTCAAGTATCCAACACCTATGGCTGTGAAACAACCCCATATCATCAGTAGCTAACTGTTGTGTTCGGGGTTCATACTGGACACCTAGTGTCTGAGGTTCAAACCTGAACACAGAGTTTTCATGGAAGTCTGTGTTTGAATTCAGCTTTCAGGTGCTGTTTGGATTCTGAATTAAATTTGTTGAAAGGCTGCAGGGCAGCCAATAAATGAGTTGTTTGGCATTGGAAAGATGCCTCTATGCTTCTGTTAACAAAATAAAATTAGAATCACATGGGATCTCCCCAATTCTTGATAACCAGAGCAGGTAAAGCAGACAGTTGTGGGCTGCAGACCTCAGCTGTCTGCTTTACCTTGGCTGGTTAGCAAACATAGAGGGGATCCTACATTGTTTTTTCAAACTATTTATTTAAGTAATTAAAAAAAACAACATTGGGGATCCCCTATTTTTGATAACTAGACAAGGTAAAGCAGACAGCTGGGGGCTGCTATTATCAGAAAAAATATTAATAAAAAGCAGCACAGCTCTTCCCGATTGCCCTGATGTGGTGGTAATAGAGGTAATATTTTTGAGGTTGATATCAGCTGGGAATTGACAGCAAGCATTAAGCCAAGGGGTTAGCAATTGATAGGCATCTGTCAGATACCCATTTCTAATTCAGTAAGTTTATAGTTAAAAAAACACACACGAAAAAAATGCCTATTTGAATATAGATTATCCCACAGTCCCTCGTCCACTAATTTCTTAATTTTAAAAACTCCTCTAAGTTCCGACACAATAATGTAATATCCCATGATTCCCATCAAATTCCATGGAGCCTTGTTCTGAGAATGAGGCTCCATAGGTCACTCCTAGTCAGACCCTAATTTTCTCATGCTTCAGAGACATTCCGGCTCTTCGGCTGACCATGAGTGACTTATGGAGCCTCATTCTGAGAACATTCTGAGAATGAGACTCCAAATATCACTTGCAGTTAGTGACAGGTAGGGAATTTCTCAGAACGAGGCTCCATAGGATTCCATGGGCATCGTGGGATATTACACAATTGGATTATATCAGAACTTTGAGGATTTCTTTTTAATGAATAAACTGGTAAATGAGGGAGTGTGTGGTAATCTTTTCTCACCATTGGATTATGTTCTAACTTCGAGGAAGTTATTAAATGAAAAACTTAGTGAACAAAGGAGTGTGGGAAAGTCTTTATTCAAATCAACTATTTTATTTCTGTGTGTGTTTTATTTTAACTGTAGTAAAGCATAGAAGCACGGTCTGAGAAGCACGGCGCTAAGGAGGCCACAGTATTAGATTAATTTTTTTAGAATTTATTGTTTTCTATCAGCCACAACGCTTTTCGATATACACAATATCTTCATCAGGTGGATGACGTGCTTCTATACTTTACTGCTGATCTTCCCCTCTGTTGGTTCATGGCAAGAGCTGCTTGATACGGAGGTCAGATTACCAGAGACGCCCAGTGATCTGTCATGTGACCAGCTCTTCAGGAATTTGCTTCCCTGGATGGACATCGTGGGCTAACAGGTTAGAAGAGCTCTGACATCACACTCCCGCCTTATACCGTGGTTGTGCGAGGGCTGCACAACCACATCAGGTGAGCAGATTCTTTTTCTCCTCCTCACCGCTATCTCCCAGAACCTTCACATGCGCTCCCTTGTTTAATTTTTTATTTTAACTGTACACTTACTGTGTTAGTAATGGGGGTGTCTAATAGATCCCTCTCCATTACTCACCTCTGGTCTTGATGCCAGCTGTCAATTCACAGCTGAAATCATTCCCAAAAGTATAACCTCAACTGCTACCGCACCAGGGCAGTATGTAAGAGCTGGGAAAAGTGCCATAAGTGGCTCATCTAATGGATGCACCACTTCTCAGGCGGCTACAGGCTTCTATTTTTAAGCTGGAAAGGGTCAAATGACCATGGGCCTTCTCAGCCTGATATTACCAGTAGTCTTTTTTTTTTTTATTTATTTCCTATACACATTTGTTTGCAGCGCAGTCTCCTACTCTTAGCTTTATTTTGCTTCCTTTTTTCAGCCCCCTAGACCTTACTACAACCATTTTACAGGCATTTTACAGCACCAAAGTTCATGTCAATATTGATTTATATGGGGTCTGAGGTCAACTTTGGTAATGTCTAAGCCCAAAACTAAATTTCTAACTAGCAAACCTATGGGTTCACTCATCCCTAACTGTAAGACTTCCTCCATTGAAGTTGACTGTTCCTTCAATTTCTCGATCCATCAGCCCCTTTTCCCTTGTTTCCTCCAGACCCAATTTTTACCCATCAGAGGCTAGTCTATTGACTTTTGTCTCACCGCTGCAAATCACCCATTTCCAATATTCTACTGTCTACTGTTCATACTTTTTTTCAATCTCAAGACAATTCTTCTTATGTCACTACTGAAGTTGAAGCTTCACCTCCTTTTTTTGGGCTGCTATTCCAGATTTGTGTAATGTGCATGGTTGTCTGTGATCTCTCTAATACGAAGCATATGAGCCACCTCCACTGCCCTGCTTGTCGAACCTGAACTGATGAGCCAACTTGTTGACTCTAATATTTTGGCTGGACGTCCACCTCTTGGTTTTTGAAGTAATGCACAGACTTCATTTCATATTCTACAACTGTCATAACACTCACATGATAAAGTTTGGCAATTTTCTTGACCTATTGACTGCTATCGATAAGCTGGATGATGCTGATTCTTTTTTCTTGGGAAATTTTCTTCATGGCTGCTGCTGAATTTGAACCAGTGACTTTTTACTTTGGAATCAACCTAAAAACACACTTCAATATTAGGGAATGTGAGACCAAGTTGTAATTTGTACTATGGCGGAAGAAAAAAAAAATTCACAACCAGGAACAAAACAGTAACAATACAGTGACATTACAAGGATCTGCATAACTAATCATATTGTAAATAGTTACTAAATAGTCAAATTTATGTATGAGATAGAGATTGTCTATAAAAATGAATATAATCTCATGTTCGAAGCTGTAGTTGATGGTGAGATTTAGAGCCTGAAATTCAAAAGTAGAAAACCCTTTTGCTGGTCAGTATATTACCATATTATTTGGTCAAATCTTGTCTACACTTTTTGTTGGTATTAGTTACATGTGAATCACTTAACGTAAATGTGACACCCCTGGACTATCAGTTCGTCACAGGGTACTGCACAAGTTGCCCTTCGGTGCAGTATTCCACCTCCCTCTTGGTTCTGGGTCCCTACTTAAGTGGTGTTGCCTCCATCAGCGAATCAAAATCCTAGAGACACCCTGCACCACACCCACCTGACACATCAGTGGACGGCTTGAGAGGAATAGAGTCACCCACCTGGGGGTTCAGGGAGGGGAGGTGAGGAAGTGTAGTTGAGTTGAATTGAGTTGAGGAGAGTCAGAGAGAGGAGCTCAGAGAAAGTCGGGAGTGGGACTCCCGAAGTAACTGCCTAGGTTGCAGACGGTTGTCTGGGCCTAGAGGAGTCAGACCCCTGGTCACAGGGGCTCGTGGCAAGGTGCTTGAACCTGTCGAGGAGGACAGCAGGAAGCCTGGCCCTATCATCGGTCCAGGACCAAAGGCACGACAGGGTACACGGACCCTAGGTCGGGGAGTAGCTTCAGGCAACCCGACAATTCACCTGAGGAGAACGGAGTCTGCACGATCCGTTCCCATCCTCTCCGGAATTGGGGCATTAGCACAACGAGGGGGATAGGACTTCCAACCAAAAACGGTCCATAAAATCCCAAGCGTGAGCCCTGAGAGAAAGCTCCCTTACTTAGCCATAGTAGGGAGCGGGACCCGGCTAGTTCTAAGATACCGGGCCATCAAGTTGAAGTCTAAACTAAGTGCCAGGAGGCAGGTCACGGACCACCAGGCAGCACCACTTGGGGACAGGACGCGGACGAGCTCCCCTCAGCGGCAGCGGTACCCAGACACTTGGTTTACCCATTTGTCAGTGTCTGCTTATGAACTGAGTGAGTACGAGAGTGACCCCTTCATCCCCATGGCAGTTCCCTCCTTTCACCGAGTCCCGGGGCATGCCCTACCCGTGGAGGGTTCCAACACCTTGCTGCCCCATTCCATCATCCCCGGGTGCTCCCAACAGCAATGGTAGTACTCCTAATTACCACACACCATGGGTGGCGTCACAAACTATAACTCCACTATAAATACCCCCCTTTTCATTCGAGTGGCCGAACGACCCCCAGGTCCGGAGACCCTAGAGCCACAGTGAACCCGGACCCGAACAGCTCGGCTGTTTCCACGGGGGCAGTACATAAACATTCATTGTATCTATATACTGTACTTCCAAGGCTTTTGATACATCCACCTTATTCAAACATCCTTATACGTTTTCTCCTCACATATAGAAAAAGTGCAATTTATCCCTGTTTTGGTCATGTAAAAATTGAATAGCCTCTTTTTTAATGATTCACTTCATCATGTTTAAGCTTGTTTTCCTCAGGTTTGTCTAAACAGTCTTTGCAGTCATTATATTATAGCATTCTTTTGTGTTGGAAAATATAAACTTGTTCTCATCTTTGACGCCAATCATCATTATTAAATGTATTATTGCTTGTCTCTAGGTTTAGCAGAGATGCTTAAACACTATTTAGCTTTGTTACCTAGAATTCCACGCTAAACATGTAACATCCCTTTTTTAAATTGTTCCTGGCTTTACAATCAACTACAATAAGAGATTCTTTAAATCAAACATGAACTGGTACCAACCTAGCATTCTAGTAATCACCATTTGAGTGCACCAGTAGACTGCTCACCGATCATAACCAAGAGTTTAACTAAAGCAGAATTCCACCGCTTCAAAATATTAATATCCCAAGTTCAAATTTAGAGAGGACATACATCTGATGAAAACTTTGGTGGAAAGAGTCAACATTAGACAAATGGTATACAAATTGAGACCAGAGAAAGATCCTGGAATTAATAATTTTGAGCATGGGTTCAAAGGCGCTTTCGAAAAATCATCCATTTTCATCCAGAACATTTGGAAAATTTCTATCCTTACTGTCATCTGTATTCCATCCATTTGTCCATTTTTATGTCCATGTGGCATATGTATTTAAACATCATCAGTTTGAAATATACACAATCAAATTCAGTTTCCCAGGTTAATGATAGCAATGTGTCCATAAAAAAATGGATGCTATATGGATGATCCTTTTGGGATCTCAGTTTTGTCAGTGTAAATTACATTGGGCAGTGTAGGGAATCCGGATAGTTTCAGGGATCCTACTTGCAGCATGGGAAAGCACATAATTGAGGTTATTGTCACGTTAGGTACAGGGAAGTATCCAGCAATTGGCGAAAGGGATGGGAAGGAAGAACCTGTGACTAGGGAAAGGGGAGATAATGACCCCTGACCAAGCCTATTGCTCGTCCCTCTCATCTCTCACCACCCTAGATAGGTCCCGCACCTATGCACCAAGCAGGATGCTTGGCGGCCCTAGGCTGAAACAGATATCGGCCGTAGATAGGGAATGCAAGGGATAAGCTCTTCATCTACCCCACTAGGAACTAATGGACACACAAGGATAACAGAGAAGGGAAAATAGCAAACAACATATCTCCAAGAAGATACAGGGAAAGGGACTGTAAAATGCAACAAAGTTACTCCAGAATCCAGATGATTGCAAGCCGACTGCTTTCACTGTGGATCTGCAAGTAGTTGGAGTTATCAGCAGCACAGACCAGAAGGAAATGTGGGGATTTAAGGACACAAATAGAAGTGCTGATGGAAACAGATGAAAGGGTGAGGAACTCAGCAGGGTTCTAAAGTGAAAGGCATAAACTCCAAGCAACATAAAATACCATACACATTAAGCAGGAATAATAGAAGGTCAGTGAGCAGTTTGTGCAGCCAAAGACTGCAGCCTTCTATAGCCAGGCACCACAGGACTGTCTGTGCCCCATGACTCACCCATGACACTCTTGAAAGTTATTGGTATAACCATACTGCAGTTCCCACATTTCAGTCTTCAGAAGAGCACTGCTTCTCATCAAGGGGAAAGCAAAAGGCTGGAGCATTGTGTTGATGATGATATACTCATCTGTATATAAATGACTATAATGTCAAATGCGCTCTCTCGACTGTTGAGTGTAAGCTGTTATAGCTGGTGGGGTCCACTCTCCCCTACATGTATTTTTTAAGTTATCAAAAGCTTCCCAGTATTGAGATTTGAATACATTTATTTTTCACAAATCAAAATTTTGGCAGCAGATTTGAATTTCAAAAGATCTGCTCATCTCTAATCATTGCATCAAATAGTATGTCATCAGCTCTTTTAAAAGAGGTGGAACGTAATGGTCAGTGAATAAGACTTTTCATTGGAGTATTTTTTATATAAATGAAGTTGAAAATGTCTAATTTTCAGATAAAACTTGTAATGAAAATATAAATCTAGTAAATAATTTGAAAAATCAGTACTTTCATCCAAAGGTTTTATCTATCTATCTATCTATCTATCTGTTGGATGTCTGTCTGTCTGTCTGTCTGTCTGTCTATCTATCTCTATCTATCTATCTATCTACTAAAGAGTAAAAAGGATGCTGGTTTCTTTTATAGTGGTTCATTATGTGGATTCAAGCCAAGATGGCATACCAGATTAAGTAAAGAGGAAGTTTTGCTTCAGAAATAGCCTTTGTTTCCTCCGCAGACTTGGTGGAGTGACACTCCGTTTACATTATACATTAACTTTGCCTAATGGAATCCATGATTTCAGTGTTGAAAGATGTAATTTAAGAAAGCAGTGTTTGCTATGTACATTTAGCAATAGGAAGTTACCAGTAGCGTTTTTCTCTGGGTAATGTCAGATTATATTGAAGCCTTCTGGTTAGGGGCTTTTCACTTTTTCTTTAGGTTGTTCAAGAATAGAATGTTCTAATGTAATATAAAGATCTTTAGAACTACTAAAACTATGGTGATGAATAAAAATTGCATAATGTAAATCTACACTAATTGAAAACATATAACTAGAACACAAGTTTTTTTCTTATGTCAGATTTATTTTTCAAAATAAAATAATTGATTTTTCTATATTCAGCAAAAAAGAAATTCAACCAATATAGCTTAGAATAACCCAATGGGACATAAAAAAAAACAAACAGAGGTACATTCAGTACATTAGGGGACAATGGCAAAATTCATCATTGCCTTTGAGGTTTTTTTTACTTAGTTTTGTGTGTTTTACACCTTTTTTGTTTGCAGCCAATTCATTATTCCATTTACACTTTCAAGTCTATTGTATATGTGCTCGCTTGTTCTTTTTCGAGTTTCCTGCATTGTGTGCGTATTTTATCAGTTCTACATGTTTGGATTTGGTTCATCAATTGCAAAATTTGGTGTAACTCCACTTTAGTATTTTTAAGTGCACCGGTATCTTTGCACAA
Source organism: Anomaloglossus baeobatrachus (assembly GCF_048569485.1). Lineage (NCBI taxonomy): Eukaryota > Metazoa > Chordata > Amphibia > Anura > Aromobatidae > Anomaloglossus > Anomaloglossus baeobatrachus. The sequence continues at coordinate 407,695,115 of NC_134358.1, forward strand.
TGTTTGTGCTATTTTGGAAAATGAGTTACTTTTGGCACCAAACATTTTCAAAAATGACCATATTTAACTTAACAATAAATTCATGAATTCTGTGCACTATTTTGAAAACATTATAATGAAAAATAGCAGCTAATACCACAAGACAAAAAAAATGGAAAGTAACGTATAAGAAAACACAAATGTTGAATCAGGGTTATGGTATTTCTAGACCCATGTAAATAAAATTAATATAGAATTGTACATTATTCAAGCCAAAGCATTGTGGATAATATTAAGATCTGTCAAAGTCTACAATATGAATTGGGCAAGAATTAACAGCAAGCTCACTGACTGTGCTGGCTTGGTGGGCAACATAGGAGTCATCTAGGTTTATCAGGAAGAGCTGAGATGCTTGGAATGTCACTTAGATGGAGAATACCACATATACAATTAGAAAAGAGAAAAGTATGTAAAAGTATGGGACCATGGTTGGCCAATGCTGCGGATCCCAAGGAATTCTAGAAACATCTGGAAATGTCAAGTAGATTCAAGCTTTACAAGTTTTATACACAGGGCTTAGCATAAATGAATACACTCCGCCAGATTTGAGAAAACCATTCTTTCAAAAAATGATACTAAAATTTAGCAAACATGCACCTGCAACCATCTCACAGAGACATCCAGGCCGATCACGGAATGTAATACTTAAACAGAAGCATTATTATTTAAAGAGATGAAGAAAATCAACATGCAAGTTCACTGCAGTTAGCTAAAGAAGTAAAAAGCCAAAGTGGGGTGAGTGTTTCCTGTGACACAATAGTTGTCTTCGAAGAAAGCCTCTTCTAAAGCACAGGCACAAAAAGCCTGCCTAGAATTTGTTAGGCACATGCTGAAAAATATGAAGACTACTGGGACTCTGGAGTGATGAAACTAAGATAAATGTTTTTATAACAGATGGCTTCAAAATTGTATGATCTCGCAAAGGTGAGGAATACAAAAAAAATTGATGGTGCCAATGTGACGCCCTGGACTAGCCAGGTAGTCACAGCACCCCGCACAATACCAGTCCACATAAGGTAACACCAGCCAAACCAAAAACCCTAGTCACCTCCCTCAGAGCTTAATGGACACACCAGTGGGGGGGGAGCCAGGTGGTTGGCCACGCCCACCGAGGAGTTCAGAGGGCCTGAGGCAGAAAGTGCAAGACAGTTCAGTTCAGTCTAGTTCAGTTTGAGAGTTCAGTGGAGGAGGACAGGTCTGTGTGACAGGTCTGTTACAGACTGACAGGTGTGATGGTCATTGCCCACACACCTTGGCTAGGCAGCATACAGTGGCCTAGCCTGCAGGATCCAGGAAAACGGCTCGGTGGAACAGTGGTGGACCGGGACAGGGTAGTGTCCCGCCGGTACCGACCCGGGGAACCGACTGCAAACCAGAGCACACAGGGGGATACTCAGACCCTGAAACAAGGTCCAGAATCCACTGAACTGAGTTAATTCATTGATTGCAGTCTGGACTATAGGTCCTTTCCCACCCAAGTCCCGACCGAAGACAACAGCCCACTGAGGGGGATAGAAAGCCACCGCACAGGCAGAGAGATCCCATGGGCCAGCGTCTGCGGGCAAACGGGCTCCTCCGACATATACACAGCTGGGGAGTGGACTCCCGTCGCTGAGGCGCAGGCAGTCTACACATACATTACACTGTGCAGGAGAAAGGCAAAGACCACCAAACCAGTTGGGGGACCAGACGCAGCCGGCTGCGGGCACTGACCACCATCAACTTTGTTTACCAGAGACTTGTGTGTGTCAATAACAGTGAGTACAATAGTGCCATCCGGCCGCGCACCACCCTGCACCGCCCAGCTACTTCTCCCGAATGGGTCCCAGGGCCACCATCCCTGCCCACGGAGGGGTTAACATCTTGCTGCATCACCATCTCCCCCGGGTGCGCCGTAACCACAGCGGTGGTGTCTACACCTTCACCACATCCTGTGGGTGGCGTCACGAACTCAAACACGGCTCCGGCAGTACACCTACCTACCACCCCCCTAAGTAGCGCCAGCACCCTTTCAGAGTGAAGTGACCCCGGGTCCGAAGGCGCTCAAGCCACCCACCAACGAGCCCGGATCCGAGCGGCTCGGCTGCAGCCGAGCGTGGGGTGGTACACATCGACTCTTCTGGTGTCACGAACAGGATACTTACCTATTTACTTACCTAGTGAAGTGCGCCTTGAAGTGAAGTCAGCGGTGATCCGTTGCGAATTTTGCAGAATCCGCCATCTTTTGGCGCGAAGATTCCCGCCAGAGTCTTCTTCCCCACAGAAAGAGCGTGAAAAGCCGAAGCCCCGCCTCCTGGGAACACAGCCATGCAGCAACGTGCGCGGTCGGAAAGCGAAACTGCCCAGCAGAAAAAGGGAGTGCTGCGAAAAGACCAAGGGGGGGCGGGTGAAGACTAAGCGGCATGTGACCGAGCTGATAAAGGACAGGGACTCCAGGACCCTTCCACACTTCTGGTTCCTGGACCCCGTGAAGGCGCAATGGCTGACCCGTCCCGCAAGCCCGCAGCACCGGAGCCTGCGCCCGAACAGCGGCGTGGGTGGAAAACCGGATAACATTGATGTGTCGCCGTCTGTAGACCCAGGCGCGCTTCCTGATGGAGCGGTGGGTGGCCGAGATGGAGGAGATAGCTGCGGCCATGCGGGTACATGAAGTGGAGGGAATTTTGGAAGAGTGGGTAAGCGACCCACGCCCCTGTGTCCCCGAGGGACTGGCTGACGCAGCTGAGGGACCCGGTCTGCCCCTGCCCTCTATGTTGTCTCCCTCACTGCCCGTACCAGCTGCTGCCGCTCCCCCGCTCGATCTGCTGCCCCCGAAACCAGCAGCGGAGCCCGTTCAATCAGCCCACGAGTACCCGCCGGCAGAAGCAGCCCGAACACGGCCAGTCACCCAAGCAGCAGCGCCCATCCCACTCCCGTGGAAGATTTACCCCCGGAAGATGCCCGTTCCTGGTGTGGACCCGCCAGTCCCAGAAGTGGCCGTGCCCAAAGAGATCCAGGCCCTGGCAGTCCGCCCGGCCAAGATGGATGTGGATGCAGACCGTAAGAGGGCCCGGCAGGTAAAGCTGGCCGCTCCCACAAACCAGACCTCGGCTGAGGCGCCGCAGGGTTGCAGCTGCAAGGCAGCACAGCAGGCCATGTCACATCGGTCCAGAAGGTGCCAGTTTTAGCTGGCATGGGGGAGCTCCGGCTGGGCCCAACCCCCGAGCAAAAGGAGCAGGCAGACGCTCCGTATTGGGAGCGGTAGCAGCGCCAGCTGAGCCGGGAGATCGCGGCATGTGAGCAGCGGAAGGCGGAGGTGCTGGCCTGGACGATCCGGGAGAAGGACAATCTCCGCAACGCTACCTATTGGATACGGGGTCCGACCTACGAAGGCCAAGTCCGGCAATTTGACCCCAACCGTGGATGGGGGTTTATATATGAGCCCAGCCCGGAGGCAGAAGTGTTCATGTCCCGCAGGGACGTGTACCCGCACCTGCCCATATGTCATCCGGACCGTGACCTGGAGCCCGGAGAGCTGGTGAGCTACACCCGGCATTGCGGGGAGAGGGGCTGGTCCGCCCTTAGTGTGAAGGGGAGGGTGAGCCGCAGGACCCAGTCCCCTCCGCCGCCATACAGTCCCGAGGATGAGGAGGAGTGTTAAGGTAGCGGTTCCCGGCTACCATACTGCCCGTCCCCGTTGGGACATTGTTGATGTTCCCGTTTTAAAATGAACAACACCGAGAACTTGCAGGCCACTCAATAACTTTTGGGCTTGGAAATAATCCCGGACCACCCTTTCAGGTCCTGCAGCCCCGGGGAGGCTGGTTGGAGGAAGGGCTTGCGGCAGAGGAGGCCGAGGTCCCATCAGCATTGCAACCGGTGACTACCCTCCGGGTCACGGGTCCCCTGGACGTGGGGCCTCTGAGAGACTGCCGGGTATGGAACTTTGTACCCGGCCCATTTGGGCACCACCCGGACCCGAACCCGATTCCTCGACTGGGGAAAAGGGGTGCTGACCTGTTTTTAAAGGCAGCATCAAGGTTCAGGTTTGCTTGGTTGGGCAACTGAAAGGACCTGGTCCCGTCCCGTTCCCAGTTTAATAAAAATGTTGTTTTTACATGTTTGTAACGTTTAACCCAAATGCCTCCCGTCAAGGGAAGAACCAAAAACCTTGATGATTGTAAATATGTTAGTATGTTTGTTCACTGTTATCTTTTTCAGTTCAGAAAAATAAACGGTGGTGGTCAGACAGGCCGCGGACAGTCTGTAGTTAACCAAGGGGGAGTGTGACACCCTGGACTAACCAGGTAGTCACAGATAGCGCCCCACACAACACCAGTCGCACATAAGGTAACACAAGCCAAACCATAAACCCTAGTCACCTCCCTCAGAGCTTAATGGACACACCAGGGGGGCGGAGCCAGGCAGTTGACAATGCTCACCGAGGAGTTCAGAGGGCCTGAGGCAGAAAGTGCAAGACAGTTCAGTTCAGTCTAGTTCAGTTTGAGAGTTCAGTGAAGGAGGACAGGCCTGTGTGACAGGCCTGTAACAGACTGACAGGTGTGAGGGTCGTAGCCTGCACACCTTGGCTAGGCGGCATACGGTGACCTAGCCTGCAGGAGCCGGGAAGATGGCTCGGTGGAACCGTGGTGGACCGGGACGGGGTAGTGGCCCGACGGTACCGACCCGGGGAATCGACTGGAAACCGGAGCACACAGGGGGGTACTCAGACCCTGAAATGAGGTCCAGTATCCACTGGACTGAGTTAATTCACTGATTGCGGTCTTGACTATAGGTGCTTTCCTGTCCAAATCCCGACTGAAGACAACAGCCCACCGAGGGGAAAAGAAAGCCACCGCACAGGCAGAGAGATCCCATGGGCCAGCGTCTGCGGGCAAACGGGCTCCTCCGACATATACACAGCTGGGGAGTGGACTCCCGTCGCTGAGGCGCAGGCAGTCTACACATACATTACACTGTGCAGGAGAAAGGCAAAGACCACCAAACCAGTTGGGGGACCAGACGCAGCCGGCTGCGGGCACTGACCACCATCAACTTTGTTTACCAGAGACTTGCGTGTGTCAATAACAGTGAGTACAATAGTGCCATCCGGCCGCGCACCACCCTGCACCGCCCAGCTACTTCTCCCGAATGGGGCCCAGGGCCACCATCCCTGCCCACGGAGGGGTTAACATCTTGCTGCATCACCATCTCCCCCGGGTGCGCCGTAACCACAGCGGTGGTGTCTACACCTTCACCACATCCTGTGGGTGGCGTCACGAACTCAAACACGGCTCCGGCAGTACACCTACCTACCACCCCCCTAAGTAGCGCCAGCACCCTTTCAGAGTGAAGTGACCCCGGGTCCGAAGGCGCTCAAGCCACCCACCAACGAGCCCGGATCCGAGCGGCTCGGCTGCAGCCGAGCGTGGGGTGGTACACATCGACTCTTCTGGTGTCACGAACAGGATACTTACCTATTTACTTACCTAGTGAAGTGCGCCTTGAAGTGAAGTCAGCGGTGATCCGTTGCGAATTTTGCAGAATCCGCCATCTTTTGGCGCGAAGATTCCCGCCAGAGTCTTCTTCCCCACAGAAAGAGCGTGAAAAGCCGAAGCCCCGCCTCCTGGGAACACAGCCATGCAGCAACATGCGCGGTCGGAAAGCGAAACTGCCCAGCAGAAAAAGGGAGTGCTGCGAAAAGACCAAGGGGGGGCGGGTGAAGACTAAGCGGCATGTGACCGAGCTGATAAAGGACAGGGACTCCAGGACCCTGCCACACTTCTGGTTCCTGGACCCCGTGAAGGCGCAATGGCTGACCCGTCCCGCAAGCCCGCAGCACCGGAGCCTGCGCCCGAACAGCGGCGTGGGTGGAAAACCGGATAACATTGATGTGTCGCCGTCTGTAGACCTAGGCGCGCTTCCTGATGGAGCGGTGGGTGGCCGAGATGGAGGAGATAGCTGCGGCCATGCGGGTACATGAAGTGGAGGCAATTTTGGAAGAGTGGGTAAGCGACCCACGCCCCTGTGTCCCCGAGGGACCGGCTGACGCAGCTGAGGGACCCGGTCTGCCCCTGCCCTCTATGTTGTCTCCCTCACTGCCCGTACCAGCTGCTGCCGCTCCCCCGCTCGATCTGCTGCCCCCGAAACCAGCAGCGGAGCCCGTTCAATCAGCCCACGAGTACCCGCCGGCAGAAGCAGCCCGAACACGGCCAGTCACCCAAGCAGCAGCGCCCATCCCACTCCCGTGGAAGATTTACCCCCGGAAGATGCCCGTTCCTGGTGTGGACCCGCCAGTCCCAGAAGTGGCCGTGCCCAAAGAGATCCAGGCCCTGGCAGTCCGCCCGGCCAAGATGGATGTGGATGCAGACCGTAAGAGGGCCCGGCAGGTAAAGCTGGCCGCTCCCACAAACCAGACCTCGGCTGAGGCGCCGCAGGGTTGCAGCTGCAAGGCAGCACAGCAGGCCATGTCACATCGGTCCAGAAGGTGCCAGTTTTAGCTGGCATGGGGGAGCTCCGGCTGGGCCCAACCCCCGAGCAAAAGGAGCAGGCAGACGCTCCGTATTGGGAGCGGTAGCAGCGCCAGCTGAGCCGGGAGATCGCGGCATGTGAGCAGCGGAAGGCGGAGGTGCTGGCCTGGACGATCCGGGAGAAGGACAATCTCCGCAATGCTACCTATTGGATACGGGGTCCGACCTACGAAGGCCAAGTCCGGCAATTTGACCCCAACCGTGGATGGGGGTTTATATATGAGCCCAGCCCGGAGGCAGAAGTGTTCATGTCCCGCAGGGACGTGTACCCGCACCTGCCCATATGTCATCCGGACCGTGACCTGGAGCCCGGAGAGCTGGTGAGCTACACCCGGCATTGCAGGGAGAGGGGCTGGTCCGCCCTTAGTGTGAAGGGGAGGGTGAGCCGCAGGACCCAGTCCCCTCCGCCGCCATACAGTCCCGAGGATGAGGAGGAGTGTTAAGGTAGCGGTTCCCGGCTACCATACTGCCCGTCCCCGTTGGGACATTGTTGATGTTCCCGTTTTAAAATGAACAACACCGAGAACTTGCAGGCCACTCAATAACTTTTGGGCTTGGAAATAATCCCGGACCACCCTTTCAGGTCCTGCAGCCCCGGGGAGGCTGGTTGGAGGAAGGGCTTGCGGCAGAGGAGGCCGAGGTCCCATCAGCATTGCAACCGGTGACTACCCTCCGGGTCACGGGTCCCCTGGACGTGGGGCCTCTGAGAGACTGCCGGGTATGGAACTTTGTACCCGGCCCATTTGGGCACCACCCGGACCCGAACCCGATTCCTCGACTGGGGAAAAGGGGTGCTGACCTGTTTTTAAAGGCAGCATCAAGGTTCAGGTTTGCTTGGTTGGGCAACTGAAAGGACCTGGTCCCGTCCCGTTCCCGGTTTAATAAAAATGTTGTTTTTACATGTTTGTAACGTTTAACCCAAATGCCTCCCGTCAAGGGAAGAACCAAAAACCTTGATGATTGTAAATATGTTAGTATGTTTGTTCACTGTTATCTTTTTCAGTTCAGAAAAATAAACGGTGGTGGTCAGACAGGCCGCGGACAGTCTGTAGTTAACCAAGGGGGAGTGTGACACCCTGGACTAACCAGGTAGTCACAGATAGCGCCCCACACAACACCAGTCGCACATAAGGTAACACAAGCCAAACCATAAACCCTAGTCACCTCCCTCAGAGCTTAATGGACACACCAGGGGGGCGGAGCCAGGCAGTTGACAATGCTCACCGAGGAGTTCAGAGGGCCTGAGGCAGAAAGTGCAAGACAGTTCAGTTCAGTCTAGTTCAGTTTGAGAGTTCAGTGAAGGAGGACAGGCCTGTGTGACAGGCCTGTAACAGACTGACAGGTGTGAGGGTCGTAGCCTGCACACCTTGGCTAGGCGGCATATGGTGACCTAGCCTGCAGGAGCCGGGAAGATGGCTCGGTGGAACCGTGGTGGACCGAGACGGGGTAGTGGCCCGACGGTACCGACCCGGGGAATCGACTGGAAACCGGAGCACACAGGGGGGTACTCAGACCCTGAAATGAGGTCCAGTATCCACTGGACTGAGTTAATTCACTGATTGCGGTCTTGACTATAGGTGCTTTCCTGTCCAAATCCCGACTGAAGACAACAGCCCACCGAGGGGAAAAGAAAGCCACCGCACAGGCAGAGAGATCCTACGGGCCAGCATCTGCGGGCAAACGGGCTCCTCTGACATATACACAGCCAGGGAGCAGACTCCCATCGCTGAAGCGCAGGCAGTCTACATTACACGGTTCAGGAGAAAGGCAAAGACCACCAATCTGGGTGGGGGACCAGACGCAGCCAGCTGTGGGCACCGACCACCATCAACTTTGTTTACCAGAGACTTGTGTGTGTCAATAACAGTGAGTACAACAGTGCCATCTGGCAGCGCACCGCCCTGCACCGCCCAGCTACTTCTCCCCAACGGGTCCCGGGGCCATCATCCCTGTCCATGGAGAGGTTAACATCTTGCTGCATCACCATCTCCCCTGGGTGCACCGTAAGCGCAGCGGTGTTGTGTGCACCTTCACCACATCCCGTGGGTGGCATCACAAACTCAAACACGGCTCCAGCCATACACCTACCTACCACCCTCCTAAGTAGCGCCATCACCCTTTCAGAGTGAAGTGACCCCAGGTCCGGAGGCGCTTGAGCCACCCACCAACGAGCCCGGATCCGAGCGGCTCGGCTGCAGCCGAGCGCGGGGCGGTACACCAACAGTGAAACATGGTGGTGGCAGTGTCCTTATGTAAAGCTGCATGAGTGCTTCTGATGTCAAAGAGATACATTACATTGATGGTATCACAGATGTGCTGCTCTGTAGAGATGAGCCACCCCCCTAGCGTTCGAGTTCGGTTAGCCGAACGGAGGCTCCGTTCGAAGAACGTTCGATGAACCATTCGACGAACCACTCAAACCCTATTGAAAACAATGGGAGGCAAACACATAAAACCACATTATAAATGTAGACATACAGTTAATAAACATTGCCATAACAGTTACAGGTCCCCACGACGCATCCTGCACTCTGTCTGCCGCCGCTTTTCCTTCCGATAATTGCTGCGTCCTCCCGGTAACCAGCACTGATGATAGGACCTATCATGACGTCAAAAAAGCATGTGACCAGTCACGTGTATATTATCTCATTGGCTAAAGACTGGTCACATGGCTAGACGTCATTGCTAGGTCCTGTCAGTGCATCTCTCCTGTAAGCAGTGCTTGTTTGAGCATGTCCGTGTACCGGTGAAATGCTCTGTCACATGGCCGACTCCCCGTTTCTGCATGTGGGTGCTCTTTACAGAGTCAGCCCACATGCAGGGACTAGGAGTCATAGCCGGTAAATAGCGGCACTGGGAATCACGTGATCGGAGCACTGTTGTTATGGTAACCCGCCTGTCAGCGGTGATGTCACCGATTAAAGCACACAGATTCTGCTCACTCACTGAGTGAATAGACTGCACGGGAAGCAGCAGCGCCTTCCTCTCATGCTGTGCTGTCTGATGTAGCAGAGCTGCCTGGGTTGAAGGAGAAAAAAGACAGAAGACCAGGATCGTGGAGAGCTGACAGGGAATAATAAACATGGAGTCTCTAATGTGTCTGTGTATTTATTTCTATTAAAGTATTTTTTCTCTGTGTGGTGTCTTTTTTAACCCTTTATTGGAGATTCTTAATGGCCGGGTCAAACTTGCCTGACATTAAGAATCTCTGGCTTAATACTAGCTAGTAAAACAAAGCTAGTATTAACTCATTATTAACCAGCAAGCTACCCGGCTTCAGGGCTGCTGGAAGAGTTGGATAGAGCGCTAGATGAAGGCGCTTCTGTGAAAGCGCCATTTTCTGGGGCAGCTGCGGACTGCAATTCACACCAGAGGGGCCCAGAAACCTCGGGCTAACCTGTGCTGCGGATTCCAATCCCCAGCTGCCTAGTTCTACCTGGCTGGACACAAAAATGGGGCTAAGCCCACGTCGTTTTTTTTTTTAATTATTTCATGAAATTCATGAAATAATTAAAAAAAGGGCTTCCCTATATTTTTAGTTCCCAGCCGGGTACAAATATGCAGCTCTGGGATGGGGGCAGCCGTACCTGCCTGCTGTACCTGGCTAGCATACAAAAATATGGCGAAGATCACGTAATTTTTTTTAGTTTTTTGTCAAAAAAAAAAAAATGCTTCCCTGGATTTTCCATTGCCAGTGAAGTTAACACTAGAGTTAAGCGCGGTTCGTGGTTCGTGGTTCTCTAGTTCACGGTTCGAGTGATTTTGGGGGATGTTCTAGATCGAACTAGAACTCGAGCTTTTTGCTAAAAGTTCGTTAGCTCGAGTTACGTTCGAGAACAGTTCTATCAGCAAAAAACTTAGCTAATTACTAGCTGGCTTTTCACTGTAATAGTGTGAGTCACTCTCTGACTCACAGTATTATCAAATTTCAGCGTATAGTGTGCGGAGGCTGCGCGTTCAGATCACTGCTGCTGGGATAATGGCAATCGCCATTTATTTTTTTTTTCTTCCTTCCCTAAGCGCACGTGTAGTGGGGCGGGCCATCATGTCAGCCAATCCCAGACAGACACACGGCTAAGTGGACTTTTTGCCAGACAAGCAGGGGCATGTGTCATAGGCTGTCCATGTCACATGTCCTTCCATTATAAAGACGGGCATTTTCCCGTCTGGACGCCATTATCTGCCTTCTGCGTCTGGGTGACAGTCACCGCTGACGCAGCTCCTGCCGCCGATCCTGCTGTGTACGCTTTACACACAGCGCTCTACAGATTAGGGATAGAAGTTTAATTCAGCCCTTTTCAGGGCTCATTTCATCCGGCTCAGAGCCATAGGTGACAGTCAGGTCTGTGGAAACTGTTTTTACAGCTACAGATAACAGCGTCTGTGTAGCTAAGCTCAGGGACTTCCTTGCTGCATATCACCATTAGGAAGGATAGAAAGTGAGGCTTCCTTTCCTCTACACTGACCCACAACCCGGCCACTGTACCCTCCTGCCCTTTTTAGCAAAGCCATTTTAATTGCAGAGTGCTGCCAGTTAGTGCCATCCAAAGAGTAGCTGCTGTCCCCCATTATTGTGACACTTGTGCCAAGCAAGTCCAACCACCTCTGCATTCTCCCCTCCTGCCAATTTTTGCAAAGCCATTTTAATGTAAAAGAGTTCTGCCAGTTAGTGGCATCCTTTAAGTGGCTGTTGGACTCCATTAGTGTCCCACTGGTGCCAAGCAATTTCCAGCACCTCTGCATTGCACCCTCAAGCTCATTTTTACTAAGCTATTATATTAGCAAACACTGAGGAAACTTAGTGGCATCCTAAAAGTGGCTGTTGGGCTCCATTAGTGTCCCACTGGTGCCAAGCAATTTCCAGCACCTCGGCATTGCACCCTCAAGCTCATTTTTAATAAGCTATTATAATAGCAAACACTGCTGAAACTTTAAGGGCCATAGTTGCATTGTCGAGGATAGTCAGTGTTGTTTCTTCAGCTGTCAATAAAGCTAGACCACCTCTGCAATCTACACCACCTCTCAATTTTTACTACCACATTTTAAGTGGACAATTTTGTCGCTATCAAAATGAGTGGCAAAATGACAGATGCTGGTGGAAAGGGGAACAGTTGTGTTGGAAAAGGAAAAAAGTTTTTGTCCGTGGGGAAGGTGGCAAAGCTACATTAACATCTGCTTAAGATAGGCCATCTTCCAGCAAAAGTAAGATGTCTACTACTTTCCATGGACAATCCGATGTGCTCCCTTTTTTACGGACCCGAACAACTGGAACAAAGGTAGATGATGCACAAAAAAAGAACATGTTTAAATGTATCTCAACTGCTCCAACAAAAGCCCTATCCTCCACCTCAACTACTGCATCTAAAAAAAAAAACAATCCTCTGAGTTGGCATCCCAATCACACTTGCTTTCTCCCAGTTCTCAAGTCTCCATCCACCCTGTACAGTATGGTGGAACAGAGATGGCTGAGTCTGCAGAGATGTTCAGTCACACTATAGCCTGGGAATCAGAGGTCTGTTCCCAAGCTACAATGAGTACAGACCAGGAAATGGTCTGCAGTGGTGCCCAGAACCTTTGTGACTCAGATTCAGGCCGTGATGACCAAGTTTCTGAGCATAATGTTGACCCTTATTCACAAACTAACTGTAACACCTGTTGTTATAGACAATGAGGAACATACCGATGACGATGAGACGCAGATACTAGATTGGGATGACAACTTAAATATTCGGTCAGGGCAGGAAGAAGATCGGTCTGAGGGTGAGGAGAGTGCAAACACAACGTTTGATGAGGAAATTCTAGATCCCACCTACTGTCATCCCACAGTCAGGCACTCGAGGAGGTCAACAGAGGCGGTGGAGGAGGATGCAACCGACGACGAAGTTACCTTGCGCCTTCCTGGACAGAGGAGGAGTACTGGTAGCACGTCTACAACTGCATCCTCAACCACCAATCTGCCTCTGAGCACTAGTCGGGGTGGCTCACCAGGTCACATGTCCTCTAAGCCTTGCCTAGCCTGGTCCTTTTTTGACCTTGCAAAGGATCGCCCAAATCATTTGATCTGTAAAATTTGTCGGGAATCTGTTAGTAGAAGCAAAAACCTCAGCAGTTTGACAACTTCTTCCATGAATCGTCACATGAATAAATATCATATGTCCCAGTGGGAAGCTCACCGTGCTGCAATGCGGCCTAGCGGAGCGGACCATGCACCGCCTGCCCCTTCCAGTGCATCCACGCACTCTTCATCTTCTAGCACTGTGGGGATAGCTGTCACACCTGGTTTTTCACGCACACCTTCCACCACTGCAACCGCAAAAGGCAGTTTGCTTGGTAGGTCGTCAGTTGGTTTGGAAGGGGAAACAAGTGCGTGTGTACAGCTCTATCAGACATCAATAGCACCAACGTTGGATGAAGGCAACATAATGTCTACGCCTGCACTTTCCTCCCAAACCTGCATTTTTCCAGGGACACCCTACTCACCACCGTCTACACACAGCATCCAGATCTCTGTTCCTCAGATGTTGACAAATAAAAGGCCATTTCCTGCGACCCATGACAAAGCTAAGAGGTTGACTTTAACCCTCTGTAAGATCTTGGCTACCGAAATGCTGCCTTTCCGCCTGCTGGACACACAGGATTTTTGAGACCTTATGTCTGTCGCTGTGCCCCAGTATCAGATGCCCAGTCGCCACTACTTATCTAAGAAAGGTGTGCCTGCGCTACACCAGCGTGTCGCACACAACATCACTGCTTCCTTGAGAAACTCTGTGTGTGAACGGGTGCATTTCACCACCGATACTAGGACCAGTAAGCATGGACAGGGACGTTACATGTCGCTGACTGGGCACTGAGTAACTATGTTGATAGATGGTGAAGGGTCTGCTGCACAAGTCTTGGCGTCCCCATGACTTGGGCATCAATCCTCTGTCTGTCCAAGTTCCTCCATTGCTTCTGCCTCCTCAACCTCATCTGGGTCATCCACCTCCGCCGCAAGCCTGCCTGGTCAGTCCACCAGCATTGTAACTGCGCAGAAGGAATCACGCACCCCTTATTACTATGCTGGCAGCAGAGCGCAACGGCATCAGGTGGTCTTTGTCTTGAAATGTCTTGGAAATAAGAGTCACACAGTGGCTGAGTTGTGGGCAGCTCTGGAGACTGAGTTTCGTAAATGGTTGTCTCCACTCAATCTGCAGCCTGGTAAGGCCGTGTGCGACAATGCTCAAAACCTGGGTGCGGCCCTTCGCCTGGGCAAGGTGACACACGTGCCTTGTATGGCTCACGTGTTGAACCTTGTTGTCCAGCAATTTTTAACACACTATCCCGGTCTAGATGGCCTTCTGAACAGGGCACGAAAACTGTCTGCTCACTTCCGCCGTTCAACCGCCGCAGCTGAGCGACTTGTATCGCTCCAGAAGTCTTTTGGCCTGTCGGTTCATCGCCTGAAATGCGATGAGCCGACACGCTGGAATTCTACTCTCCACATGTTACAGCGACTAAGGCAGCACCGCCGATCCCTGGTGCAATACGTCATGACGTATAGCCTGGGCCAACGAAATGCAGAGGTGGGGCAGATCACCCTGATGAAGTGGTCTCAGATCAAGGACCTATGCACCCTTCTGCACAGTTTCGACATGGTGACGAATATAATTAGCGCTGACAATGCCATTATCAGATTGACAATTCCAGTCATATACATGCTGGAGCACACGCTAAACACTATTCGGAGTCATGGGGTGGGACAACAGGAAGGGAAGGAAGTACAGGAGGATTCACATGCACAAGGGACAACAACATCACCTAGGTCCAGACGTTCATCATCACCAAGGCGGCAGGCATGAAACCATGTGGGACAGGGATCAACAAGGGCGCATGGTAGCAGGCGAAATGTTGAGGAAGGTGCAGGAGAATATAAAGAAATGGAGGACAAACTGTCCATGGACATGGAAGACTCAGCCGATGAGGGAGACCAGGGTCAAATTTCAGTTGGAAGAGGTTGGGGGGAGATGTCAGAGGAAGAAAGAACGGTTAGCACCTCTATGCCACAAACACAGCGTGTACTTGGTCCGCATGGCTGCGCAAGACACATGAGCACCTTCTTGCTGCATTACCTCCAACATAACCCTCGTATTGTCAAAATTAGAAGTGATGATGACTACTGGCTTGCCACACTATTAGATCCTCGGTACAAGACCAAATTTTGTGACATAATTCCAGCCATAGAAAGGGACGCATGTATGCAGGAGTATCAGCAGAAGCTGTTACTCGATCTTAGCTCGGCATTTCCACCAAACAACCAAGGTGTACGGAGTGAATCTCCCAAGAGTATCTCCAAATGAACATCGATGCCATGACTTTGGATCCTTGGAGCCTTGCTCACTTTGGGCTTCAAATCTTGAAAAATGGCCAGAGCTCTCCACTTACGCCTTGGAGATCTTTTCGTGTCCAGCTGCCAGCGTTGTCTCAGAATGTGTCTTCAGTGCTGCTGGGTGTGTGCTGACAGATAAGCGCACGCGTCTGTATAGTGACAATGTGGATAGACTAACATTCATCAAAATGAACAAGTCATGGATCCACAAGGAATTTACTAACCCTGTGTCATCCTGGGGAGAGTAAATGCTTGTGGATTTGGAATGTGCTTGATGCAAATGTACATGTGAAGTGTACAACTAGGGCACAAGTGCTGCCACTGAAGGGGTGTCTGT
Source organism: Anomaloglossus baeobatrachus (assembly GCF_048569485.1). Lineage (NCBI taxonomy): Eukaryota > Metazoa > Chordata > Amphibia > Anura > Aromobatidae > Anomaloglossus > Anomaloglossus baeobatrachus. Next base: position 407,710,365 of record NC_134358.1, read on the forward strand.
GTGGCCCAATTTTTGGAAAAAAGGGAGACTCCGCTTGGAGTAACCCTTGCTTGCAGTGTTTCTAAAAATGATCCAAGATGAACAGATCTGGGATCAGCAAAGACTTTGCTACCTATTCCGGTGTCATCCTGGGGACAGTTAAGGATGGCGTATTTTTGAATGTGCTTGATGCAAATCTACCTCTGAAGTGTACAACTGGGCACAAGTGCTGCCACTGAAGGGGTGTCTGTGTGGCCCAATTTTTGGAAAAAAGGGAGACTCCACTTGGAGTAACACTTGCTTGCAGTGGTCTCAAAAATCATCCAAGATGAACAAATCGGGGATCAGCAAAGACTTTGCTACCTACCCCGGTGTCATCCTGGGGACAGTTAAAGATGGCATATTTTTGAATGTGCTTGATGCAAATCTACCTGTGAAGTGTACAACTGGGGCACAAGTGCTGCCACTGAAGGGGTGTCTGTGTGGCCCAATTTTTGGAAAAAGTGGAGACTCCGCTTGGAGTAACCCTTGCTTGCAGTGTTTCTAAAAATGATCCAAGATGAACAGATCTGGGATCAGCAAAGACTTTGCTACCTATTCCGGTGTCATCCTGGGGACAGTTAAGGATGGCGTATTTTTGAATGTGCTTGATGCAAATCTACCTGTGAAGTGTACAACTGGTGCACAAGTGCTGCCACTGAAGGGGTGTCTGTGTGGCCCAATTTTTGGAAAAAAGGGAGACTCTGCTTGGAGTCACTTTGCGGTGTTTTACATGACTTTAGAAGGGCATGCCATGTCTATATCTGTATCTCGTCCTCTTTTTCCTTGTAACGCTGTTTTGTTTTCGCATGAGAATTTGTTCTTGTCACTTTCCCATGTGTTTGTGTTGTGTTGTGAGTTGTTTGTCACCTTTTGGACACCTTTGAGGGTGTTTTCTTGGTGTTATTATCGGTTTGTGATTGCCTTCCATTGTTTCCTATGGGGTTCGAGCGGTTCGCCGAACCGGTTCACCGAACCGAACTCAAATGCGACCTCCGTTCGGCGAACCAAGCTCGAGTCGAACCGCGACCGTTTCGCTCATCACCAGTTAACACCAAGCAGTGGGGGTTAGCAGCCAGTAGCTGCTTGGTTTACCCTTAGCTAGCAATACAAAAAATGCAGCGGGAGCCCATATATTTTTTTTTCAATTGTTTATTTAAAAACTAAACAAAAATGGGCTTCCCTGTATTTTGATTGCTGGACATCACAGTACTGTAAAAATAAATCATTAAAAAAATGACGTAGCGCTCCGCGGTATTTTTGACTCTCAGAACAGATAAAGCAGACAGCTACAGGTTGCCACCACCATCTGCCTTGCGTTACCTTGGCTGGCAATCAAAATACAGGGAATCCCATTAATTTTTTTTATTTAAAAAAATAGTTAAAAAAAATGACGTGGAGTCCCCCTATTTTGATAGCCAGCTAGGGTAAAGCAGATGGCTGTAGCCTGAAAACAACAGCTGGCAGCTTTGCCGTGGTTGGTCATCCAATGTGGAGGTCACCCCAGGCTCTTTTTTATAATTATTTTATAAATAATAATAATTACAAAAAAAAAGTAGGGTCCCCCCCAAATTGGGTCACCATCCAAGGTAAAGCGGACAGTGGTCTGGTATTCTCAGGGTGGGAAGGTCCACAGTTATTAGCCCTTCACAGCTTAAAATTAGCAGGCCACAGGCCCCCTAGAAGTGGCGCATCCACTAGATGCGCCAATCCTGGCGCTTCACCCTAGCTCATCCCGTGCCCTTGTGCAGTGGCAAATGGGGTAATAAATGGGGTTGATACTAGCTGTAAGGTCACCTGACATCAAGTCCAGCAGTTTGTGATGTCATGGCGTCTATCAGATACCCGACATCATAAACTGTCAGTACTAACAAAAAAAAATAGACAAAAAAAAATGTATTTGAAAAAACACTCCCCAAAACATTCCCTCGTTCACCAATTTATTGTAAGGAAAAAAAAATAAGGGGGTCCCACGATGACTCTGGACTGTCTAGAAGATGGGGAGACACATTCAGGGAACACGTATCCCCCATTTTCTAGGAGTGCAGAACCTCCATGTGAGGAGTGTGGGTGCAATGAATCTGCACCCACTCTCCCCGGGTCCACAGCAGCAGAGTCCATGTCGTAACTGCTGCTACCAAAGCTGCAATACCCTGCTCATGAGGTAAGGGCATGCCTAATCCGGGGAACTAATCTACATTTCCAAATATTGGTATTTGCTCATATTATTGCTATTCCACCTACTATATATTGGGGATAGGATCTTGGAGATAGAATACCCCTTTAAGTCCAGTTATCCAGCTGAATGAATACTAAACAACAGAGCTTGCTATTTAGACATGTTTTCTTCTGGCGTATAACGGACTCTCATGTTTGGTAGTCATTCAGCAGGGCAAATATAAAATCAAATACCTCCATTTGGAAATGTAGTATAGCTCTCCTGATCATTTATGTTCCTTACCTCATGAGCAGGGCATTGCAGTAGCTTACAGATGCATGGTTACTGCCACTCACTGTGTCTGAACACAAGAAGCTGAGCTGACAGCCGCTCTGTGCATGCGGCAGTGTCTATTGTAAAGGAGGGGGCCGCGAGGGATCAACGCTGCACAGGTACCATGGGACACCGGGGAATACCGGTGGTGTTATAGGAGGTGACCTGGCAGGGCCTGGGGAGGAGTTTTCTGTCGCATGTGTCATGGCACATGCGACAGAAATTAGAGGAGTAGGGTGAACACGGCTAGCGCGCTGCTGTGCGCGTGGCCATCTTGGATTTCCGGGAGGAGGTCGGGGGGGGCACTTTGGCGACTCCGGGGAACCGGAGGGGACCGGGGAGGAGATTTATCTCCCATCTGACATGTTTGTTCATGCCAGATGGTAGATAAATAATTTTTTACCGGCTCTGTCATTTACTGTAACGTGATCATCGGTATACGGTGTATACTGGTGATCACGTGAGCGGGGACTGGAAAAACCGGCCTGAATCATGATCTCCAGGGTCTCAGCTACCCCTTGAAATCCCAGAGAATTTCTGACGCTGGGGGGGCGCTATTCACTTATTTCTGCCTGCTGTTTATAAACGGCAAATCAGAATAAGGCTACATTCACACGACCGATCCGTTTTTGTGGTCCGCCAAAAACAGTCCGTTCTTTTCACGGATGCATGCATGTGGCATCTGTTTCCGTTCTGTATACGGTCCGTATGTCATCCATTTGTTATTCGTGTGCCTTCCATTTTTTTGCGTACTGCAAAAAAACTGAAGGAGGTAAAATACATAAATTTACCCAGGATCCATAGCTTCAGCCTACATGAGGCGGTCACATGTTCACTCCAGTGCCAGTTTCTACTGCTTTCCACAGCGTAGAGCGCTCTGGTGATTTTCCTGTGCTTGTACACTTCATATCAGTCTTTTCTGTCATTATAATGGCAGAAAGATACATAATGTCCCACTCTCCTGCATTTTGTAATTTTGCACCCTTTGGTGCCTTTCATGTGGCACTAATGACGTGGGGTTCCCCCCTATTTTTGATAGCCAGCTAGGGTAAAGCAGATGGCTACAGCCTGCAGACCACAGCTGGCAGCTTCACCTTGTCTGGTAATCCAAAACTGAGGGCATTTGACGCTGTTATTTTAAATTAAATAAATAATTAAAAAAAAAAAACACGTAGGGCTCCCCCCAAAATTGGATCAACAGCCAAGGTAAAGCGGACAGCTGGGGTCTGATATTCTCAGACTAGGGAGGTCCATGGTTATTGGACTCTCCCCAGCCAAAAAATAGCAGGCCGCAGCCGCCCCAGAAGTGGCACATCCATTAGATGCGCTAATCCTGGTGCTTCGCTCCAGCTCATCCTGTTGCCCTGGTGTGGTGGCAAACAGGGTAATATATAGGGTTAATGCCAGATGTGTTATGTCACCTGGCATCAAACCCTGGGGTTCGTGATGTTAGGTGTCTGTCAGATACCCAACATCACAAACCCAGTCAGTAATAAAAAAAAAATAGATGACAAACACATTTTTATTTGAAAAAACACTCCCCAAAACATTCCCTCTTTCACCAATTTATTAGAAAGAAAAACAAATCCAGGTCTGGTGTAATCCAAGGGGTCCCATGACGATCCATACCATAGTCAATATCCCAGTCAATAAAGAACAGAATGTTCTATATTGGCTGGAAGAGCAATGCAGTGACCTGAGCTACCATCAATAGGTCAGCCCAGGTCACTGCAGGGCATGACAAGTGCTTCTGTCAGGAGGATAGCGAGGTACATTACCTGCGGTGATCGCTGCATTTCTGATAGCAGAGCTGTCACTGAGTTAAATGACCGCTGCCTTCACAACCAAGTATCGCGGGTGCCTGTGACGTCACCGCTAGTGACAGTCACGGGTCGGCAGCAAGAGGAGATGTGACAATTGGCGGCCATGGAGGACAGTGACAGCGCTGACGTTGGGAGGGCACAACTTCATCACCACAGGTAAGGAACTTTACTAACCTTCTGACGGCAGAGCTTGTCATCCCTGTGGCTGCTATCACTGCAATGTGGGCAGCTGCGGACACCGTACAGTGTGGGCAGCTGTGGATACTGCTGAGCGGGCAGCCGCGGGGCTGGGGCTGGAGCAGGACACAGACTGCAGCGGCATCCGGCGGGAGTCACACGGAAATGCTTCTGTGTGGCTTTCGGGGATTTTTGCACATGTAGCCAGGGTAAACATCGGGTTACTAAGCAAAGTGCTTTGCTTGGATACCCGATATTTACCCTGGTTACCAGCTTACCACAGGCTGCCAGCGATGGCTCCCTGCACACGTAGCTGTAAAAGCCACGCTTTTCGTGATCGAACCGTTCTCGAATGTAACTCGAACTGCCGAACTTTTAGCAAATCGTTCGAGTACATCGAACGACTCGAACACCCCCCCCAAAATCACTCGAACATGAAATTGGCGAACCTCGAACATCGCTCATCTCTATTGCTCTGTCCTATAAAATGTGTACTTTTGCAATATCCAAAAAGAGGTTGCAGTCCAGCTCAACATACAAACTTTTCTTTAGTTATTCCAGTCTACATACAGTGCATCATAAAACATGATATACATGGATAGCATTTTAAACACATTTTAGGTATTCTCAGCACTATTAATCATATTTCTTTTTCATTAAATTGACTATGGCAAAGATGTCGCCGAGCTGCAAATGTTAGGTGAACTACAACATGGTAAGCTGGACTTTACACTTTTCCAACATAACAACGATTAAAAAAACATATCTAAGGCCACTGTTGCTTTTTTGAAGAAGAACAGGGTCAAAATGATTCAGTGGCCAAGAATGTCTTATGATCTGAACTCAATTAAACAACTATAAGAAATTCTGGAGACATGTTAAGCATCACTCTTCATCCAGCATCCAGGATCTACAATAAGTTATTCTTGAAGAATGGAAAAAGATAGATGTTGAGCTATGTCGCCAACTTATTCATTCCATGCCTAAAATACTTGGTGCTGCCCTTAAAAATCATAGAGGTCATATAAAATAAAAGATATTGTTTTTAGTGTGGGATGTATTTGCTTTTAATTTAAGTAAAACTGAACATTTTGTAATGATAGTTATATTACTAACCTTAATTTCTCGTTATGGGTTGAAAACACGTTAAACGACAAATTTTGGAGACTGTTCTTGTGTTCAGTGACATATTGATTGACATCTTACATTTCAAAAGGGATGTACTCATTTATGCTGAGCTTAGAAGAATTCAGCTTGTCAGTTTTTAGTCACGTAGTATCATAGATCTAATAGAAAACAGAAGAATTAACTGGTAGAAGGGCAAATGAGCAATTGTAAGTATACAGTGCAATATACAGCACTTCTTATCATTATTGGCACCCATGAAGTTTAAGTACATGATGTGGAATATCTCCTGAAAAAAAGAAATCAAGTGAAACAGCTTTTTGATATAGAGCACTGGTGTTAAATACAAAATAGCAAATGATAAACAACAATTTAAAATAAAAAAAACTATGGGAGGGAAAAACAGAAAAACCTAAGGTTGCTGTGACAGTGGCATTGGCACTATTTAAGTTAAGTATGGAAACACATTTTGACTCATTTGTGGTAAATCACAAATGAGAATCACTTGTGATAAATTGCAAGCATGGGACATGAATTAGCCAATGAATGATGACTTCAGAGTTTTTAAAAGCCACATGGTTGGCCTCATTACTTTGTCACAATAGTTTAGACAAAACAGATGTCTGAGGACATCAGAACAGCTATTATTAGCAAACACATGATTTCCAAAGGGTATAAGGCCATCTACAAATATCTTGGCATGCCAGTTTTCACAGTGAACAATGTTCTTAAGAAGCCAACCATGGAACCATCAAGAACCTCCCTGGATGTAGGGGAAAGAGGAGAATTGACAAGACATGTTTTCAAAGGGTGGTGAGAATGGTGTAAAAAAACACCATGTCAAACATCCAAAGACCTGTAGTACCATACATCGAACTCTACACCAAGCAGAGTTTTATGGACAAAGGCCAAAGAAGAAACCATTGCGGGAGAAAAGACATAAAAAGGAACAACTGATCTTTGCCGAAGAGTACCTTGACAAACCACAATCCTTCTGGAAAAATGTTCTGTGGAAAGATGAAAGAAAAATAGACTTTTTTGGCAATACACACCAACAGTTTGTTTACACACGGCATAAAGAAGCTTGTATTTAAAAGAACACTCTACCAGCAGTTAAGCATTGGTAGAGGATCCATAATGCTGTGGGCTTGTTTTGCTGTGTCTGGTGCTGGAGGACTTGCCTGTGTCACAGGAATCATGAACATATAGAATTATCAAGAGATTTTAGAGTGAAATGTCCTACCCAGTGTAAGAAATCTTAATGTGAGTCGAAGATCATGGGTCCTCAAGCAAGAAAATGAACCAAAGCACACTTCCAAAAGTACACAGGAATGGTTAAGAAAGAAAATACGAATTGGCCAACAATGAGTCCTGACCTCAATCCCATTGAAAATCTTTGGGGTGAGCTGAAATCTGCCATTGGGAAAAATAACCCTGCAAACATTGTATGAGTTTGAACAAACTGCAAAAGGAGAGTGGGAGAAAAAAACAGCTAAGTGCAGGAGGCTTATAGATGGCTACAAGAAACGTTGGGAGGCTATCATCAATGCCAAAAGATGTTCAACCATGATGATTGCAATATATTAAGAGGATAACAAGTTTGATCAGAGTGCTTCTTTACGTAGTTGTTAAAGGGAATACAGTCTTCAGAGACATATTGGACAAACATTTTAGTTGCATATCTGTTTCAATAAAGATGACCTGAGTTCCAATGGTTCAATTAACATGAACACTAAGATGAAAGAGTTTATGCAACTTTTTTTTAAAAAAAATTGTAGCTTGAACTATAGATGACTTTTATTCCATTTTAGATCATTCGATTTATTAAACAATTGAGTTGGGCTTCATCCAGATAGATGTGTTTGTCTCTGACAAACCATATGGTTAAACACCAGAACTGTCTTTTATTTGTTCATGGGATTTTCATACCGAGGAAAAATATAATGTGCTTTTGCTTTTAATGACATGGTGTCTTTAAGACTTGAGTATGAAGGCCTCCTTTTTCAAATCTGGCAAGTGTCACTTTACATAACAGGAATTGTGAAATTACCTTATATATCCAATTGGATCTAAGATATCTTTTTATGTAATGTACTTTACGTTAATAGTAAATTTAAGTAGAGTAAGGTTGTAGCTGGACATGTACTGGATGGAGAAATTGTGTCACCAAGATGCTTAGCCTCAGTGATGTAAAACCTGGAGAGAATGCTCTAGCACTAATAGTACTGAAAGGTTTATATAATAAACTGGGATTTTTGGTATGGGTTTTAGGAATGACTGAAACAACTGAATAGGTCTGATTATTTCCTTATGTTCAATCTAGTCTTTGCAGATAATTTAAAAGGCAGCTTAGATGCCTCAGAACCTGTCTAGGAGAAGAGGTGAAAACACCTCTGGGACATGAGTCTGTGAGTGGAGGTGAGAAGACCTATGATTCAGTGCAGATTTGTGTGGGAACCTTTGGAAATGGGTGAGACTGTACTTCTTTGTGAGCTGTTTTTCGTTTCTTTTCATTGTTGCTCAAGAGAAAGTTTGTTTGTTACATTTTACCTGAAAGTTTCCTGAACTTTAATAAATAGGGATGATCGAATATCACAAATATTCGGCAATATTCGGCTTTGCGAATATTCGACGAATAGGTCGCCACTATGCGAATATTCGATGTGCAACGTAAGTCTATGGGAAGCCCGAATAGTTGCTATTCGGCAACTATTCGGGTTTCCCATAGACTTACAGTGCGCCTCGAATATTCGCAAATAGTCGAATAGCGGCAACCTATTCGTCGAATATGGGCGTTGCTGAATATTTGAGGTATTCGATCATCCCTATGAATAAACTTTAATAAAACCTCCTGTTTTCACCAAGAGGCTTTCTGCCTTTGTAAACGTTACTGTATGCCAAGGAGTGCAAATATCTGCAATAGAAATTAGAGATGAGAGAATTGATTGAAAAAGAACCAAATTTGTGTGGAACATTGAGAGATTTGCCGAATACGCTAAATTTGAATAATTTTCGAATCCCTTCTAATAAGAGGATCTATAACTGATGAAAAATAGGCTGTATAAAAGCAAAAGCAAGAGGTGCGTTAGTCATTTTGTGGGGAATAAAAAATAGAGACAGGGAGATATACAGTGTGTGTCCACCCATATCCTGTACACCACCATTAACTTGAGAATGGCGGCAGCTATAGGCATAGAAGTGGTGTCTAGGTATAGTAAAGTAGCCATGCGCTATGCAATGAAACCACCTATAGCGCCACCTGGTGGAAAACAATGGGGTTAGCATTTTTATCTCGAAAACGGAACGAGATAGAGAAAAAAGTGAATTACAAAATTGTAGGGCATCATCAATTCAATACGAATCAACACCTTGCATACAGAAATGCTATGATATGAAACCCATGACCTCCCCAAAACATTGAATGCTGGTCATGCATATGGCGCTCATTTACCTTTGATGCTCAAAGTGGCCACTGTCAGCTGCAATTCACATCTTGACTCTGGACAGCATACTGTATCTTGCTGCACGTTGTGCAATATGGTAGGTAACTAGTTTGCACAAGCATCTGTGATACGTCGTCGTAGGTCCTGCAATGTTGTTGGAGGGGTTGCATACACCTGCTGTTTGAAGTGACCTCAGAGAAAGAAGTCCAATGGGGTCAGGTCAGGTGAGCGTGGAGGCCACTCCACGCAGCCACCATACCCAATGACTTGTAGGAAGGTCTCCATGAATTATCGCTTCACGTCCGCAGCCTTGTGAGTTTTACGCATTCTAATCATAGCATTTCTGTATGCAAGGTGTCAATTCGTATCGAATTGATGATGCCCTATAACTTTGTAATTCCCTTTTTTTCCTCTGTTTCCGTTTTCGAAATAAAAATGATAACTCCGTTGTTTTCCACCAGGTGGTGCTATAGGTGGTTTCATTGCATAGCGCATGGTTACTTTACTATACCTAGACACCACTTCTATGCCTATAGCTGCCGCCGTTCTCAAGTTAATGGCGGTGGACAGGATATGGGTGGACACACTATATAGTCATAGAGATAGGTAGAGAGATAGTGTGTGAAAGCAGGGAAGATCAGGGTTTAATGGACAGTATATCACAAAAGTGAGTACACCCCTCAGATTTTTGTAGATATTTTATTATATCTTTTCATGGGACTGCATTGAAGATATGACACGTTGATACAATGTACAGTAGTCAGTGTCCAGTTTGCATAACAGTGTAAATTTGGTGTGCTCTAAATAACTCAGCACATATCCATTACTGATTAAACTGCTGGCAACAAATATCAGTACATCCCTAAGTACAAATGGCCAAATCGTGTCCAAATAGTCATTTTCTCTCCCTGGTGTCGGGTGTGAATAGGAAGTAGGGGCGTTAAATTTGGTGTTATCACTCACACACTCACTGGTCACTGGAAGTTCAACATGACACCATGGCAAAGAATTATCTGAGGATCTGAAAAAAACAATTGTTTCTCTACATAAAGATGGCCAGGGCCAGCAACGGCAAATCTATGGCACGCGTGCCAAAGAGAGCATGCAGAGCTCTCTCTGTTGGTATGTGTGCCTTCACCTCAGCCAGAGTCATACTGCCTCTTTGAACTGCTGGCGCGATCATGCTCGCAGTTCAAAGTTGTGTCGGAGTGAAGAAGACAATACTCCTCGCTATGACACTGTCTCTCTAAGGCCGCAGGCACTACAATGTGCTCACCAAATAAGGATGTGAATATTCACTGCTCCCCAAGCTCATAATCCCTCTTTGCACGGAAGCCAGTGCTGTGAGGTGTGCTTGATTATGGGAGTGGGGAGCAATGAATATTCATGTTGTTTAATAGCAGCACACGTGACTGCCCAGAAGCCTGCTTCTTGTTGCAGCTGGATGGTCACATGAGTCGCTATTAAAGAAAACAATTATTCACTGCTCCCTACAGCCATAATCCCAAGCATGTGGAGCAGCGAATATGCCGGCAGCTGATGGCAGTGTAAGTGGCTGTGCATGACAGTGACGTTCTGTGCTATGCCATTTACACATTGAAGCCAGTTGCCGGTATGACAGCATCAGATCATGACACCAAGGAAGCGGAGGGAAGGTGAGTATATTTTTTCTCACTGTATGCGGTGTGATAGGGGATCATATGTACCATATTGGGGACATATATCAGGATGGGGCTAAGATGGGGACATCTATACTAGGATGGGACTGTTTTCAGCTTTGAATTAAATAAAATCTGACATCAGAAACAGATTAACAAATGTGAATCAGTGTGCATGTGCTGCTCTTCAACTTACAAAGTATGAGCCAAGGTTAAACAAGGTATCAGCATGCATGCAACAGTAAAAAAAATCACATTAATTGTTCAAAAGCATGCCAAATACTTTTCAAGTTCTGTTATCCAGGTTGAATTGCTCTGTTGGCACTTTGCGATTAATAATTGGGTTTTGAATTGCAGTTAGGGCACTCGGTATCATGGTCTGTCATGGGTCAGCAAGAGAAGATCCCAGATTTGACTGCGCAAAATGTTCCCTGACTTTCTATTATTCCTGCTGTTAATATTCAGTGTAGTAGCTATCGCCTCTGCTGGGTTTAAATTCTTTTCCCTCTAGGAGCCTGTGCAGCCCCTCTTCCCTTCAGCTGCTGATCATCTATATTTCCCCCTGTGTTTAAATACTCTCATTTTCCCTGGACTTGTGCTGGTAATATTCAGTTCCTTCACAAGCTCTGGGTGTAAGCAGGCAGCTTGCACTCATCTGTAGGATTGTTTCTGCTCTGTGCTGGTCTTCTTCCTGAGGCATCTGGAGATAAGTTGTTCATGCAATTTCCTCATATGTATGCTCTCTGTGTCTTCTTTATTATTTAGTGGGGTTCACGAAGAGCTCATCCCACTCGTTCCCTAGCTATGGTTCAGCTCTATGGTCATCTTAAGGTCAGGTATCCGGATAGGTGCATAGGTACAAAAACTATCTATGTTGTTGAGGGACCCCAAGGGCTAGCGGTAGGTTTAGTCATGGGTCACCATCTTCCCCTTCCCTAGAAACAGGGTTTCTCTTTGCTTTTGCCATTTTCTTGCTACTCCCCCATGCCTAGAGTGACACTCAGTTTCTTAAAGGTCTACTATGACTGGCCTAGGCTATAAAAAGCTTGCTAATATACTGAAACTGAGCTGCAACTTGGTTGACAAGATCATACAGTTGTTTAGCAAGACAGGTTCCACTAAGAACAGGCCTTGCCATGTTTGAACAAAGAGATTGATTGCACATACAGTACAGACCAAAAGTTTGGACACACCTTCTCATTCAATGAGTTTTCTTTATTTTCATGACTCTAAAAATTGTAGATTCACATTGAAGGCATCAAAACTATGAATTAAAACATGTGGAATAAAATACTTAAACAAGTGTGAAACAACTGAAAATATGTCTTATATTCTAGGTTCTTCAAAGTAGCCACCTTTTGCTTTCATTACTACTTTGCACACTCTTGGCATTCTCTTGATGAGCTTCAAGAGGTAGTCACTGGAAATGGTTTTTCAACAGTCTTGAAGGAGTTCCCAGAGATGCTTAGCACTTGTTGGCCCTTTTGCCTTCACTCTGCAGTCCAGCTCACCCCAAACCATCTCGATTGGGTTCAGGTCTGGTGACTGTGGAGACCAGGACATCTGGCGTAGCACCCCATCACTCTCCTTCTTAGTCAAATAGCCCTTACACAGCCTGGAGGTGTGTTTGGGGTCATTGTCCTGTTGAAAAATAAATGATGGTCCAACCAAACGCAAACCGGATGGAATAGCATGCCGCTGCAAGATGCTGTGGTAGCCATGCTGGTTCAGTATGCCTTCAATTTTGAATAAATCCCAAACAGTGTCACCAGAAAAGCACCCCCACACCATCACATCTCTTCCTCCATGATTCACGATGGGAACCAGCCATGTAGAGTCCATCCGTTCACCTTTTCTACAAAGACACGGTGGTTGGATCCAAAGATCTCAAATTTGGACTTAACAGACAAAAGCACAGATTTCCACTGGTCTAATCTCCATTCCTTGTGTTCTTTAGCCCAAACAAGTCTCTTCTGCTTGTTGCCTGTCCTTAGTAGTGGTTTCCAAGCAGCTATTTTACCATGAAGGCCTGCTGCACAAAGTCTCCTCTTAACAGTTGTTCTAGAGATGAGAAGGTGTGTCCAAACGTTTGGTCTGTACTCTACTCAGCGTGATGTCCAGAGTTTGTCTTTTCCAAATTGACATTTGAGTGTTGCCAGAATTGATGTAGAGGTTAAAGGGGTGGGGGGGGGGAGTCAACTTGTCAATGCTCAGATCATACACCGCACACTGTATCAAATTGATCTGCATGGCTGTTGTTCCAGAAAGAAGCCTCTTCTATAGCTGATGCACAAGAAAGCCAACAGTTTGCTGTAGACAAGCAGACTAAGGCCATGAATTACTGGAACCATATACTGTGGTCTGATGAGACTAACATAAAATTAATTGACTCAGTTGGTGTCAAATCTGTGTGGTAGCAACCAAGAAAGGAGTTCAAAGACAAGTGTGTCTTGCTTACAGTCAAGCATGGTGATGGGAGTGTCACAGTTTGAGGCTGCATAAGTGCTGCTGGTTTTAGGGAGCTACAGTTCACTGAAGGAACCATGAATGCCAACATGTACTGTAACATACTGAATAGAGTATAATGCCCTCCATTTGGATACTGGGCCATAGGACAGTATTCCAACATGATAATGACCCCAAACACACATACATCGAAGACGATCACTGCCTTGCTAAAGAAACTAAAGGTAAAAGGGCTTGACTGGGTAAGCATGTTTCCAGACCAAAATCCTATTGAGTATCTTTAGGTCATCCTCAAACAGATGGTGGTGGTGGAGGAGCGCAAGATCTCTAACATCCACCAGCTCCATAATGTCGCCATGGAGTAGGGGAAGAGGATTCCAGTGGCTCCTGTGAAGCTCTAGTGAACTCCATGCCAAAGAGAGTTAAGTCAGACATATAGTTATTGAAAAAGGTGCATGATGATGTTATAACCATAAAGATGTAAATATAAAGAAATACATAGTGATTACAGCACCAGAAATCTAGGACTATATTAAAGGACAATCGTAAGGTAAGCAGAAAAAAAGGAAAAAACGATCAAGAGTCAAAAATATGAAAATATAATATTTATTATGCCAAAAAAAGAGGAGGAAAAGGTGACAGAATGTGGCGGATATAGCTAAGACCACCTGGGAGGACGGTACAAGTAGGCGATCACAAGACGTGATAGTATATAATCATTTGAACCACATAAGTAAATATTAAAGCTAATATATATATAACAGCAGGGGATATGTGTCTAATACAATTACCACATTAGATAGTATGCCAAAAAAGACTAACAATAAGCCATATAGAGTGGACTAAAAAATGGTCCAATATCAAAGGAGAATTGACATACAAAAATACAGCAGTAAGTGCAAAATATTAGACTGTACCTGAACAATGGTGGAACCCAGGGGTGAGCGTCTACCCAATGCACGGCATTTGGGTGGAAACCTTCGTCAGGGGGCGGTGACAAACAAGTGAAGAAACAGGACGGATTAAAAAGTCTGTGCGACTAATAACATCATGCCACGTCATAGAGATTAGCATATCAAATACCTGTGCGTCACTCATGACGTATGCGCAGCCACGGCAAGCACAGAGACCAGACGGACGCCGCATCATGGAAACGGAGTATGGGTCACATGGAGATCACATGACCCAGTCTCCAAAACCATAGAGATACGACAATCAGTATGGGACCCAGGCGCCGAGGCAGCGCATGCATACCAAAGGACAAGGAGCCGTTAGAGACATGGAAAAAACTATAATATAATAGGAGGAGACAAGGATAAGTGTACCAAAGTGAGGCAAAAGGGATAACCACGGAAACTAGCAACATTATAGAATACATAATGGCTGACCAATATAATACATAGATAATCAAAATATGTTATAAGCTTTAGACTCAAAATTGAAATATATATGGAAACATAATAGTAAGCCAGTAGAACGACAAGAGCCATGAAAATATATGCATATATAAATTGGTAATTGTCCAGCACTACGTATCATTAGAAAATCCACATAAGATATATAAATATATATAGATAAGGAAGACATCCATATAGAAAAATGTTGTACGTAGTAATTCCTTCTCGGATTCGTCGGGCAAACGTATTTCTGCAATTAAAAAACGCATTAACTGCAATTCCAAGGCAGTTATCTACTATGCCACCTGCCCTTGCCCTAAAATATATGTCGGCTTGACCACGCGCCAACTAAAAGTATGACTTAGAGAACACGTCCTTGGAATAGAGGCAGCATCAACTGAGCTAGACACGTCCATTCTTAAGACGATACCTCGTCATTTTAAGGTTTTTCATCAATGCAGATCTGCTGATCTTATGGTGAGGGGTAATGATTTATTGGATATTGACATACAAGGGGGCAATATCAAACAGAGATTAGCGCAACTTGAGGCCAGGTGGATTTGGACATTGGACACCATCCAGCCATCTGGTCTCAATGAGAATTTGAAAAATAAATAAGAAATAACATTTGGAACTCCATTCTATGTCTGAACTGGGTGCAAAAACCTAAAAAAAAAAAACATCACTATGGGGAGATAAGGTATGCACACCAGTGACTATGTAAGGGGAATACATGTAATAGCAGAAACTGCTGTGTGAATACTGACATGAAAAATTCAATAGCTATATGTAAGGATGAAATGTGAAAAATGGAACCTGCATTACTGCCATGAATATATGAATAAAGAGAAATTTAGCTACTGAATTGATCAATGCAATAGAGCCCCAACACTACGCCAAAGTATTTCTCTACGTTGGGGTCCCTAGCTTGTGTGTGTCTTCTCATGCAGTTAAAAAACTTACCGTGTACGGGAAGCTGAGACCCAGGCTATATATACGATGTGGATTGGCAATAGGTGTGTATGGGGAGGGTTCACAAACGAAAAACTGCTAACAAATAAGAAATAACGTTTGGAACTCCTTTCTATGTCTGAACTGGGTGCAAAAACCTAAAAAAAAAAACATCACTATGGGGAGATAAGGTATGCACACCAGTGACTATGTAAGGGGAATACATGTAATAGCAGAAACTGCTGTGTGAATACTGACATGAAAAATTCAATAGCTATATGTAAGGATGAAATGTGAAAAATGGAACCTGCATTACTGCCATGAATATATGAATAAAGAGAAATTTAGCTACTGAATTGATCAATGCAATAGAGCCCCAACACTACGCCAAAGTATTTCTTTACGTTGGGGTCCCTAGCTTGTGTGTGTCCTCTCATGCAGTTAAAAAACTTACCGTGTATGGGACGCTGAGACCCAGGCTATATATACGATGTGGATTGGCAATAGGTGTGTATGGGGAGGGTTCACAAACGAAAAACTGCTAACAAATAAGAAATAACGTTTGGAACTCCATTCTATGTCTGAACTGGGTGCAAAAACCTAAAAAAAAAACAAAACATCACTATGGGGAGATAAGGTATGCACACCAGTGACTATGTAAGGGGAATACATGTAATAGCAGAAACTGCTGTGTGAATACTGACATGAAAAATTCAATAGCTATATGTAAGGATGAAATGTGAAAAATGGAACCTGCATTACTGCCATGAATATATGAATAAAGAGAAATTTAGCTACTGAATTGATCAATGCAATAGAGCCTCAACACTACGCCAAAGTATTTCTCTACGTTGGGGTCCCTAGCTTGTGTGTGTCCTCTCATGCAGTTAAAAAACTTACCGTGTATGGGAAGCTGAGACCCAGGCTATATATACGATGTGGATTGGCAATAGGTGTGTATGGGGAGGGTTCACAAACGAAAAACTACTAACAAATAAGAAATAACGTTTGGAACTCCATTCTATGTCTGAACTGGGTGCAAAAACCTAAAAAAAAACAAAAAACATCACTATGGGGAGATAAGGTATGCACACCAGTGACTATGTAAGGGGAATACATGTAATAGCAGAAACTGCTGTGTGAATACTGACATGAAAAATTCAATAGCTATATGTAAGGATGAAATGTGAAAAATGGAATCTGCATTACTGCCATGAATATATGAATAAAGAGAAATTTAGCTACTGAATTGATCAAAGCAATAGAGAATGAGAATTTGAGCTTTGTCTCTTTTCTATAATCTGGAGGTAATTTTTTCTTGTTTTTAATTGTTTTTAATTGTTTTCCCTCACTAGGCACTATAAATACTCACCTTTCTTGCTGTGACGTTTTCCTCTGTGTGGAGATTTTTGTGGAGAATACCGAAGATGAAGAGCTCCTGATTAAAATATAACTGCCGTTGAAAGTTTTCAATTTGATTATGTTATATGTGCAATGTGTATTTTGATATGTCTGTACTGCACATTCTTGTATTTTTCTATATGGATGTCTTCCTTATTTATATATATTTATTTATATCTTATGTGGATTTTTTAATGATACGTAGTGCTGGACAATTACTGATTTATATATGCATATTTTTTCTTGGCTCTTGTCGTTCTACTGGCTTACTATTATGTTTTCAGATATATTTCATTTTTTAGTCTAAAGCTTATAATATATTTGGATTATCTATGTATAATATTGGTCAGCCATTATGTATTCTATAATGTTGCTAGTTTCTGTGGTTATCCCTTTTGCCTCACTTTGGTACATTTATCCTTGTCTCCTCCTATTATATTATAGTTTTTTCCATGTCTCTACTGGCTCCCTGTCCGTTGGTACGCATGCGCTGCCTCGGCGCCTTGGTCCCGTACTGATTGCTGTATCTGATTGCTGTGACCCATACTCCGTTTCCATGACGCGGCATCCGTCTGGTCTCTGTGCTTGCCGCGGCTGCACATGCGTCATGAGTGACGCACAGGTATTTGATATGCCAATCTCTATGACGTGGCATGATGTTATTCGTCGCACAGCCTTTTTAATCCCTCCTGTTCCTTCACTTGTTTATCACCGCCCCCTGACGAAGGTTTCTACCAAACCGTCGTGTGTCGGGTAGACGCTCACCCCTGGGTTCCACCATTGTTCAGGTACAGTCTAATATTTTGCACTTACCGCTGTATTTTTGTATGTCAATTCTCCTTTGATATTGGACCATCTTTTAGTCCACTCTATATGGCTTATTGTTAGTCTTTTTTGGCATACTATCTAATGTGGAATTTGTATTAAACACATATCCCCTGCTGTTATATATATTAGCTTTAATATTTACATTATATTTATGTGGTTCAAATGATTATATACTATCATGTCTTGTGATCGCCTACTTGTACCGTCCTCCCAGGTGGTTTTAGCTATATCCGCCACATTCTGTCACCTTTTCCTCCTCTTTTTTTGGCATAATAAATATTATATTTTCATATTTTGACTCTTGATCGTTTTTTCCTTTTTTTCTGCAAAGAGAGTTAAGGCAGTGCTTGAAAATAATGGTGGCCACACAATATATTGACACTTTGGGCATAATTTGTCCATTTTTACTTAGGGGTTTACTCACTTTTTTAGACAGCATTTTAGACATTAATGGCTGCATGGTGAGTTATTTAGAGGGCACACCAAGTTTAAACTGTTAAGCTTACTTTACTTAATTAAAATTACTTAATATTAATTGTATCAAGGAGTCATATCTTCCGTGTTGTCCCATGAAAAGATCTAATAAAATATTTACAAAATGAGATGGGTGTACTCACGTTTGGGATCTACTATACATGAAATTTAATGATAGTGTTTCTTTAAAGAAAATAGCTGAAAGCACAAAATATTTTATTGCGGTATTAAAAATAGTTTGTATAGGAACGTGAGAATAAATGGTGACAAAGACTCCAAGATTATACCTCCCATACATATTTTATGGCATAGAATCAATACCATAGTTTGCTGATTCCTAAATTTATCTAAAATAAATACAGTTTTTGCTTTCACATATAAAATACAATGAATAAAACAAGCATATTTTCCCATTTTGTTCTAATTTTGATACATTATTTGTAATAAGGATCATGTGGACTTTGTGATGGGGAAACAGTAATTAATGTCAACTATCTCCTGCAAAAACAAACTGCTTTATATAGAATTTGTTATTTCACATAGATCACATTTGTAGACATTAACCATAACACTACTGTCTGCTGGAAGGCAGCTGTTTAATGGTAAATTATTTTTAGCTGTGTCCTACAAGAAGTCACAGGCAAGACAATTAGGGCCGTTTTGCACAGTCCAGGAATTAGCCTACATAGGAGCAAATGCTTACATGTTGGCTGATCAAATCTTGCAGGCAGGCCTAAAACTTAGCATTTGTGAGCAGCACGTCTCCCTTGTAAACAGGGATGTCTTGTTATCATGGAGGGGAGGCATTAGTTTTATACCCCTTGATGATCATTGCTAGGTAAAAATGGTCCTTAACGTTGTATATCATATTTTTGCACTCGGGTTTATCAGACCATTTGAGAGGATCATTAATATACACACAATAAATGAGGTGTAGTGATGAGCGAGTACTAAAAAGCTCGGGTGCTCGAAGCTCGGGCCGAGCCTCCCAAGATACTCGTGTACTCGGGCCGAGCAACGAGCCCAATGTTATCCTATGGGAGACCCGAGTATTTTTGTGAAATGACCCCCCGGCAGCATGGAGAAACCCTAAAAATGTCACAAAAGTCTCAGAAGAGTGCTCAAATGACATGGCAACAGCATGGGGAAGACCCCTTGAAGCATTTATCACTCAAAAGTCACAGCTGTGAACAATTTTGTCCGCGTTTCACGCCATTTTTACGGACTCACCAGAAAACCTTCCAAAATGACCCCAAAATGATTTTTCATGGCAGAAATGTTAAGGGCACATACGCAATAGTGAGATAGAGCTGGTGTATGTTACTTTTTGAGATTAATACATGAAAGATTTTACGTGAAAACATTGTGTGGCACTCCGATGTCCCTGAGAAGAGACGTACATGAAGGCCTCTTGAGTCTAATGTGCCCATTTTGAGGAAGTGAGTCTTTGTAGTATTTTCCTTTGCCAGGGCAGTCCAAAATTGTGAGGTTCACCAATGCCCCTGCATACAGACGTGCATGAGGGCCTGTAAACCTGAAGTGCCCATTGTAAGGAAGTGGGTCTATTGTAGTATAGCCCTTAGGCAGGGCAGCCAAAAATTGGGAGGCTCCACATTGTCCCTGGATAGAGACGTGCATGATGGCCTGTAAACCTGAAGTGTCCATTGTCAGGAAGTGGGTGTATTATAGTATAGCCCTTAGGCAGGGCAGCCAAAAATTGGGAGGCTCCACATTGTCCCTGGATAGAGACGTGCATGATGGCCTGTAAACCTGAAGTGCCCATTGGAAGGAAGTGGGTCTATTGTAGTATAGCCCTTAGGCAGGGCAGCCAAAAATTGGGAGGCTCCACGTTGTCCCTGGATAGAGACGTGCATGAGGGCCTGTAAACCTGAAGTGCCCATTGGAAGGAAGTGGGTCTATTGTAGTATAGCCCTTAGGCAGGGCAGCCAAAAATTGGGAGGCTCCACGTTGTCCCTGGATAGAGACGTGCATGAGGGCCTGTAAACCTGAAGTGCCCATTGGAAGGAAGTGGGTGTATTATAGTATAGCCCTTAGGCAGGGCAGCCAAAAATTGGGAGGCTCCACGTTGTCCCTGGGTAGAGACGTGCATGAGGGCCTCAAAACATTAAGTGTCCATTGTCAGGAAGTGGGTGTATTATAGTATAGCCCTTAGGCAGGGCAGCCAAAAATTGGGAGGCTCCACATTGTCCCTGGATAGAGACGTGCATGATGGCCTGTAAACCTGAAGTGCCCATTGTAAGGAAGTGGGTCTATTGTAGTATAGCCCTTAGGCAGGGCAGCCAAAAATTGGGAGGCTCCACGTTGTCCCTGGATAGAGACGTGCATGATGGCCTGTAAACCTGAAGTGCCCATTGTAAGGAAGTGGGTCTATTGTAGTATAGCCCTTAGGCAGGGCAGCCAAAAATTGGGAGGCTCCACGTTGTCCCTGGGTAGAGACGTGCATGAGGGCCTCAAAACATTAAGTGTCCATTGTCAGGAAGTGGGTGTATTATAGTATAGCCCTTAGGCAGGGCAGCCAAAAATTGGGAGGCTCCACATTGTCCCTGGATAGAGACGTGCTTGATGGCCTGTAAACCTGAAGTGCCCATTGTAAGGAAGTGGGTCTATTGTAGTATAGCCCTTAGGCAGGGCAGCCAAAAATTGGGAGGCTCCACGTTGTCCCTGGATAGAGACGTGCATGAGGGCCTGTAAACCTGAAGTGCCCATTGGAAGGAAGTGGGTCTATTGTAGTATAGCCCTTAGGCAGGGCAGCCAAAAATTGGGAGGCTCCACGTTGTCCCTGGATAGAGACGTGCATGAGGGCCTGTAAACCTGAAGTGCCCATTGGAAGGAAGTGGGTCTATTGTAGTATAGCCCTTAGGCAGGGCAGCCAAAAATTGGGAGGCTCCACGTTGTCCCTGGATAGAGACCTGTTAGGTTCTTAGTGCCTCCGTGCTTGCATTTAAAAACCGCACGTGTGTGCCTGTTGGTGGCAGCTTTCCGCTGCATTTGTGTGAGTTTTGCAAAAACTTGGATATAACGCACAAGTCTAGTGAATACACATCAGCACAGCATTGCAAAATGCGCAAGGGCGTTGTCAACGAACAAGGAAGTGGACGTGATGGTGGTGCAGGCAGAGACCGAGGTTGTGTGCAAGCTCTAATTTCGCCACAACAAAGGGCCACATCTAGTCGCTCGCACGTCCTGTCCCAAATTCTTGGGGACCGCTGCAGTACACCGCTCTTGAACCAAGACCAGTGTCAACAGGTTGTTAGTTGGATAGCGGATAATGCTTCCAGTCAGATTGGCACCACCACAAACACTCTGTCTTCCACACGGTCAAGTGTCAGTAGCCGTGATACTGCACCGCACATTTCAGAACCTGATCCTCCTTCCTACCACCAGGCCGAGTACACGTCCACGGACATTACTGATCCCACACTTGGACACTCGGAAGAGCTGTTCGTTCACGTTTCCATTCACAAATTCTGGCCTCTCGCCAGCTCCTGTTGAAGTGGGCCATGACGAGATTGTATGTACAGATGCCCAAATATTTGAGCAGCCACGTTCTCCAACGTGTCTCAACAAGGGGTGGACGATGATGAGACACAATTGTCAGGAAGTCAGGAGGAGGAGCAGGGTGCGGAAGAGGAAGACGACGTGGTGGATGATCCAGTAACTGACCCAACCTGGCAGGAGGATATGCAGAGCGAGGACAGCAGTGCACAGGGGGAGGGAGGCGTAGCATCCCAACAGGCAGTAAGAAGCAGAGTGGTGGCCCCAGGCAGACGTCAGGCAACTGTTCCCCGGAACAACACGACACAAGGTGCCTGTACAAATGTTAGGTCTTCCCGAGTCTGGCTGTAATACTATTGTATGTATTGAGGATTTCGATTGCGTTAGGGCAATGACAACCAGAGACGAGTTCTTGGTGCAATACGTTTATAATATGCAACCAGCAAATATGTACATAAACGGAACAAAAACACAGTAGAACATAAATACAGGAAATACCTTCCAGGGATGGAGCGAAAGGGAATTCCCGGGACCGCGCACCGGACTCCCCCAGGGAGACCACCAAGAGCGAACCCCTATACAGGGACTGTCTGGCAATCACCCCAGAAGCCCTAAATGCGCAGCAGCCGGGACACAAATTGGCAATAGGTAAGTCCAAAAATGTCCGTACGTGATGTGAGTCCAGAGTGGTATTAAACGGAAGGAACCGGGCAGAAGTGCCGACCAAAGACGGCAAACGGAGTCCGGGCACAGCTAGATGATACCAGATGAAGTCCAGAGTCGGTGTCGGTTGTTTTCCAAGAGGATCCGAATAACAATCAGGAACCAAAAGCTGCAGGGCAGGAGCACACAGGAAGCAGTATACTCAGGCACTGGACTAAGCTTTAGGGGCGGCTTTTAAACAGATGGACAGGAAGTAGGGCAACAGAACAGAAAATTCCATGTTAACAAAGGGCAAGCTTTTTCAAAAGAAA
Source organism: Anomaloglossus baeobatrachus (assembly GCF_048569485.1). Taxonomy (NCBI): domain Eukaryota; kingdom Metazoa; phylum Chordata; class Amphibia; order Anura; family Aromobatidae; genus Anomaloglossus; species Anomaloglossus baeobatrachus. The sequence continues at coordinate 407,733,107 of NC_134358.1, forward strand.
ACTGGAAAACCCAGAACTCTGACACTGGCAGTTTTTTAAGTTGGCTCCAGATGATTCTAAAAAGGCCATTTGCAACACCTGCCATGCCAGCATCAGCAGGGCTACCAAAACTAGCAGCCTGACCACCACCAGCATGATCAGGCACATGTCAGCCAAGCACCCGACTTTGTGGGAAGTACAACAGAGTCCAGGAGCAGTGCTTGCTGATGTCACTGCTATGTCTTCGCTGGTTGTGCATGCGAGCCAATCCCCTGTCCATGCTGCCTGCGAACAAGCCTCCTCCACTCCTGCATCTGCAGTTGCCTACGCAGAAAGAACACCATCATCAAGCACGTCCTTGTCCCAGCGCAGCGTTCAGTTATCCATTCAGCAAACCTTTGAACGCAGGCGCAAATACACTGCCAAAACCCCACATGCCACAGTTCTAAATGCTAACATTTCGCGACTGCTTGCACTGGAAATGTTGCCTTTTAGGCTGGTTGAGACAGAAGCATTCCGCGACCTGATGGTGGCAGCTGTCCCACGTTACTCGGTCCACAGCCGCCACTATTTCTCCCGGTGTGCCGTCCCCGCATTGCATAACCACGTGTCACAAAACATCACACGTGCCCTGAACAACGCTGTTTCAGCCAAAGTCCACCTAACCACAGACACGTGGACAAGTGCATGTGGGCAAGGCCGCTACATCTCGTTGACGTCACACTGGGTTAATATTGTGCAAGCTGGGACCCAGTCTGAGCGAGGGACGGAACACGTCCTTCACACACCAAGTTTTGCAGGCCCTACCTCAGTCAGGGTTTCACACACACTCTACAGCTCCGGAATGTCATGCTCCTCAGCCTCCTCCTCCTCCTGCGCATCCTGATCCACTTTACCCTCCACACCAGTCCCAAGCTGGAAGTGTCGCGGGCGGAGGAGGGGACGGTGCGCTCTCCCACTGCTCGGGTCCGGCTGACGCAGCTCTACGGCTGCTGCTGCTCGTTGGCTCGAGCGATGGCCGGATCCCGGTGACTCGAGCGGCGCTACTCGCCCGTGAGTGAAAAGGGGTGGTTTGGGTTTTGGGGATATTGTCCGTGACGCCACCCACGGTTGTGGTGATTGTGTGGACACCACCGCTGCTCTGGACGGGGATCCCGGGAGCCTGTGACAGGGAGCAGCTTTGTTGTTATTTCTCCCCTCCGTGGGTAGGGGGGTTGGTTGTCCCGGGGCCTGGTGATGGGGTAGAGATGGATGACAGGCGGGTTGCGGGGCCTGATGAAGTGCAGGGTCGCAGGGGCAGCGCTGTGCCGCACGGCACGGAGGTACTCACTCAGCCCAATGATGATGACACAGTTCACGGTAAAACAAGTGGCTGGATGGACGGGTCACTCGGACGGCTGCGGTTGTTCCTCCCTGCAGGTTAGTGATGACTGTCTCTCCCTGCACCTAAGTTAAGTGTTATTGCTATGCACCCCAATTTGGGATGTATTCCATCTGTATAGATTTTGGCGTTTGGTGACTGTTCACATTGGGTCATCAGGCTTTGTCCACAGGCTATATATATACTTCATGCAGCATTTGCTTGGACCTGTCCCGCCCACAGCCATGACTCAGTCATGGGTACGGGACTGCAATAGACCAGGTGAGTGCTGCTGAGAGCAGTTCTGCTATTTATATGTGAGGCCGCATGGCACATTTTATAAAAATATTTTAGTGTAGGACTGCTTCAAATGAGATTTGCCGTGACGTGGCGAAGCAGCTCAAGAAATTGCAATTTTTTGCCAAAAATCTCAAAAAAAATTTTTATAATGCAGTTTGGAATATTTGATGCCTTAGTGCACATTGGTGCTGGCTCTTTGTTGTTTCTTTGTTGAATTGGTCGGTGGTTGACCTCCACCTTGCTATGCACCCCAATTTGGGATGTATTCCATCTGTATAGATTTTGGCGTTTGGTGACTGTTCACATTGGGTCATCAGGCTTTGTCCACAGGCTATATATATACTTCATGCAGCATTTGCTTGGACCTGTCCCGCCCACAGCCATGACTCAGTCATGGGTACGGGACTGCAATAGACCAGGTGAGTGCTGCTGAGAGCAGTTCTGCTATTTATATGTGAGGCCGCATGGCACATTTTATAAAAATATTTTAGTGTAGGACTGCTTCAAATGAGATTTGCCGTGACGTGGCGAAGCAGCTCAAGAAATTGCAATTTTTTGCCAAAAATCTCAAAAAAAATTTTTATAATGCAGTTTGGAATATTTGATGCCTTAGTGCACATTGGTGCTGGCTCTTTGTTGTTTCTTTGTTGAATTGGTCGGTGGTTGACCTCCACCTTGCTATGCACCCCAATTTGGGATGTATTCCATCTGTATAGATTTTGGCGTTTGGTGACTGTTCACATTGGGTCATCAGGCTTTGTCCACAGGCTATATATATACTTCATGCAGCATTTGCTTGGACCTGTCCCGCCCACAGCCATGACTCAGTCATGGGTACGGGACTGCAATAGACCAGGTGAGTGCTGCTGAGAGCAGTTCTGCTATTTATATGTGAGGCCGCATGGCACATTTTATAAAAATATTTTAGTGTAGGACTGCTTCAAATGAGATTTGCCGTGACGTGGCGAAGCAGCTCAAGAAATTGCAATTTTTTGCCAAAAATCTCAAAAAAAATTTTTATAATGCAGTTTGGAATATTTGATGCCTTAGTGCACATTGGTGCTGGCTCTTTGTTGTTTCTTTGTTGAATTGGTCGGTGGTTGACCTCCACCTTGCTATGCACCCCAATTTGGGATGTATTCCATCTGTATAGATTTTGGCGTTTGGTGACTGTTCACATTGGGTCATCAGGCTTTGTCCACAGGCTATATATATACTTCATGCAGCATTTGCTTGGACCTGTCCCGCCCACAGCCATGACTCAGTCATGGGTACGGGACTGCAATAGACCAGGTGAGTGCTGCTGAGAGCAGTTCTGCTATTTATATGTGAGGCCGCATGGCACATTTTATAAAAATATTTTAGTGTAGGACTGCTTCAAATGAGATTTGCCGTGACGTGGCGAAGCAGCTCAAGAAATTGCAATTTTTTGCCAAAAATCTCAAAAAAAAATTTTTATAATGCAGTTTGGAATATTTGATGCCTTAGTGCACATTGGTGCTGGCTCTTTGTTGTTTCTAAGTTAAGTGTTGGTAGTGATGGTTTCCCAACGGTAACCCGCTCCCCGACCTGGATATGGGCCGGAGGAGCCCCTTTTGCCCACAGGCGCTGGCCCTGGGAGACGGTTGCCCTTGGCGGTGGCGGTGTCTCCCCTTCACGGTTGGACAGTTGCCTTCTATCTGGACTTGGCTGTTTGGAAACCCTGAGGTCCCCTTCACTAACGGATTTGGCAAATTCACGGCGACACCAAGCCTTGCCGGGATCCGAAAGTCCTCTGCCAATGGTGCTGGCTTCTCTTTGTATACCGGTCCGGTACGGCCGGGTCACCACCCGTCCACGGTCCTTACGGCAGACTCCAATCGGCCTCCACTGCAGACGGTCACCACATCCTGCCAACCTTGCTGTCCTGTCCGGGCCACACACCCGGACCAACTTCAGGCTCTTTGCTGTCACTTTTCTCCTCTCTACTACTTTCCTCCTTCCACTTCCTTAGCTTAACTCTCACTGCCTGTATTTTCCCTCCTCCTCGGTGGGTGGAGACCAACCGCCTGGCTCCACACCCTGGTGTGGACAACAGCCCCTGGGGAAGGCAACAAGGATTTTGTGTTTTGACTATGATATGCCTGCAGGGAGTGTGGGGTGTTTAAGTGTTGTGCTCTGTGGCCCCTGGCTTGTCCAGGGCGACACAGAAGCACTGCAGCACTGCCTCGGCGAAGCGGCAACAGGCAGTGCTGAAGCTAATCTGCATAGGTGACAACAAACCCCACAATGCAGAAGAGGTGTGGACAGCTCTGAAACAGAAGGCAGATCACTGGCTCACAACTCTGAACCTAAAGCCAGGAAAGGTCGTGTGTGACAATGGCCGGAACCTGGTGGCGGCTTTGAGGCGAGGCCAGCTGACACATGTTCCATGCGTGGCCCATGTGCTCAACCTCGTGGTTCAGCGGTTTCTAAAGTCATACTCAGAGCTGTCTGATCTGCTGGTAAAAGTTCGCCGCCTGTCTGCACATTTTCGAAAGTCACCTACTGCTTCAGCCGGCCTTGCCGGCTTAAGACGCCGTTTGCATCTTCCGGCACACAGACTGGTGTGTGATGTCCCCACGCGTTGGAATTCAACTCTGCACAAGTTGGTCAGGATATGTGAGCAGAAGAGGGCAGTTGTTGAGTACCTGCATCACCTAAGCCGTCGGGAAATGGGTCAAACTCCACACATAACACCTGAGAAGTGGAGATGGATGTCCGACCTATGCACCATCCGCCAAAACTTTGAGGACTCCACCAAGATGGTGAGCGGCGATGACGACATTATTAGCGTCACCATACCGCTTCTCTGCCTTCTAAAATGGTCTCTGCTCAAAAAACAACCATGATGCATTGCAGGCGGAGCGCGATGAGTTTGAGCAAGAAACAGTAGTGGGTGTGGGTGATGATAACACACAGCCCAGCCTCGTCTCATCACAACGTGCAGTGGAGGACTATGACGAGGAGGAGGATGAAGACATGGAGCAACTCTCTGGCCAAATTGAGGATATGACATGCAGTCATATCCTCGGTTCAGCGTGGCTGGCCAGAGGACAGGGTAGATGATGAGGAGGAGGAGGAGGAGGACAGCATGTTCAGTCATCGTGTTGGTCAGGATACTGAAGTGATGGCTGTTAAGAGTCTGGCACACATGGCTGACTTTATGGTAAGCTGCCTGTCTCGTGACCCTCGCGTTAAGAACATCTTGGCCGACAATCATTACTGGTTGGTAACACTGTTAGACCCACGCTAAAAGGAGAACTTTATGTCTCTTATTCCCGAGGCGGAGAGGTCAGGCAAAATGCAGCAGTTCCAGAAGGCCATAGTCACGGAAGTAGGCAAAGCATTCCCCTCACAAAACGCTAGCGGCATAGGTCAGGAATCAGTGGACAACCAAGGAGTAAAGCCGAGAGGGGCACAAGTCCAATCCGCCAGAGGTAGGGGAACAGTCTTTAAGATGTGGGACAGTTTTCTCAGCCCCTCACATACCACAGCCCCTGAGGTGAGGGGTAGTGCCACAAGAAATCCTAAGTTTAGCCAGATGCTCAAGGAGTACCTTGCAGATCAAACAACTGTACTCCGACATTCCTCTGTGCCTTACAATTAATGTGTATCCAAGCTGGACACGTGGCATGAATTGGCTCTTAGTCTTACGCCTTGGAAGTCCTGGCCTGCCCTGCCGCTAGCGTTTTGTCAGAGCGTGTTTTTAGTGCCGCAGGTGGAATCATTACAGATAAACGCACCCGCCTGTCAACTGTAAATGCTGACAGGCTGACTCTGATCAAGATGAACAAGGGTTGGATTTGGCCAGACTTCACCACACACCAACAGCAAATGACAGCGGAATTTAAAGTTTGTAACGGGAATTTGCCATGTACCTCCACTCACCCATGGTAACACACTTCTGGACTTTGGCTAATCGCTGGACTGCTCCTCCTTCTCCTCATGCGCCATCATGGTGACCGTTACAATAGTTAAGCCGTTGTTTCAGGTATACCCCCAGTGGTAAATTTTTTCGCCCATTCTTTCTGAATGGGCATTACAACGACAGGAGACCCGCTCCTTTGCAATGGGAACAATGTTTTGAGGCCCTCATGCACATCTCTATCCAGGGACAATGTGGAGCCTCCAAATTTTTGGCTGCCCTGCCTAAGGGCTATACTACAATAGACCCACTTCCTTACAATGGGCACTTCATGTTTACAGGCCATCATGCACGTCTCTATCCAGGGACAATATGGAGCCTGACGCTGCCACCGACAGACACAAACGTGCTGTTTTTAAATGCAAGCACGGACGCAATAAGAACCTAACTGGTTTTTAGGAGCGACAATTACTGAGAAGTCTGACACTATCAGACACTGCTGACTGACGTGTATTATACACTAGACTTGAGCGTTATATAATAGTTTGTGCAAAACGCGCACCTGTACGCTGCCACCGACAGACACACACGTGCTGTTTTTAAATGCAAGCACGGACGCAATAAGAACCTAACTGGTTTTTAGGAGCGACAATTACTGAGAAGTCTGACACTATCAGACACTGCTGACTGACGTGTATTATACACTAGACTTGTGCGTTATATAATAGTTTGTGCAAAACGCGCACCTGTACGCTGCCACCGACAGACACACACGTGCTGTTTTTAAATGCAAGCACGGACGCAATAAGAACCTAACTGGTTTTTAGGAGCGACAATTACTGAGAAGTCTGACTCTATCAGACACTGCTGACTGACGTGTATTATACACTAGACTTGAGCGTTATATAATAGTTTGTGCAAAACGCGCACCTGTACGCTGCCACCGACAGACACACACGTGCTGTTTTTAAATGCAAGCACGGACGCAATAAGAACCTAACTGGTTTTTAGGAGCGACAATTACTGAGAAGTCTGACTCTATCAGACACTGCTGACTGACGTGTATTATACACTAGACTTGAGCGTTATATAATAGTTTGTGCAAAACGCGCACCTGTACGCTGCCACCGACAGACACACACGTGCTGTTTTTAAATGCAAGCACGGACGCAATAAGAACCTAACTGGTTTTTAGGAGCGACAATTACTGAGAAGTCTGACTCTATCAGACACTGCTGACTGACGTGTATTATACACTAGACTTGAGCGTTATATAATAGTTTGTGCAAAACGCGCACCTGTACGCTGCCACCGACAGACACACACGTGCTGTTTTTAAATGCAAGCACGGACGCAATAAGAACCTAACTGGTTTTTAGGAGCGACAATTACTGAGAAGTCTGACTCTATCAGACACTGCTGACTGACGTGTATTATACACTAGACTTGAGCGTTATATAATAGTTTGTGCAAAATGCGCACCTGTACGCTGCCACCGACAGACACACACGTGCTGTTTTTAAATGCAAGCACGGACGCAATAAGAACCTAACTGGTTTTTAGGAGCGACAATTACTGAGAAGTCTGACACTATCAGACACTGCTGACTGACGTGTATTATACACTAGACTTGAGCGTTATATAATAGTTTGTGCAAAACGCGCACCTGTACGCTGCCACCGACAGACACACACGTGCTGTTTTTAAATGCAAGCACGGACGCAATAAGAACCTAACTGGTTTTTAGGAGCGACAATTACTGAGAAGTCTGACTCTATCAGACACTGCTGACTGACGTGTATTATACACTAGACTTGAGCGTTATATAATAGTTTGTGCAAAACGCGCACCTGTACGCTGCCACCGACAGACACACACGTGCTGTTTTTAAATGCAAGCACGGACGCAATAAGAACCTAACTGGTTTTTAGGAGCGACAATTACTGAGAAGTCTGACTCTATCAGACACTGCTGACTGACGTGTATTATACACTAGACTTGAGCGTTATATAATAGTTTGTGCAAAACGCGCACCTGTACGCTGCCACCGACAGACACACACGTGCTGTTTTTAAATGCAAGCACGGACGCAATAAGAACCTAACTGGTTTTTAGGAGCGACAATTACTGAGAAGTCTGACTCTATCAGACACTGCTGACTGACGTGTATTATACACTAGACTTGAGCGTTATATAATAGTTTGTGCAAAACGCGCACCTGTACGCTGCCACCGACAGACACACACGTGCTGTTTTTAAATGCAAGCACGGACGCAATAAGAACCTAACTGGTTTTTAGGAGCGACAATTACTGAGAAGTCTGACACTATCAGACACTGCTGACTGACGTGTATTATACACTAGACTTGTGCGTTATATAATAGTTTGTGCAAAACGCGCACCTGTACGCTGCCACCGACAGACACACACGTGCTGTTTTTAAATGCAAGCACGGACGCAATAAGAACCTAACTGGTTTTTAGGAGCGACAATTACTGAGAAGTCTGACTCTATCAGACACTGCTGACTGACGTGTATTATACACTAGACTTGAGCGTTATATAATAGTTTGTGCAAAACGCGCACCTGTACGCTGCCACCGACAGACACACACGTGCTGTTTTTAAATGCAAGCACGGACGCAATAAGAACCTAACTGGTTTTTAGGAGCGACAATTACTGAGAAGTCTGACTCTATCAGACACTGCTGACTGACGTGTATTATACACTAGACTTGAGCGTTATATAATAGTTTGTGCAAAACGCGCACCTGTACGCTGCCACCGACAGACACACACGTGCTGTTTTTAAATGCAAGCACGGACGCAATAAGAACCTAACTGGTTTTTAGGAGCGACAATTACTGAGAAGTCTGACTCTATCAGACACTGCTGACTGACGTGTATTATACACTAGACTTGAGCGTTATATAATAGTTTGTGCAAAACGCGCACCTGTACGCTGCCACCGACAGACACACACGTGCTGTTTTTAAATGCAAGCACGGACGCAATAAGAACCTAACTGGTTTTTAGGAGCGACAATTACTGAGAAGTCTGACTCTATCAGACACTGCTGACTGACGTGTATTATACACTAGACTTGAGCGTTATATAATAGTTTGTGCAAAACGCGCACCTGTACGCTGCCACCGACAGACACACACGTGCTGTTTTTAAATGCAAGCACGGACGCAATAAGAACCTAACTGGTTTTTAGGAGCGACAATTACTGAGAAGTCTGACACTATCAGACACAGCTGACTGACGTGTATTATACACTAGACTTGAGCGTTATATAATAGTTTGTGCAAAACGCGCACCTGTACGCTGCCACCGACAGACACACACGTGCTGTTTTTAAATGCAAGCACGGACGCAATAAGAACCTAACTGGTTTTTAGGAGCGACAATTACTGAGAAGTCTGACTCTATCAGACACTGCTGACTGACGTGTATTATACACTAGACTTCAGCGTTATATAATAGTTTGTGCAAAACGCGCACCTGTACGCTGCCACCGACAGATACACACGTGCTGTTTTTAAATGCAAGCACGGACGCAATAAGAACCTAACTGGTTTTTAGGAGCGACAATTACTGAGAAGTCTGACTCTATCAGACACTGCTGACTGACGTGTATTATACACTAGACTTGAGCGTTATATAATAGTTTGTGCAAAACGCGCACCTGTACGCTGCCACCGACAGACACACACGTGCTGTTTTTAAATGCAAGCACGGACGCAATAAGAACCTAACTGGTTTTTAGGAGCGACAATTACTGAGAAGTCTGACACTATCAGACACTGCTGACTGACGTGTATTATACACTAGACTTGTGCGTTATATAATAGTTTGTGCAAAACGCGCACCTGTACGCTGCCACCGACAGACACACACGTGCTGTTTTTAAATGCAAGCACGGACGCAATAAGAACCTAACTGGTTTTTAGGAGCGACAATTACTGAGAAGTCTGACTCTATCAGACACTGCTAACTGACGTGTATTATACACTAGACTTGAGCGTTATATAATAGTTTGTGCAAAACGCGCACCTGTACGCTGCCACCGACAGACACACACGTGCTGTTTTTAAATACAAGCACGGACGCAATAAGAACCTAACTGGTTTTTAGGAGCGACAATTACTGAGAAGTCTGACTCTATCAGACACTGCTGACTGACGTGTATTATACACTAGACTTGAGCGTTATATAATAGTTTGTGCAAAACGCGCACCTGTACGCTGCCACCGACAGACACACACGTGCTGTTTTTAAATGCAAGCACGGACGCAATAAGAACCTAACTGGTTTTTAGGAGCGACAATTACTGAGAAGTCTGACTCTATCAGACACTGCTGACTGACGTGTATTATACACTAGACTTGAGCGTTATATAATAGTTTGTGCAAAACGCGCACCTGTACGCTGCCACCGACAGACACACACGTGCTGTTTTTAAATGCAAGCACGGACGCAATAAGAACCTAACTGGTTTTTAGGAGCGACAATTACTGAGAAGTCTGACTCTATCAGACACTGCTGACTGACGTGTATTATACACTAGACTTGAGCGTTATATAATAGTTTGTGCAAAACGCGCACCTGTACGCTGCCACCGACAGACACACACGTGCTGTTTTTAAATGCAAGCACAGACGCAATAAGAACCTAACTGGTTTTTAGGAGCGACAATTACTGAGAAGTCTGACACTATCAGACACTGCTGACTGACGTGTATTATACACTAGACTTGAGCGTTATATAATAGTTTGTGCAAAACGCGCACCTGTACGCTGCCACCGACAGACACACACGTGCTGTTTTTAAATGCAAGCACGGACGCAATAAGAACCTAACTGGTTTTTAGGAGCGACAATTACTGAGAAGTCTGACTCTATCAGACACTGCTGACTGACGTGTATTATACACTAGACTTGAGCGTTATATAATAGTTTGTGCAAAACGCGCACCTGTACGCTGCCACCGACAGACACACACGTGCTGTTTTTAAATGCAAGCACGGACACAATAAGAACCTAACTGGTTTTTAGGAGCGACAATTACTGAGAAGTCTGACTCTATCAGACACTGCTGACTGACGTGTATTATACACTAGACTTGAGCGTTATATAATAGTTTGTGCAAAACGCGCACCTGTACGCTGCCACCGACAGACACACACGTGCTGTTTTTAAATGCAAGCACGGACGCAATAAGAACCTAACTGGTTTTTAGGAGCGACAATTACTGAGAAGTCTGACTCTATCAGACACTGCTGACTGACGTGTATTATACACTAGACTTGAGCGTTATATAATAGTTTGTGCAAAACGCGCACCTGTACGCTGCCACCGACAGACACACACGTGCTGTTTTTAAATGCAAGCACGGACGCAATAAGAACCTAACTGGTTTTTAGGAGCGACAATTACTGAGAAGTCTGACACTATCAGACACTGCTGACTGACGTGTATTATACACTAGACTTGAGCGTTATATAATAGTTTGTGCAAAACGCGCACCTGTACGCTGCCACCGACAGACACACACGTGCTGTTTTTAAATGCAAGCACGGACGCAATAAGAACCTAACTGGTTTTTAGGAGCGACAATTACTGAGAAGTCTGACTCTATCAGACACTGCTGACTGACGTGTATTATACACTAGACTTGAGCGTTATATAATAGTTTGTGCAAAACGCGCACCTGTACGCTGCCACCGACAGACACACACGTGCTGTTTTTAAATGCAAGCACGGACGCAATAAGAACCTAACTGGTTTTTAGGAGCGACAATTACTGAGAAGTCTGACTCTATCAGACACTGCTGACTGACGTGTATTATACACTAGACTTGAGCGTTATATAATAGTTTGTGCAAAACGCGCACCTGTACGCTGCCACCGACAGACACACACGTGCTGTTTTTAAATGCAAGCACGGACGCAATAAGAACCTAACTGGTTTTTAGGAGCGACAATTACTGAGAAGTCTGACTCTATCAGACACTGCTGACTGACGTGTATTATACACTAGACTTGAGCGTTATATAATAGTTTGTGCAAAACGCGCACCTGTACGCTGCCACCGACAGACACACACGTGCTGTTTTTAAATGCAAGCACGGACGCAATAAGAACCTAACTGGTTTTTAGGAGCGACAATTACTGAGAAGTCTGACTCTATCAGACACTGCTGACTGACGTGTATTATACACTAGACTTGAGCGTTATATAATAGTTTGTGCAAAACGCGCACCTGTACGCTGCCACCGACAGACACACACGTGCTGTTTTTAAATGCAAGCACAGACGCAATAAGAACCTAACTGGTTTTTAGGAGCGACAATTACTGAGAAGTCTGACACTATCTGGACTGTTTTAGACTGTGTACACCAGCCCCAGATATGATGAAGGCTGGTATACGGTCACGACTAGGAATGGCTATATACCCTGCCTGCCTGCCTGCCTGTATACTGCTACAATAGTCCTGACAAGGACTCTTCTGGTCACTAGCCTGTATTCCGACCTGGCTATACCCTGCCTGTATATAGCAACAATAGTCCTGAGAAGGACTCTGCTACTGTACTCCGACCTGGCTATACCCTGCCTGCCTGTATACAACTAGAATAGTCCTGAGAAGGACTTCTGGTCACACTGTTTGCAGCCCTGCTCCGTAACTAACTATAAAGGGCCGCAAAGCTTTCCCTGAATCAGCGACACTCTCCCTGCACTGACTGTCTGGATAGTTGTGAGCAGAGCACAGCGCGCCGGCCGGTATAAAGGCTCGGTCACGCTGTGCAGGCCGGCCAATCACTGCAATTCCACAACTAACAGGGCTGTGGCATTGCAGTGGTCTGCCAGCCAATCCCTGCATGAGGGCTGGCTCTCAAAAGAGCGCCAACATGCAGAAATGAAGACCACGAGTACAGCACGAGTATCGCGAGATTACTCGGTCCCCGCCGAGCAGCCCGAGTACAGCGATACTCGTGCGAGTACCGAGTAGTTACAAGCATGCTCGCTCATCACTAATGAGGTGTTATCAACCTTACAGATAGATTTACTGCATTATTATGGGAGTCTCTAGAGACCCTACACTGGAGATCAAAATTAGAGAACAATGTATGATCACTTGCTTTTTATCAGAAATAATGTAATCTACACTGATCAATATTTGAAGGTTTCTTTGTAAGGGGTGCACCATGCTACTAGGACAGTATTTTACAAAAAGATCCAAAGTTTATCACCATAAACCCTTTATTTTGCCCAAAATGTGATGATCATAATTAGAGAACTGCAATGACTGTAGTGCAGAGAAAGATTATGACTACATTTTTTGAAGGTAGCAACAGTCACCAATCAGTAAGGTGTACAGGCCTTTGCTTTGAATGACTTCAGGACATTTGCAGCCACAGGACATCACTAGTCTCTCACATTGCTCTGGTGTGATTTTGGTCCACTCTTCATCCATTCTCTCCCTTCTTTGACAGTTGTAGGTTTCTTGGCCATAACTTTTTCACCAAGGATTTTCCAGAGGTTTTCTATTGGGTTTAGATCAGGACTCTGGGCTGACCATTTCATTGTTTTAATGTTTTCTGTTTTAAGGAACTGCTTTACTCATTTTGCTGTGTGACAGGGGGCATTGTCCTTCATGCTGGTCGATTGAGTGATGAATGCAAGTAAGGAACCACGTGTTGTTGAAGAAGAAGAATCAGTATAGATTGTAAGCTTTCGAGCAAGGCCCTCATTCCTACTGTAGCTGTTGAATTATGTACTATTTTGGTTTGTTTTTGTCTATACAACCCCCCACCGGATTGTAAAGTGCTGCGGAATATGTTGGCGCTATATAAATAAACATTATTATTATTATTACAAGATTCTGATACACACTTGCATTCACTCTGCCATATAGCTGAATGAGAGGTTAAACTCCTGCTACAGAAAACATTCCCCAAACCATGACACTTCCTCCACCTCCTTTCACTGACTTCTTAACACACTTTGGGTTCAGTCTTTCCCCAGTTTGTCGACTAACATAATGTTTCCCATCAGACCCAAATAAATTAAACTTTATTTCATCACTAAAATGAACTGTGGACCATTTCTCCTCTGTCCACACAACATGCTCCTCACAAAAGGTGAGTCTAGCCTTTTGATTATTTCTGGTATTGAGAGGTTTGGTCACTGTAGAGTGGGCTTTTAGTTCAAATTCTCTTAAAAATGGTGATACTGGATGATGAGACAGATTGTTACTCTGTTCAGTGCTGAACTGCTGAGCATTTCCAGCTGCAGTGTTAAAACGATTACCCATGGAGATTCTCTGCATTATCCTATCCTCTCTTGCATTTGTCTTTAGA